>NC_046204.1:5756569-6059547 GCF_011004875.1 Balearica regulorum gibbericeps | reverse complement strand
ACCAGAGCTCAGGGAACACAGGCATTTTAGAAATCATCTGCAGAGACTATCCAGAGAGAACAAACACCCTTACTCTACTTACACAGAAACAACTTGCAAGTCAAGAGCGGTAGCCAATGCCAACTCTATGCTCTAAGGAACATGCCACACCTGTCCCAGCTAAGGAGTCCAGGCTGAAGGCACAAGGACACTGGCTGTAGGAAAACACCTTCACTTTACTCTTGGAAGTTTAAGAGCTTGCAGGCCTTATTTGAAATGGAGCTAGGATATTCAGAAGCCAGCAAAACTATTTTAGTGGAGGAGACAAGAGCTGTTGCTGCAAGTTCCACATTAAGAAAGGGAAAAGAATGAATGTATTCCCTGCTCTTTAGGTAGGCCACTTCCAAGCAGCCCTGGAGAGGGTTGGGACACACACAGCTTCCTTTTCAACAACTGCCACTGCACATACCACAGCCCACTCTCCTTTGTGGAAAGAGTGTAAATCCATTCTTAAAACAAAGAAATATCTACCCTTCCTCTCTTAATAAGGTAGCAGGTGGGAAAGAACACCAAGTGAAAAAAAAGGCCTCCAGATGTCATTGGAGAGGAATAAAAATTAAAATTTAAGTGCTTACAAACAGCTTTGCTAAAATCAAACTTTCCAACTCAGCCATGCCATGCACCGTATGACAAGGGCGAATTCTACCCTAGAACTTGGCCTCAGGAACCACTTGCAATATCAAGTTTTCTCTCATCTGCTGGACAAAATTCAAGAGCCTCCCATGACTCAGCTGTCTCTATTGCAAGCACAGCCAGAGAATACATCTGTCCTGCAAAGACTGCATGAACATCTAAGAGATCCAGTGACTTAAAGAGCCATCAAGACCATGGCTGATGACGTGGGCACAAAAACTCCTCCTAACCCTAACTGTAGCGGGGCTCAGCAGCCAGCAGTTTGCAGAGCAGTGCCCTGGAACAACCAGCTTCCACAAAGTCAAAGAGGCTGTTAGTGTTTTGATGCATGTAAGGAAAGGGCACAATTTCTTCAGGCTTTCAGTCACGAAAATCTTCAGCATAGGTAAGTTCCTGAATTCAGAAAATACAATAATGTCCCATTTCCTTCTGCCACAACTCTCATCTAGCTAGCTCCTTATGGCAGACAACAGGTTAATCGGAATGCTCAGAGGCTGTATAGAAGCTTTTCTGGGATACATTCCCCATGTTACCTGGCCCAGTCTCTTGGCTGAGAGAATGCTCTGTGCTTTATCAAGCCAATCAGCTCTGCAGCCCCTGGAGGCACAATGCTGGCTTCCCACTGAGGGTTATCTGTATGCAAAACTCAGGAGGGCAGGTGCCTGCTGGAACAATACAGGTGCTGGCCAGGATGGTACCTGCTAAAGCAGTGAACTGGCTGCAACTGGCTTCTAAGTGCTGATTTTACCCTTACAGATATTCAGCTGTTGCAGTTGCAAACGTTATCCAGACAGCCCCACTTGTCACCCTGCAGCAGATCCTGCCTGTTAGTTACCAGCACCAAGTATCCCTCCTGTACGGCAGCCTGAAGTTACACCAGCTTCTCTCATGACGCAGAGATAATTCAACCAAGCCCAGAGACACGGCTTCAGTTCTATTTGCCTCTAGAAAGCAACACTTCACCATGCTCTGGGGACATGGGGTTCCCTGGTCTCTAACCCTAGCTGGAAAGGTGTCCCAGGCTCTCACTCTTGGATCAGTACAAGGACAAAGTGCCTACAAATGCCAAGAAAAGCAGGAGTGTCAGGGCAGTGACAAAGTGGAGTGCCACAAAGTGCCTTAGAAGAGTCTCTTACAGGGAGATAATAGCACAACAGCTAACAGGGAAAGAGATCTCCCTTCTCTGAGATGGTCTGCAAATGTATTAAATATTTATAATCCCAAACAGTAACTGGAATTGAACTGCTATGAACTTCTGATTTGCTGAGCTGCTCTCAAAAGTCAGCTGCTGTCAAAAACATCACAGCAGGGACACTTCCCCATGAAAGAAGGAGAGAAATTAGGAACCAATGAAGCCAGAGTGGAAAAACATGGGCAACTGGGAGCACCCACAAAGAGAGGTGTATTTCCAAAGAGACAGATTTTTTTTTAATACTGCTTTTGAGAAAAGCCATCCTCCAGAGCAGCTATCTGATAACTGCAAACTTCAGTATCTCCTCTCAGCCTTGACAGTGACCCCCTTCTCACACAAGTAAGGCAACAGTTGCAGGAACAAGGGAGGAAGAGGAAAAGGGAGACATACAGGAGGATAGGGAAAAGATGCTGCAGTTCTTTGCACAGGACACAGTGGAGCTAGATGGTTCTTTTTTCCAACCCTTAAACCCAAAACAAAACAAAATAGCAGAACATACAGTGTCAGGACAACATCTGATGAAAGGAGATAACTGGGGCACAGGAAAAGGAAAAACCTGGATCAAGAGTGGTCAAACCAAGTGCCTGAGACCAATCAACAGCTCTGGGCTCAGGCTGCTCCTCTATTTCTCTGGCTAGTAAGATGTTTTCCAGCTCCCCAGGCTTGATATGCATGTGAGAAGCCAAACGGCAAGTCTTGGGCCTTGTGGGGTCCAAGCAGAATGCGAGCGCGTGTGCAGGCTTGGAAGAGGGAGGTAGCCACACCGACAGTGGGGCAGGGTGGGCAGGGGCATCAAATGGTCTGATAGTGTTGTCTCAGTCTTGCCTGCAGAAATTCGTGGGTCAAGTTGTGCCGAGTGATTATCCCAACAATCTTAAAGGGGAAGAAAAGAGGAAAAAAAGATACAAGTCAGTATCACAGATGTACCACTAAGAGATGTGCATGGTAGAACTGTTGCTCTTTACAACCCCCAAGAAGGGGGGAACCTGCAAGTGGTTCTTGACCAATGCTGAATGAGAGCGGATTCAAGTTCAAATCTCATCAAAACAACACCCCTCCTTATCCCAGTACTTATCTATAAGCAAGACACTGCTTTAACTACACCCAGACAGCTTAACTGTTGCTATCATGTCTGGACACAGCAGTAGTTACTCCTGCCTAGGAAGGGAAATCCTGTCTGTGTTAGACAGTATACGGATGTAACTAAATCCTTTGGAAAGTGAAAACTGTAATTGGAAATAACAAAGTTGTCTCTTATGGCTTCATTAGAGATATTTCTGGTATGCCACATGACATGACTGCAGATAGCTCGTATCAGTTACATTCTAGGAAGCTCTAAAGACCATTCAGAAGAGAAACTGTAAAGGCTAGCTGAGTGGTGACTGCACACTGGCCATCGCTAGCTGGCAGGTCACAAAAGGGAACCTCTCCCAGCCTGCTGGGGAAACATTAAAACTAAATATTTCAGCTGATGAAACACCTCAGTGGTTTTACACATTGAAAGAGTTTAGAACTAGGCTGCTCTCTAGTACTGCAAAAGCATCTTGTAATAAACATGGAACAAATCAACATCTCTCATTTTCAACCAACAGGCTCTGCAGAGTAGCTATTAGGAATGCCAAAAGGGAGAAAAAGCACTGCTGTCTCATAGGGACAGACCGGTTCAGGCTTACGGGAAACAGTTTCATTATGTTTATAGGAAGTTACTGACACCTACTGACTATTCCTGAGCATTGTAGATGGCAGAGAGACAAGTACAGCGAATCAAGCACAAACCATTCAAAGACCCCTTTATTGCTGCTCCTTTGAGTAGGAACAGAATGCAAGTTCCCTTCCAGCAGAAAAACCTCCTGCCCCAACACACAGGAATTTCTGCTCTTGGTCTTGAATAAAGCTGTCAAAGAGGAAGCCAAATTAGTGGCTTCTGATAAGCTCAAGGCCTCTTAACAGGTACAAGACAGTAAGAACTTCCACATGCTGTCAACCTGAGACAGGAGAGAGACTGCTTGTCCTGCCCTTTGGAGGGAAAGTGGGAAGCAGGCTTGGACGCAAAAGACGGTAACAAAGTCACAGTAACTAACAATGCTTCAGGGCCTGTAAAGAACACCACATTCTGATCTCTTTAAAGCATTTCTGTTTGATGTTAAAAGAGATCTTAATTCTCCCAAAGGTAGAGTACATTGCAAAACACACAGTGGCTTCCTTGCTCAGCCAAGACAAAATGGAGATAAGGACTCACCTCTCCAACTGCGTTCACAACCGGTAAATGTCTGAGTCCCATTGTCCTAAACAGGTTGAAGACTTGTGACACATGAGTGTTTGGAGAGACAGCAAAGGGTGATGGGTTCATGTATGGGGTGACATCCTAAAGAAAAACAATTAGATTATTTACAGAAGGCATTTTCACTATCTCTGGGAATCGCTGACAAGCAATTCCTACAAGTCCTCCAATGCACTGATCTCTAGACAGGGTATTGGACTGTGGGCATCTTCTATTTCTCCACATATATGAAATTATTTCATGAACCTGAATTTGTCACAGTTTGTTTGAACACTGTAACTCTTAAGAGCTGCAGAAAGCCTCAGAGCAGGATAAATGCCGGTCCGTGAAAATAAGAACGTATATTAAAAAAGCACTTCGGCCCACACAGCAAGCTTCCTGTCACAAAGACAATGACAGTCCTGCCACTGACTGAGCTGCCAGCACACAGAGTTCCAAATAGGTATCAGCAGCTTGCCTGTCTGATCTCACTCAAGCAAGAGTCTAATCCAGAAGGAAATTAAAGTAGACAGGCAACATCTTATTCTGAAAGTAAAGTACCTGTGTGTGATGTTACCTCACAGCAGGTATGAGGATTGATTTCCACATGCAGACAAGGCTGACAATGCATGAGAAGTACAAAATGTTGGTCACTGCACCCAAGGGTGGACTTTTTTTAAAGGCTCGACCTTTTTTAAAGGCTTGGGACAGTCCTAAACATATGACAGGAAACACTGTTACGCTGCAGTGCATTTCTTACCACTATCATGCGAGGGTTCAGCAGCGTGAGGTCCAGGTCATGGATATCTGGATAGCGGGGGTAATCCTCTGACATTTCTGCATGGGACAGACGAGGCTGGCTTGCACTCTGCAATTAAAACAAATCCCACTGAACCAATGTGTCACCATCCCAGTCAGTTCATGGGCTGCAAGCAGCACAGCAAACGATGCCTCCCAATGGTTCACCCAGATCTCCTCCTCCACCCATGCCCACACATCCAACTTCTGCAGAGGTACTCCACTCCTAGCAGGTCACCTCAGACCGCAGCAGTGCAAGCCCAAACCTATGCAGGCATTTAGCTGACAGAGCAACGGATCTGCTCTCTAGCCTCTGACCGATCTCCACTCAATGCTGGAGGGCAGCAACAAATCAGCCTTGCGGTAGATGGGCCTCAAACACAAATGCTCATACTGATCTCAGTGATACAGCTGGCACTCTCCTGGTAAGACCTTGGCACGCAGCAGCAAAAACACACAGTATAGACCGCTGGTTGCTCTATTTGGATTTAATATCTGCCCTCCGTTCTCCATTTATGACAGGATTGCACCTTTATGGCACAAATGGGTCTGTTGGTTTATTTTTTAAACAGTAGCTGTCCTCTTTTCCTGGTGGTACTTAAACAGAAATTAAATTCTCTCTATTCTAGAGCTGCAAGGGAGAATTCACATTATCCATCTGCAGGTTTTAAAACACAGATGCATTCCTTAAAGGGTAAAAAAGGTAAATTCATTGTGGCAGTCCATAAATATGGTTCCCAACCTTCTCAGTTGAGAGGGTAGGGATTTCTCTGGTACAATTCCTGATTAAGACGACTCACCGACCGGCTCTCGGAGTAACAAACACCCCTGACAAGGAGGGTGACGAGCTGTGAGCGCAAGATCAAGCCGTGGAAGGTCAAAGGTCTGAAGCGTTCCTCCATGGTCCACTCTTCACTGGGAGACTGGTCAGGGTACAGGTTGGGGTAAGGAGTGTATCTGTGACAGATTTAATACGTTATAAATTGTATGAATTTAAAGAGAGATGCATTCCCCCACCTCCAAAACAAGAACAGCTATTTCAGCTCTTTGCAGCCTTCTCCTGAAAGGAAATGTAGGTGAACAGGTTGGACACCATCAAGCCATTAGGCAAGGACTCGGTCACAAGTGGGAGCCCCAGCACTGACTGCCGAGACCTGACAAGTCACTTCTTCTGAAACATCGATACTAGCACTGTTTTCTCTGACATATGGAATGACAGGGACTGTATGAAGCATCACAACACATCTCAACATATGGAAACATCCTGTTTCCATACATTTGTGCCTACCAGGATCTCACCTTCTCTCTAGCATCTGTTGCAGCAGATCCTCCTTCTCTGGTGGCTCCTCCGTTGCTATGTGCTCATCACACATGTTACGCAATTCACTTGAAGGGTAGGATTTCATGGACTGACTACGCTTGCGCTGCTCTCCTGCTCGGGTGAGGATGCTGGATTTCTGGACACAACAACAATTTCAGATACCCACTAAGCAGGTCAACAGTTATCCAAGAGTGACTATGAACTATTTGATCACAACTTTACGTCACCACATAAGGTGCTCCTTAGTGCTGCTGCTGTACTTGTAAGAATAGCCAATAGGACTGTACTCTCCTTGGACAGGCAGCCTGGAGTTTAGGAATTCAGGCATCCTTTTTTGCTAGAGCACGAGTATGCCACGAGCACATTAATTACTCATTCTGGCCTTAAATTTTAAGTTTCCCAAGAGACTAAAGCATCTGCCCCACTACCCCTCCTACAAACAAGAGAAGCATTTAAGCTCCTACTACTGATCTCAATGGTGGGTTCAGTACTTCAGTGCCAAATCAAACTTTTTCCACGTCTATCCTAAACAAGTACTTATTCCTCTTAACTTTGCCTCTAGGAATGCAGCCCACTCTTCTGCCTTTACCATGAAACAGAGAATGGATTGAAATTCAGTCCCTGAAAATTTTTATTGCAGTAGCTGCTCATGTCTGACCTGAATTCTGCACTGACAAAAGCCTACATAACAAAAGAAAGGGCCTTCCACCTGTAAAACAAAGCTCTTTACCCTTCAACTTACCAAACAATCAACTTCTTACCTTAAATTTGATGTTGTTACTTATCAGTTGATTTCCCTTCATGAACTCCCTCTCGTTGCCCCGGTTCTCAGTCACTACAGGGAAGGCATGATGGACAGTTGTGCGCAGGATGCTGACAAGGGACTGGATCCTGGTGTGTGGGTAGACATATGTCAAGTTGGGTTCCATGATGTCGCTGGCTCGCAATCTGAGGAAAGAGAAATCCACGATTGCTGCATGTATCTTGTGATGGACAAACAAGGAAACAAACCATTCCCAAAATAAGATCCTGAAGGAGTCTGCTGCAGTTCAGTTCTGCAGCTCCTTATATCTGTGTGCTTACCTTCACTGTGCTATGAGTGGTGCTGGCGTTCTTGCTGAACCTCACAAATCTGCTCCTCAGATCTCCACCCATCCAACCCTCCTCAGAAAGGGCTCCAGCACCACTTTCCTGCTGCAGAGCTGATGTACAAATCCCAAGTCCTCTCACAGCAGTCCTCCTCACAGCTGCTCCTCTCAGAGCAGCCAGGTTTGTTGGAGATGAAGCATCATCCCCCTGCATTATGGCATTCCTTTCTGAGCAAGAACCCTACCACAAACTCTAACCCACAGCCCTGCCAAGAGGAGCAACCTTACTTATCCATTTCCACCTCTGTTTCCCATTCTAGAAGAGGCACTCCTCGCAAGTTCACATGGATGTCATAGATGCCTTTGTTGAAAAAGTCTCCTGTCCATTTGGCTACCTGCAGAGCAAACAGAAGGTCTACTGAGTTGTTGCTCCAAGTACAAGACTCCTTGGCTTATCATAGCTCTGGAAGGAACAGAGATCCAGGGCCAGCACACATTCAAGCAGTCTGCAAGAAGCCAGAGCTAAGACTCTGCACTCACCATGAGGGTGATCATTATTGGGAGCCCATAGGTGATCTCATTGGTGGATTCAATTAGGATGACGGTCAGGCTAATTGTCATGCGGACAACTCCTCCCAGAAACGCTGCTGCCCCAATCAGTGCAAAGGTTCCCGAGTAGATGTGATCCAGGCCAATGTAGCTAGGGCAAACAACGGAGCCCAGAGATTAGAATAACCTGACCGAGAGCTCAGTGTGCGCCTGCAGCACATTTCTCGCACATGTACGCACACTCAATGCACCTTTTGAGGAGGTTGGCGACCAGGCGTCCGAAGGCAGCCCCACAAAGCAATGATGGCACAAAAAGACCACTGGGCACAGAGATCCCGTATGTCCAGCAGGAGAGTAAGAAATAGAGAAGGAAGAACAAGGACAGTGTGACTGGGCTGAAAGTACCTGCAACACAAGAAGAGTCATGACTAAAGGGCACAGGTCTGTCGGACAAAGACAGTAGTCTTGCACCATCCACCCCTCATCTCACAGCAGGCTCATCTCACCACAGCTCCTTAGTCTCCCAGTCCAAACACACATGAAGACAATGAATAAGTGAAAAAGAGAGGAAAAGTAGGCCTTTCTTCCCATGGAGGAGGCTTTCACCTGTTGTACTAGCAGTCCCCCAGAGCCATGAAGGCCTGAAGATGCTCTTAGCCTCATGGTTCCTATGACAAGGCTGTTTCAAGCAAGATGGAGCTCTGAAGCCTAAACATGAGACGGAACACTGTCCCCTAGCTACTCACCGTCCTGGTGGAAGAGCTGTAAGATAGCTGATTCCTGAGGGTTGAAGAAGAGTGTGGCCATGTCATTGTAGGTTTCATTTGGGCAGAAAAACGTTTTAATGCTTGAATTCACATCCTCTGACATGCCCTAATGCAGAACACAAAAGACAGTTAAAATCCACTCTGTGCTACATTAGCCTTTGCACAGAACCCTTCTGTACAGGGCTGCCAGCCCACGCTTTGCGAAGTTCAGACCAAAGATCAGTAGCAGGGATGGGGCCTGCAACATCAATGGGCTCCCTGATTCACAGCTTGAGCTGCTTTGCCAAAGTACGAAAGCACAAAGGGCAGCTTTCATTATCACCCTAATCTCCTGCAACTGTCTGTAGGCTTTCACCAAAGTTACGTTAGGTACTAAATGCTGCCAAAAGCTCACGTGCCTGTGCTTCTCTGGAAGGTGCACAATATGATGGGGACATATAATCTTCACAAAAGATCCCTCACCTGCATGCTCAGAGTGTCATTGCCACTATGAGGGGTGGAAGACATCTGCCGGCATTCCCCCAGAACCATGGAGGCTACAAAGACCACGACCGTGGTAGTCAACGACACCAGCAGGCTCTCCAAGACTCTGCAAGCACACAACAGAAACTGTACACTGAAGCCACACTCAGCCCTGTAACCCAGTCCCAGCTCTGCACATGACTGATAAGGTTGCAAGAAGACACAGTCACCACAGCCTAACATCAGAAGCAGAGGACTCTGCAAGTCAAGCTGAATTATGAGTTGGTTGCCAGGGATTGCTTTAACTCCCCTTTTTAATTGCCTGCCCCAAAAAGGAGCTATTTCTGCCCAGAGAACACATAGCAGTCATGTATAAATGCCACAGGGAAAGGTCCAGTGATGAGGCTGTTCACATGGAAACAATGTTCTGTAGGTCCTTACAGGGTAACAGTCTAGACAGGACTGGACAGGTTGATGCATAGCCTCTCATATCTCTTTTATAACTGCTGAAATACAGTTTGGAGGTTTTTTTAAATCTGGGCTTCTTATTTAGGAATTGTCTAGAGCAAACAAACCGCTACTTTCCAGAATTCCATGGTGATTCCCTCTCTAAATAGCACAGATATTAGCTCAGTTGAGGATTTAATTAACCAAGATAATTAAAAAAAAAACCCAAGTGGGATCAGCTATTTTTTTCGCATCTCTTTGGATAAGACAAAAAAATACTGCATGGAGACAAAGCTCTGGTTTGTTCAGCTATAGCCTCTATAATAAAGGGCTCCCTTCATAGCCCTTGTAAGAGGAGTTGCAGCTCTCTGTACCACCAGAGTAATTATGAAAATGCAGAGGGACTCTAACATCTGGTTTCTGGTGTTCATTTTTAAGTTCTATGGAGGCTTCATTTTGTGATTTCAAAAATAATAGGTCTGGGATTTCCTCCAATCCCTCTCAGTGGGTCTTCTAGACTGATGCTTTTGCTTTGGAACACTGAAAACAGATCAGAAATTCCTGCACAAACTCAAGAGAGCACAAATACCTGACCAGCTTTGGCTTGGGATGCACGTTCCGCATGCGGTACTTCGCAAGTCTCTTGTTCAGACAGTTGAAGGTGGCTCCGAGAAGGCCTCCTACAATACCCATCAGAACGAAGAAGCCCAAGTCCACAGCCGTCCAGAGATGGCATTTCTTATCAGACTCAGAGCACTACATGCAGAAAAGCACAGAAAAAAGCATTAGAATAGTTGCTGCAGTTTCCTATCAACACTTCTGTCTCCACGGCAGGAGACTTTCAGCAGCTATGACCAAAGGGAAACAATTCTACCTCAGGCTATCAATGTATTGCAGCTAAATATCAACTGCCCTGCACTGAAATACAAGCACGTATCAAGAAAAACAGAAAGAAACATTGAACTGACAAGAGACTGGAGAGGGGGGAAATAACAGCACTAAATCTTACCTTAAACTCCCCAAAGTTCAGCAGCCCAGGCAGCTGGAAAGACCCCCAACTTCCAAACTGAATCCCAGAGCGAAAAAAATTCAGGGTAAAGGTGGCAGCCATGGAACAGAAAAGCTGACGAAGCAGGGAGAAAAAAAAGGAAGAACTAAACACTCCCAAAATTAAGATTGGTACAGTCAGCTCTTTCTTGAGACTTATGCAAGGGAAAGGGAACCTCAGAGCCTTCTCAGGCTTTAGGAAAATAGTCCTGCTGAGGTTTAACACCCATTCCCCGCTGCAAAAGAGAGCAGGGCTAGAATGGACTATCATAATCATCTGAACATCTGATTTGGTTTCCCTTTTTTCTGTCAAAGATGCTAATTTGCAGTTGCACATCAAGTACAAGGCACTGACACAGCTTGTTTAGAGTTGGAATTTAGGTCTTCATTGGCTTATAGGCAGTTGCTATCTTGGCAAATCCCCTGGCTCTTTTTATCCCACTGAAAAAGAGTAGACTAACTGAATCCCATCAACAGGATATTTGGCATAGGAAGTTCAAAAACCATCATGAAATCCAATACATTTTTAAAATACTGTAAACTTCATGAAAGTAGGCACTAGAGGCAGAGAAATCAGCAGCCTGAAGGCACATGGCATTGCTGCAATACAGCTCCCCAAGGCAGAGAAAAGCAGAAAGAAATCCAGCGCCCACCTACTCTGCTCCTAAAGGATCAGACTGCAAAGAACCCAGGTACAAAAGATCTTTCTCCCAGGTACACTAAATCTGCTGCCCACAGAGTTGTCCCATAGATTCATCTCTGCTCTTGATCTGTAGTAATTCTGGAGCACTCAGAGCAGGCAATCTCTCTCCTGCCAGGAGAGCTCAAGAGGGGACACAGGATAATCTGAATGCCCTCACGGACAAGCCTTCCCAAAGGTCCAGCTCAAGGAATAGACACACAGAAAGAGCTAGAGTCCTTACTCACCACCTTCCATGTAAGTCCCTGATTCCAGAAGGAGGAACCTTCTTCCAAGCTGAAAAGAGTGCCCCCAATTGGGGCTCCAAAGGCAGCTGCAACCCCTGCAGCAGCTCCAGCAGATACAAAATCCCTTTTATCCCTGAAACAAAGAAGAAAACAATCTCAGTTTAACAAAGTAGAGCTCTAGAGGTGCTTAGGTAAGAGACCGTTCCCATTTATGGATATACCCCAGGGACAGAGTGACAGCTGGGAGAAGTGCTGGCCATGGCAGGCTGCACCATTTATTCTGTAAATTGTTGCAGCATCATGCTTCTCCTCGAGAGCACCAGTCAAGAGCAAAACTCTGGCACTCACACACAACTGCCCAGTGTATGAGAAACCATCCCAAACCATGAGGCTCCAGCATCACTTGAAAGAACTACAGAGAAGGAAGGGCAAGATTTTATTCACATTCAGGTGGACCAACCTTCTCCAGAGTCACAAGGGGTGAGTAACTGAGCTTGTTCCCAATAATGAAGCCATTTAACTATTCAGATTAAAGGTTTTAAATGAGCAGAATTTGCTGAGTAGTACAAGAGAATATCAATGAACATGGAGACCAGAGCAGCATGGAAGAGTCAAGTCCAGGTGGTGTCTTGCTGCACAATGAAACTGCAGGACACTAGAGAGAAACTGAAAACCCAACTGACTGATTCATCCCAGCCTGCCACCCTTCTCCCAAGGAAGTCTGCTCACTCATCCTCCTCTCCCCTCCTCCACATCCTGAGTACAGTACCTGTCACTGCGAAAATAGGGAAAGTTAAAGTGGATCTTCCTCAAAGAGATGCTCTGGAACTACAAACAAAGTAAAGATTTAGAAACAGAGGAGATGGAAACTTACTCCTCACAGCATCTTACAAAGCAGTGGTGTGACCAGGCCAGCGAGCCAGGCCAGCACTAACCTGTGGCAAACCCGCACCCACAACAGCACCACTGTGAATCATTGGACCCTCCTTCCCGACAAAAAGACCTGGAAAAACAGGACTGATGAGGCAACACACTCCCCTCACCCCTCTCCCTTGCTGACAATGCCAGGAGAAATCAGCTCACCACTCCCATGCCATGGCACATTTCCTTGTGCCAAGCCTGCAGCTCCTCCCTCACCCCTCGAGGTAAAGGAAGGTGCTGATCCCTGCCCCCTCAACCTCCCAAACATTTGTGAAGACTTGCACAGACTTGGGACTCCAAGTGGGTGGAACCAAAGACAGCTGTCCCAAGGACTCTGAACTCTCTGGGTTACTCTGCCCTGCTGCCTAGAACATAGCCTCCTTCAGGCTGCTCTAGGCAATGTCTTCTGGAGAATTCTCAGGTCTCCCCTGTGGACTGAGCCACAAAGTGCCACTTCTGACTGGCCCACCCAGAAAAGTACCTGTTCCCCCACTAGTCCTGATTATTCTGTCTATTTTACACTCTATATATGCATTCAGAGCTCATCACTCTGCTCTAGCCCATCAAAATAATTTTACTGGAAAGGCAGAAGCCTTATGTGCCCTATGTAGAGCAGGGACAGCATCTTTCCTGCTTCAGAGATTCTTTACTCCAACAAGATCAAGACACCAGAGCCCTTCTTACCTCCTGCCACACTGAAGAGCACTCCCATAGCTTTGCACACCACCGTCCGGAGACGCACAACCCCTGGAACCTTTACCCCGTTGAGGTAGCACTTAATTTCAGGAATTCCTGATCCAGCTGCTACAGGCTGCAGAAAAGAAACACTGGTGCTGTGCTGCATTGATTTCATAGCTGACCAACACTATCTCAGAGAGCACAGCAAGGGACCAAGAGACTCTGCTTAGCTAAATCACTCAGCACTGTGAAGACAGTTTGAGGTCTTCGGGCAGAAAGTGCTTCTAGCAAAAAGGATAGTTCATACCCAGGACCTGTGTGAGAAGAAATGGAGACTGTGTAAGGAGCAGCAGCAGAACTAAGTCTTACTTGGATCAGAACCAGAAGACTGGCAAGAAAAACAAAGGTCAGGTTGAAACCCAGGAGCTCCAGCAAGGACAAGGCAAGACAGCCTTTCTCAGTGCATTCTTCCACCGCTGCAGGGACAGTCAAGGAAAACAACATTCCCACCAACACACGATCATTCGGTACTGTCTGGGGGTCCCACTGGCATCAGGAGCCAAGCCTGTGCTTCCTAATCCAGCCAGGGCAGCTGACACAGCCCATTAGGCAGCCAGGCTTGCTTTTCAGAGCTCAAGACTGAGCTACAAGGACAGGAAACCACTCATTCTTTCAGGGATTAGCCTTTGCCTATGTACATGATCCTGGAATCATTTCTTGATTTCAAGGGCTGAATTACACAGGCAAGTTGAAAACTTGATTAATCATCAACAACATGACTAATGGCAGAGGTCTGAGAGTCAGCTGTTCTGGGCAAAACATAGCAACAGAAAGTAAAAGGTCACTTGAGTCTAACAGGAACCCATAGACTAGGTAAAAGATACAGCTTTGTACCACCCGGAACTTGAGTTGGGTAAAGAGCCGTACGAAGAAATCCACAAAGAGGCCCACCTATGAAAAAGACAACAGATCTGCCATCAGAAATTAGTACATACTAGTAACAAAGACCACCCCCTAGTAAGTCCTACTAGAAGTATGCACACAGGGGAGAACAGAGGATGCAGAAGGCAAAAGAAACGTTGTTCAGAGTAACTTCAGAAACTCAGATTTGCTGCCTCCCTCGTTCTCGCTGGGACAGATCCATCCTAGAATTATACCTGAAGAGAGGCATTTCAGAGTACTAATCTGGTAGCATTTTTAACAGACACAACATACGTCAGGGTACAGAAGAAAACTGGTGTTTAATGGAGGCATACAATCAGCAAAGCTAATTTTCTAACACTCTAGAAAGCACATGCAGTGAAGCTAGTACTGCCAAACATAAAAAAAAATACAGTTCAACTGTAAATTAGCACCCTTTTTTATTAAATGCTCACTTTGGACAAGTTTTCCTGTATGAAGAATTAAAGGATTTGCCAGAATACTTTGCAAAGAAAGCACAGCAAGATCTGAAAGAAAAAAAGGGCTTCCTGGAAAATAATCTAGCAACAACATGTTATAATTCCCAAAATGTAACTTCAGCTACTAAGCTCTCCACTTCATGAAAGAGAATGTTTCCTCCTCTTTACTCCTCGGCCATTGACTTCTAAATTATTCCTGCTTAGCCTCCTGAATTTTCCTCATTCCCCAAACAGCATGACCCTTACCAGTCCTGTGCAGACTCCAATAGCGAAAACCATCACCCACTTCACTGCTTCGTATCTCTGAGCTTTCTGTTTAGGAAGAGGACAAAAAAAAAAAAGCTAAGTCAAAGCCACATAGAGATGAGGATCAGAAAAAAGCAGTTTGGGGCTCAAGTACAGCTAGAGTGATAAATCCACAGAAGATGGTGACAACAGCAAACAGGAAATAGGGAACCGAAAGCGCTGAACATCTTGCTCACTTTAAACCTGAGGATCAGAACAGATGCTGGGAGCTATAATCTCCACACATATTTTTATTCTTTTCATAGAGAAACCAAGAAAGCACACAGAATTTCTTTCATAAAGAAGAAAAAAAAAACCCCACAAAACTTCCTTCAGTGGAGAATATTTAGAATCATAGAATGGTTTGGGTTGGAAGGGACCTTTAAAGATCTTCTAGTCCAACCCCCCTGCACGAGCAGGGACATCTTTCACTAGACCAGGTTGCTCAAAGCCCCATCCAACCTGGCCTTGAACACTTATAGAGATGGGGCATCCATAAGTTCTCTGGGCAAATTTCTCTGGGCAATTTCCACAGTTTTAGCTCTCAAGCTAATGAAAAAGAAAGAACAAGGTCCTACCTTGTTGTCCATGCTCTCCAAAACTTCCAAGTATGGATCATTGATACAGCGATCATAATCCAAGCTCTGAAAGAATGCCAAAAGATCAATTTAAGAGAACCATCTGCAACAGATCATGCAAAAAACTATGGATAGAGGAACTTGTTAAAGATTACAGAAGTCATTACTACCCCCCACAGTAGGTTTTGCAAATGGTAGGAGAAAAAACTCCTGGAAACAACTTCATTTAAATATTTCCAGCAGAGCCAGACCCCGAGGATCAGGAAGTGAAAGAACAAACCAATTTCATTGCCCAAGCTGACAGACATAGGTAACCAAACAGCCACACAACTAATTAATAGAACTTTAAATTAGAGAAGTCACATTATACAGATTTAGACTTTACTTCTTTAAGTGCCTCCAATTTGACAGTGCAGGGGATAACATTAGATATTTAATCTTTCACTACAACAGGAACACTAGATAGGAATTCCTCTCCAGATGAACAGCATCAATTGTTAAACTTATCACAGCAGTGACTTAAAAGCAACATAGAGTTGCCCAGTCGTACTCGCTAAGTACCGCTAGCTTTTATCTACATCGTCACCTTTTCAAGCCAAGGAGTAGCAGGCTGAGTTGGTAACATGCATGCTGACAGCAACTGCTCTAAACAGCTCAGGGCCACCACACAGACATGCAAAAAGCAAAAATCTCCTGGGAAGATCTGTGAGCCAGAAGGCTAACAGAGACAGCAGTAAGGCAGCAGTGACCAAGCAGCTACAGATGCTTTCTACAGTCACAAGGAAACAAGACCACTAGAGCCTGTAAATCGCACATTAAAAAAGTGGAACAACGCAGCAGACTCTGAAAATGAATTGCCTCAACAAGAGTCTGACTTGAACACCAGATGTTCAAGATCCACTCACAGGGCTTTAACCCAGAAACATATAATGATGACAAGCAGTTCTCTGCAACTGCAGCAACTCTCGGTATTTCTGCCAATGCAAGCTAACTAGTGATGCATTTTGAGTACCCGCCCCATTCCAAAATCAAACAGACCGAAACCTGTCTGCAGTTCTTTTCACAAACTGTTATCAGTCAATCTCCCACCTCATAGTCTTTGCGTGGAAGGATTTCATCCTCCTCTTCATGAGTTTCTCCTAGGATAGTCTGCAAAAAAAACATGGGAAAGGAAAACCATCAAAGGAATGAATGCGCGTACAGGTGCTCATGAACATTGGTAGCAAAGCCAAAATTAGAGAATGCCTATGCTACTATCACTTATAAAGTCAGAGTAAGGACTACCAGAGCACCACTTACTTCGAGGTAACCGTATAGGGTCTTACCTTAAAGCTTGCACCTCAGCAAGAATACACTACATTACTTCTATACATACTATACTACTTCTATACTCCACTCAGCATAGTAAAGCCACATCCCTGCTTCCTTCACAGCAACAGGTTACAGGGAAGCACAGGACAAGGAACCTGCACAGACAGCCTTCTCCTATGCCAGGTAGCTGGAGAGCCCTTGCCAGAGCCACTTCTGTTTAACAGCTGCAAGGGGTGCTGTACCTGGGAGGAGCAGCAGCGCAGGCTGAGGCACCAGCCACAGGGGCCGGGATACCAGGCCCAGCCAAAGAAAACGTTGCCCGGGGTACCGGAACAGTGCGGACTGCGGCACTGGCAAGAGCGCCTGAGGTACCGGGCCCAAGGCGAGACAAAAGAGCGGGAAAGGGTTGAGGTGCTAGGCCGAGCGTCGGCTGAGCTACCAGGCCCTTAGGTGCCAGCTGAGGTACTGGGCTCCGTGGCACCAGGCCCAGCATCGGCTGAGGCACCGCGCCCTGAGGCACCGCGCCCTGAGGCACCGCGCCCGGAGGTGCCGCCGGGCCGGGCACGGGCTGAGGCGCTGACACCCGAGGCGAGACCCCCCACCTGAGGCGCCGGCACCGGTGGGGGGTCCAGGCCCTGAGGCGTTGGACCGAGTGCGGACTGAGGCTCCAGCAGCTAGGGCGGAGACACCGTGCCCAGCGCCATAGCAACGCTCAACGCCCCCCACAGCGGCCCGCCCTCAGGCGCTCCCCAGAGCCGGCGGGACCGGGCCGAGGCCCGGTGTCAGAGTGCCGCTAGGATGGACGAGACCGGGGGGCGGGGGGGAGGGTGGGGCGCGGGACCGCGGCCGTACCAGCTCCTCGGGGGTGCGGCTCTCCCGCTCGCCGCAGCAGCGCGGACAGCAGCAGCAGCACAGCCCGGACCCGCACCCCGCCATCTTCCGCCGCCACCACCCATTCCCGGCCCCACCCGCCGCGCGTGACCCCGCCGCAGCCGCCGCCTAGGCCCCGCCCCCTTCAGGAGGAGCTGAGGTCGCGGCGCCATGTCGGAGAAGGGAAAGCGCGGGGCACCACGTGACTCTTCCCGCCCCGCCCAGCTTTAAAGCGCCGCGGGATGGGGCCGCCCGCGATGCGCAGCGCGTAGCACCGCCGGCAGGTGAGCGGGGCCCCGGGGAGGGGGGGGCCGGACCCCCACCGCCTGCGGACCCCCACCGCCTGCGGACCCCCACCGCGAGCCGAGCCGCAATGCCGGCCCGGGCTGCCCGCCCGCCCGCCGGCCGCTTCGGGCCGAGCACGCGCACCCGCAGGGGTCAGCTGAGGTGAAGGAGCGATCGGGCTCCAGCTTGATCCCTGCCTGGCCCCGAGCCCGGCTGCGGCACAGGGACCCCCCCCCGGTGCTTGCTGGCGCCCCTTCTCCTCCGGCAGCCCGCGGAGGGGGGGGGGGCCGGGCTCCCCGGCCCGTTCCCGCCGGCCCCTCCGTGGCCGTGCCGCTGCCCCGCCGGCAAGGCGGCAGAGCCAGCCGCGGCCCGTTGCCCGCCCCGTCGGGCTGTCAGCCCCATGCCAGGGCTCAGGACAGCAAGGCCCTGGACAGGTCCCTCGCAGGCAGGTGCACCCCGTGTGCACGTCTGTGCAGCCGAGGCTAGCTTGGGGTGGTAAAACTGAGCTTAGGAGGATGCAGACCTCCACACTGCGTGTGTCGGTGTCAGCTCAGGCCTGGAAGCGGTAAAAATAACCTACAGCAAAGCAAACAGGCACCACCAGCATCATGTAAACACAACAGGCACATCCACGCTGATCGGCATTAACGTGCTGGCGTGGGTGCGGATCTTTGCTCTGAGCTCTGCAGCGTGGTAGAGACTGAGGAACAGCAGTGCTGACCTAACGGAGCTGATGGGTGTTTAAATCGTCTTATTTTGCAACTGGTTTTGTTGTTTAGAAAATCTTTTTTCTCTTTGCAATAGCTGCGAGGTTCTGCCAGCAGGTCTGTGATGTATCTGATGGTAAGGAAACTGTTCTAAATGCTAGCTGTAGACAAAATTTTAGTGCAGCCTTTCTCCTGTCTTTGTGGTTCTAGACTACCAGTAAGATAAGGACCTTTCCTCAACAGCAAGTCTCATCCTATAGCGATGTGAACCCTTCCTTTGTGATGGGTGTTAAATCTCAAGCGGGAAAACAGAGGTCCTTTGATTTGCGTGTGGTGCTGTGGTACACTTGCTAGAAGCAAGAGATCGGGAGTTGACTACACGTGATTTTGTGCCACTACCTTGATCACCAACATAGGCTTTGGGATAATTCTCCCAGATTAGTGCCACGTGGATGTCAGGCAAAGTCCTTTGGGAGAGCTCGGTCAGGGCTGTTACTGTGCACCCAGCTGCTTTTGCTTCACTTGTCAATAGGTCTGTGCTGCCGATTTTTATCATATCCCGCTATGTTAGTACACGAGATTTAGGACTCCTGGCTCCTCTTGGCAGCAGAAGGCCTGCGCTCCTTTCTCATATCTCCTGCCAGCTGGAGAGGTCTCCAGGTGGTAAAAGTAGACTTTCTCCCAAAGGGTTTTGCTTGATTGGCAACTCAGTGTAAACAGTAGAAGATAAGTTCAAATTCTTCTTGGATGACCTAAGCCCACAGAGCTTATGATAAGGACAAAGTGCGTGCTAGCTCGTGCAACCATTTCCTCCAAAACAAACTCTGATGTTAGGTAACGCTCAGACAACTTGCTGCTTCCCAGTGACAATTTTAAGTTTTGGCAGGTACATAAGCAAATAACGCAGATCCAAATCTTATGGCAGCTCTTCTCTAATTATCTCTAATTACTACCTAATTTTAAAGGCGTAGGGTGAAACACTTTGGGGACCTAAGTGGAGTTGGGCATCCTGGACCCACTTTTACCACTGACTTGCAGTGCAGTTATCCTTTCGGTGAAGCCAGGCAAGCACAGCTAATCATGTTGCATGGCAGGGAGAAGCAGGGGGTCTCTGCTGACCTGGCTTCCAGGCAGCCACAATTGCTGAGGAAAGGAACACGTTTCCTTGGTAAAGGGAAGAGCTGAGTGCGTGCACTGAGTGGGTATTGGCCCAGGGGATAGTTACCTGTGGAGATGGTGTGTCTTATGGAAGAAGGCTAATGGTTAGAAATGCAACTGTCTGATGCCAGCAAAGCAAAACAAAGGATGGTATTTGTGCGGATGACCTGATCAGAGGACATTCTTCGCTTTTTCCTGACATAGGAATAGTTTGTGCATTCTCGTGTACCTGCCCCGTTAGTACTTGATCCCCTACCTACACTGCACTGCCTTTTGGGAACAAACATAATGGAAACTGAAGATGGACGTAGTCCAAGAAACTGCTGCTGTAGGAAAAAAAAAATCTGCTGGCATGTCCAGCCCAAGGCCACAAGATCAAAGAGGACCTCACCTGATGCACATGGGTATCATGGCTCACTAAGTTGTAGTCAGGGCAAAAGTTATGTTGACCTGACTCTTTTGAGAGCCAAATTTGACCCAGCAGGCACAGAAGAGCTGCATCAAAGTGGCATGAAGCCATCTGCTATGCTGTTTCTCTCAGCACTATCTAAACACAAGCTTTTTATTGTGTTTTCACCAGATCCCCCACTAGAGCTTATAGTGAGGGCTGGCAAAAGGGACTCCTTGATAATGATTAGTGTTGGGTCTTCGCATAGGCTTCCTTTTCATCATCCGCTGCCCACCCCAGCAGTAACTGCTCCTTGCTGAGATCTGTGTCCTGTCTTGCACCCACTGTGCTCCTTCTGTTCCCCTCCTCCAGAGAGCTCATGATGGTCAATGAGACCCAGCATACCTGCAGTGCCAGTTCCAGCTCCAAGTCTGATGGTGGCAGCAGCAGCGGAAGCGAGAGCTCTAAGGACAGCTCACGCTGCTCCACCCCTGTCCTCGATGCTGACCGTCACGAGAGACTGCGGGAGAAGATGCGCCGACGGCAGGACTCTGGAGACAAGTGGTTCTCCTTGGAGTTCTTCCCTCCACGCACAGCCAATGCTGCTGTCAATCTCATCTCCAGGTGAGGGCTGCAGGGTGGGAGAGGGGGGAGATGAAGTGTCTTTGGTGGAGGGCTGGGAAATAGCTAATGAGGCAGGCTCTGCCCCATGCTCTGTCTCCCCTTCCAGGTGACGAAGCAGGTAATGGGGCTGTGCTTTCCTGCTGAGGAAGGTAATGGACACCAGGTAACTTGTCTTCCTTGGAGGCCCTGAAGAGTTAAGTGTCATGGTGGGGTTACTGAGGGGGCCAGACTGTTTCCCCTCTCCCATGCTCTGTGAAGATGGAGCAACCCCACTGTCATGCTCTGGGGTTGAAGCAGAGTGCTAGGGGGCAATAGAGCAGAAAAGCACCTATTAAAAGCAGAAAATAATAATTGATGGCAAGTGTGCCCAAGTCTCTGGAACAGAGACCCACTTGTTTTCAGAACCATCCAGCCACTAAGGTTTGTGCCTCTGAGGACTACAGTTTTAAGCCTCTAAGATAGGTGTCCCTAGAGCTAAATGTTATCCTGGAGCCCGGCGGGGAGCCCCAGGAGCCACCATGTACTCACCTGGAGCAGAAGAAGGAGTTTCATAACTCTTTTTGTAACTGCTGTATGCTAGTGCCAGGTTTACTTTAAACAGAAGGGTCTGTTCCAACCTAGAGCAGGAGAGAGACAAGTTAGGGGAGCCTTTACTCCTTCTGTTAGGTATGCTTGGGAACACAACAGAGATTTGGCCCATCTTTTCATATTTGTGGCCTCTACAGTTAAAGCTGGGAACGGGGTTGCAGTATAGTCTCCCATCTCTAAAGGAATGGGACTTGCATTGCTGTCTATCAGAAGACACATCAGTCTAATAGAGCGTGCTGGGAGGAAGTTTATTCTACAGAGAACACTTGAATTGCAGCCTCTTCAAAGATATGTGTAAGCTCCTCACACAGCCTTAAACGATGGCTTTCCTTATTGACATTGGCCACTTGCTAAACTCCTAGTTCAACACTTTTCTTGGTCTCTCCTGCTGCTGTCATCCAAGCTCTCTCTGCCTGTTGCTGGCATTCCAGCAGTGAGGAAGATATCCCAGGCAAAGAGAGGGGAGTTGGCTACCTGTAAGGCTAACGCAGCTCTAAAATCCACAGGTTTGACCGCATGGGAGCAGGTGGTCCACTCTTCATTGATGTGACGTGGCACCCTGCAGGGGACCCAGGATCTGACAAGGAAACCTCTTCCATGATTATTGCCAACACTGCAGTCAACTACTGTGGCCTGGAGACCATCTTGCACATGACATGCTGCAATCAGACCAAGGATGACATTACAGGGCATCTGCAGAAGGCCAAGCGGCTCGGGTTGAAGAACATCATGGCATTGCGTGGAGGTGAATCCTTTTGTCCTATGATGCGTAGGGCTGAGGCTGTATTGCTATTGCATTCAATTCCAGGGCAAAAATGGAAAAATGAGATTTAGAGGCTCCTTCTGCTGCAGGAATTAAATGCTGAGACTGCATGTCACCTGATCCCTTTGGTAGCAGTTCCTCCAGCTCAAGGATAGACAAAAGCAGTCCATGGGTAAAACTGCAAACTTGGAGGTTTCATCTTGTCTTCCTTTTGACAGGAGGTTTTCACAGAACCAGCAGATCTGAGTTCAGCAAACAGTTGGAGAGAGCTGTGGATTTGTTCTCTTTTCAGATCCTGTTGGTGAGGAATGGGAAGAAGAAGTAGGTGGCTTCAACTATGCTGCTGACCTGGTTAAGCACATTCGCAATGAATTTGATGATTACTTTGACATCTGCGTGGCAGGTAAATGTCTTTCACTGCAGAGGGTGGGGTAGGGTTTGCAGTAGGGAAGTCAGCTCAGCAGTCCCTCTCTGGACCTGGGTTGTAAAATGACAGCACTATCAGATTAGCTACTTTCTAATTTCTAGTGTGTTGTCCTGACCACCAGGGTTTCACTTTTTCTTTTTTTCCTTTCCCTCAAAAGGCTACCCCAAGGGTCATCCTGAAGCAGAGAGCTATGAGGCAGACCTGAGGCACCTGAAGGAGAAAGTCTTTGCTGGGGCAGACTTCATCATTACGCAGCTTTTCTTCCGATCAGAAACCTTTCTCAGGTTCATGAAGGACTGTCAAGCCATTGGCATCACCTGCCCCATTATTCCTGGCATCTTCCCCATACAGGTGAAATCCTGTAATTCTGGTTCGGGGAGGGAATAAGGATCCAGGATATTAGGTGTTTGTGGGTCAGGGCCTAAGAGAGGTCTATTAGTATCCTCCACAAAATTTCTAGGAAGTGAGAGTGCTAAACGTGATAAATCTGTAGGTGGTTTGCCAAATTAAACTCCTAGGCATGTAATAACAAGCTTAAAAGGTTTTTCTGTACTCATATGGCAAAAAGGGATATAACAGAGAACGGTCTGCCAGTCCTAAGGGGTTAGGCATCACTATCAGCATGTTAGGCTCAGGCAACAAGAAATGGGAAGAAATCACCTAAAGTGACATGACCAGGACTGCATTACCATCCTAGAGATATAGGGCCTAGGAATATAACCCAGAAGCCCCAATTCTAAATCTGCCACAAAATCGAGATCAAGTACCTGTGTTACTGGGATGTCAGAAAAGGGCCTTGGAAAAATGAAAATCCCCTGCATCTTCATCCAGGGTTACCACTCCCTGCGCCAGCTGGTGAAGCTCTCCAAACTGGAAGTGCCTCAAGAAATCAAAGATGTGATTGAACCCATCAAGGACAATGATGCGGCTATCCGGAACTATGGGGTGGAGCTGGCAGTGTCCATGTGCCGGGAGCTGTTGGATAGTGGCATGGTGCATGGGCTCCATTTTTACACCCTCAATCGGGAAGTGGCGACTACTGAAGTCCTTAAGCGCCTGGGCATATGGAAGGAGGACCCCAGGTGAGCAGGACATGCTGGCTTCTATTAGTTCCTCTTCCACATCCATCCATCCCATCTACTGAAGGCTCAAGCAATGGATGGGTTGGCACGTCTCCTAGCTGCTTTTTTTTTCCCCTTTCTTTTTATTAAGCACCTTTCTGCATTTAGAAGTTCACCTTTCCTGCAGGTCTCTGAAAAGCTGGGATGAATAGAGGGGACAGCTGAAGGAGGAATTTGTTTTAGTCAAGTAGCTTTAAAGTAGCTTGTTCTGGAACTTTAAAAACCTAAACTCTTAGAGCTGCCACTTGGAAGAAACATGGTTTTTGAGGTCTGTCACAACCCCTCTTACAGGCTAGGTGCTATATAAGCTCCCGCTGTGGATTTCTAGGGTTCTCTGCGGCTGATAAAGGTAATGTGGACTTCTCTGAGTCCACAGGCTTCAGCATAGACAAGAGGAAGCAAAGGAAAATGGATAGCTGTTTTTTCTTGTTAAAAATAGCTTCACACAGTGCTTTTCCCGTACCTCACCCAATTTCAGGTGTCAGTCCTGTACTTAACCATTTAATAGACACTCACTGAGTATCCTGTGAGGGAACTAAGTGGGAAAGATTTTCCATAAAGAATTTTCTGTCCTACTTCTTGACAAATAGAACTCTTCTCAGCCCCTGTTACTTGCTGTCCCCAGAGGCAAGTTCTTCAGGGGAAGGTCTTCCAGCCTCTAGTGAAAAGTCAGCAGAATTGTGTTAATATCTGTTCCTCCTGTGCAGGCGGCCTCTACCCTGGGCAGTCAGTGCTCACCCCAAGAGAAGAGTTGAAGATGTTCGGCCAATCTTCTGGGCCTCTAGGCCAAAGAGTTATATCTATCGAACTCAAGAATGGGACGATTTCCCCAATGGACGGTGGTAAGCTGTCAGCCTGCAGTGGCAGTAAGGTAGAGGTGTGGTATGAAAGCCTGCTCCACAGTTGGTCACCGTTGTTAGTGGGTGTCCTGGGCACGCTTTGGCCTTGACAGAACAGGTGGCTTCTTAACAAAGTGGTCCCCAGTTGCTTGGATTTGAATGAGATGAGGAGAATGGCACCAAGATGTTGAGGCTTTTGATCTCTAGGTGGATTTTTTTGGGTGGTACTTTTCCTGGGTGGTTGTCTTCCTGCATCACCAAATCATCTTGTCTTCCTTAGTGGCCTGTTAATCCTCTGTTTGCTCCCCTTACAGGGGTAACTCCTCCTCTCCAGCCTTTGGGGAACTGAAGGACTATTACCTCTTTTACCTGAAAAGCAAGTCTCCCCGGGAGGAGCTCCTGAAGATGTGGGGAGAAGAGCTGACTGGTGAGGAAAGCGTCTTTGAGGTGTTCACATGTTACATCACAGGAGAACCCAACAAGAACGGGCACAAGGTGAGTCATGGCCCAGGAAGCGGTGCTCAGTGTGGCACAGACAATAGCACATATTTCCTCTTGCTCCTGGTACCACATTGTTCTCCTAAACAAGAATTGGCACTTCCCTATCAAAAAAGACTTGCTGAGATAGTGGCTGAAGGGAATCCAACAGCCAGAGCTAGGGCTCAACATAAAAGGAAAGTTGCTACACTATGACAGGACCAGTACCGACAGACTTCAGCAGTCGAGTTGAGGATATCCTGCCCCTTGAAGCAAATCTGGGAATTCTGTCCTGAAGTAGGTGTGTTTGAGACCATTAGGGCACTACTGAGTTCCTTCAGTATCCAGAAGGTAACGAAAGAGTTGTTACATCCATTGTGAGCCATCCTTTCTCCTCACGGTAGGTTACATGTATGCCTTGGAATGACGACCCTCTTGCTACTGAAACCAATCTTCTGAAGGAGCAGCTGGAGAAGGTTAACAGGCGAGGAATCCTCACCATCAACTCCCAGCCAAACATCAATGGCAAACCATCCACAGACCCCATTGTAGGCTGGGGGCCCAGTGGGGGCTATGTCTTCCAAAAGGTACTGTACTACCCTGGGCTAGGCAGCAAAGAGTTATGACCTAGTTTGGTCTCTGTTAGGTAGGGAGGTCCTAGGCTTTCACCTAGATAATCCTTCTGCCTGCTCCTCATCTTAATGCCTTCTTGCTGAGATGAGGCAAAGCTCCTTTGGTGTCTTAAGGAAGAGACTGTCATCTCTATGGGTTACTACTTAGCTGTTTTCTCCCACCATCAAAACATCCATTGAACATTTATAGTTTCTTTGTTTTCCTCTCAGCAAGTTATCATTAGTAATTTCTTTCTAAAATAGGGCTATGAAGTTTTAGATAGACATGTGCCTGCCCGCTGCATCCGATCCCATTCAGTGATGCGGGAAGCACACAGGTTTTTGATAAAATGGGAACCAATAAGGTAGTATCTCTACCATCCAGCTTCTCACGGTAATAACCAGGCATTTAAAAATTCCCCTATCTGTCCTTCTCTAAGGCAGAGTTTTCCACGAATTGCTCCCACCCCACAGCAGTACTGCTGTGCTATTCAGACAGCTGCCAGGTTCCTTCTCTGGCCTGCAAGCACTCTTATCTCCCATCCCTGCCTCCTACTGTCATGCATTTTCAGGCCCTAGAGCCTTCCCACTAATGGCTGTGATAGGAATCTCCCATCAAGGTAAATGCCAAGCAAGTGGCTCATACTAGGAAACAAAGGAGCCTTGTTCAAAACAGATCCAAACCGCTAAAGCCATGAGACCAGCAGATGGCAAATGCAGTTATGTTTTCAAAGGAAAAAAATTCCCCCGAGGTGAGGCGAAATCCATCATCACACACAATAGCCAGGAAATGGGGGGAGGGGAAGTAGTTGTTGGGAGCAGCCAAGCACAGAGCAGCAGTAGATGGAGCAAGTATAGAATTAGGTTGTATACACACACAGGGAGAATTGTGAACAAAAGATGAGGACAGGGAATGGTAGGGTACTTGGGAGAGCCCAGCTGAGACCTCTGACTTCTGCTCCGGCCAGACTGGGCTACCTTGGCGAGACACTGCTGTTCACAGGGTGCCATGTACAACAGGGGTCAAGCCCAAGCCTGTTCCATGCACCCCACTCTGGCACAGGCTGCTTCCCAGGCACAGTGGTTGTGGCTACCCTGTCTGGAGCTTATTCCGGCCTGTCTGCTTATGTGGGTGCTAAACAGGAAGGCTGTAGCTTTCCTGAGGTGGCTGCTCTTGGGCTGTTACCTCTGCTCTTCCTATTTTTCCCCCAGTTCTCTTACTAATTAGCTCTGCCCTTTGCTCAAGCCTCCTCTATAGTACAGGTTTCCAGGAACAGCCGCACAAGTCTTAAGCTGCCTGGTTTCCAAGCAGCAGACTGTACAGCTGTTCTCTTAGTTGCCTGTATGTGTCCCAGCCCTGCCATGAGTAAAGGCTCTTAATTCTCTTTCCCCTTCTCCACCCCTGCAGGCATACCTGGAGTTCTTCACCTCCAGCGAGATCGTCACAGCACTGCTCAAAGTGCTGAAGAAGTACGAGTTGCGAGTGAACTACCACATTGTCAATGTCAAGGTAGGCTGTTTACAGGACACTTTCGCTACCTTAGGAGAGAGGCAAATACCAAAGATTCAAATATCACTATGAACCAAGTGGGACAAAGTGGGACTGAAGAAAAGGGAAAGTGAAACAAGTCAATCTTCCTCCAGCAGTTGCTTCAGAAAGGTTTTCCTCCCTTTGGCAGGGCCAGAATATCACCAACGCTCCGGATCTGCAACCCAATGCTGTCACCTGGGGCATCTTCCCAGGCAGAGAGATCATCCAGCCCACTGTAGTGGATCCTGTAAGCTTCCTCTCCTGGAAGGTGAGTCCTCCCTCCTGCTCGGTACATTGCTGTGCTGCCCTGGAAAGTCAGTGTGTCTGATTTGGTTTTAGTCTGTTACACTTCTCACAAGTAAGTACTGTTGTGATATTGGCTTGCAGAGGTCCAGATGTTGTTCCTCCTGCTTCCTCAGATAAGGAGAACTTTGTTCCAGCAAGAGCTCTTCACAGACACCAAGGGCGCCTGAGAGCTACCACTATCACTGTTCTGTCCCCCAGAGCTCTGGGCAGTAGCTCTCCCTCCCCTCTTACACGCAAAGGGGCAGTATTGAGCCATTGTACTGCAAACGTGTCTCCTTTCAGCTCTCAACAGTTGTGTTCAGGCACTTCCTACTGACTGGAAAGCACGAGGCTCCTTGCTCAGCTCTTGCAATTTTTACTGAGAGGAAATGGGCCACAGGCTGGCCAGGCATGTGTGACACTGGTACTACTAAATGAGGTAGTATGAAAATGCAGCTCTAACATGTGCATTACACCACTAGTTTTTTTTTCCTTGGCAGGATGAGGCCTTTGCGCTGTGGATTGAGCAATGGGCCAAGCTCTATGAAGAGGAATCACCCTCTCGCATGATCATCCAGTACATCCATGACAACTACTACTTGGTCAACCTGGTGGACAATGACTTCCCACTCGAGAACTGCCTCTGGCAGGTTGTGGATGATACTTTTGAGCTATTGAACTCTCCGACTCAGCAGTGAAAATTCCTCTTCTAATCCCTTGATTCCTCCTGTTCACTGACTGTGGGGAGAGAAAAAGCAGCTCCTGTACTGATGGTGGACCACACACTCCTAAACCCAGCAACTAGGCTAGCTCTCTGATCTACCCACACTACATGATCTATCCCCATCACAAAGGTTCCTTGACTCTTCCTTGCTGAACAATAGCCAGAACTACCTGAGCATCTGAGCTGAGGCTCTAGACTGAGCTTGAAGGCCAGCTCTGCAGAATGAAGAGGTGCTAATGTTGATTACAGTAACAGGAGAACTCTTGTACATCAATGTGCTAAAGCTCAGCTCTCCTAACTTTCTCATGCCAGAAATACTGCCTTGGAAGCAGAAACACTCCTGTCAGCAGTGCCTATGCAAGGAGATTTTCAGGAGTTACCAACCCTGAAAAGAAGCTCAAGTTGCTTTTACATTGCACTCCTAAGATGTATTTCTTCATAACTGATCATATCAGGCTCTTTTGCACTCACTCCAGAAGAAAGTTCAAATTTTCTCTGTATCTTTTCTCCTTTTACTATATTTCCTGTTTTCTTTTCAATAGGAGTATGTAAATTTCACTTCTGGATGAGGCTGAGTAAGAATCACACTAAGTACAATAAAATACACAAATACAAATGTCTCTTGTACTAGGCCATACTCTTGAAAGGGGCAAAGACTGATACTGTTGCCATAATCAGCCTGGCACAGGGGAAAGTTTTAAGAAAACCACTTGTTTATGGGGCAGTTCTGCCTTTACTTTCAACACATGCCCTAAGTAAAGTATGAACAAAGCTCCATGGTAGAACAAGAAAAGCTTAAATCTTAGCATTTACCAAAAGCAACCAGCTACAGCCTTTGGTTCTGTTCTGCAAGGTCACAAGAGTTGTGGTGGTCCTTTTTCAGTGCCAGTAGGGAAAGATAGCCTAACAGGCTTAGGCCCCACAGCATTGAAATAAGTTGTCGGGGGAGCTATGGAGGTTGCTTTGTGTACTTAACAATCCTGCAAAGCTACCACAGGCTAGGAAAACAAGACCTTGGGGCAGTTCCCAGTGGGATTTAGAGATCCCTGCCACGCTGTGAGCATCTCTTTCAAACAAGCAAGGAAGAAAAGCCTTTTCCAGATTCTTCAGACCCTCTCATTACAGCTGTCTGAGACTGGGCTCATATATCCAGGGTAATTACAGGGCATCAATCACAGAAGCAAGTAATGGGAAGGTTGGGGGTCAGACACGCCTGTCTTGCCTCAGCAAAGCTTTTGGTGCTCAGCTGTTGCCAGCAGGTTTCTTCATCCCTAGCCCATTCAGCACAGAAAGGAACCAGCAGGAAGCAGTCAAGAGGTTGGCCACCCACTGAAAGGCTTAATGAAGAGCTGATGGACCTAGACAGGAGGAGGAGGTGGGAGCTATGTGGGAATCCCCCCCCCCCAGGGGAAAAGCCAAATCTAAAAATAAAGACCTGTGTTCTCACCTACTGAGGACAGCCCAGACTTTGGAATCAACAGGATGTAGTGTTTGCACGGGCAGACCCCTGCTCATCTTTTTAAGACATGTATTTGCTTATTCCCCTCCATGACACTAAACTCCTGTCCAGGAAAAAAACACTGAGTAAAGGGAAAGCCTCTAAGGTGGGGTTTTGACCTTTAATCAGAATTCCAGCAAAATCAGGGTCCAGAGGGAAAGGGAATGCAACCTCACAGCAAAAGGTAATAACTTCTTAGTTTGTGCCTTTAGGGAGGTAGGATATGAGTCCTTTAAAGAGGACCTTTCACTAGGTACCATCTCTTCCTTGTTGTCCTTTGGCTATTGTGCTGCTGGCCTGCAGCACTGCTTTTATCACGTGAGCAGCATGTTGGCTTTCTTGAAAGGACCAGCTCTTTGTTGTGACAGCCAGCTGTATCCTCCACTGTCCTGAAATGAGCAGCAGCTGCAGGCAGGCCCCCACCATTCAGCAGTGTCCTTTGTCCTTGAGCTGGAACGCTGTTAGCTGGCGCCACCTTCCAAAGGCCTTAAATAGTAAAGTGGACACATCAAATACTCAGGTTACCCTTGAGGGGTTGCAGTCACCCTCACAGTACCCGTAAAACAAAGCTTTTCCTCTAGCAATGGCTATGCCAACTGCCTCACCATTCACTCAGAGCCTTTCCCTGTCTCCCCGATGTTCCTGTAGCCAGTAAGCAAAGCGCAGAGTACAAATCAACGTGAGAAAAGGAAGACCAATGCCTTCTCTGCCCTCTAATTTCAGCTCGTGCTCTCATCTCCTTAAAGGAGGACCTAATCCTGCACGGATCTTTGGGAGGCAGGCAGAGGAGCAAACTGGCTATTTGAGCTCTAAGGCTTTGCCTGCTCACTCAAATTTATAGCAATTTGCCTGCCCCTGGATGCAAGTCAGCACAGTCCTCCTGCACCAATGTGGAGCCTGTTTCTTCCCTGAGTGGGCTCTTGAGAGGCAGAGGATTAGTGGATTAACATCTCTGATAACAGTGGGGAAGGGGGCACACGTCAGGGAAATTGACTGCTGACACAAAGCTTTGAAAAACACCCAAAGATGAACCCATAGAAAGCTGGAAGCTATTTCCCTTTGTTATGGGTAAGTGACATGCCTTGATGTATTCAACTTCTCCCTAAGCAAGTGTTTTGTGCAGGGAGAGAGATACAGAGAACACCAGTTGTCCCTTTGGGGTGCTTTTTGATCCACTGAGATCCACAGAATTAAAGCAGTCATAAATGCTTACCTGAGACAGTAGGCTCCTTGCTTCCTCCTCCAAAAAATTCTGCACCACGCAGCTTTGCAAATGTCGTCGTCTCCACATCCTCCAGGCCTTTTCTATCAGCCACTGCTGATGCTGCCAGGAAAAGAGGCGGTGCACAGATTAGCTGGGCTCTGGCAGGCAAACTGCCTCGCTTCCCTCTAGTCCCACCTTGCTTCCAGTTGCTTTCCAGATTCCCTCCTGAATGACTTTGCATTGGTAACGAACGAAGCTGACTATTAACAAAGCTCATGCTGAACTACTGTCTCCTGTGGCTAAGTCACAGTACCCTGGGGAAAGGACAATGCCCCATCAGTCCTCCAGCACAGCTCCTCAGTGACTACGGATGCACTCACTATACATGCGTCATCTTGTCCCACAGGCAGGTCAGAGCACCGCTCACACAGCTAATACCCAAGAAGCCAGACAGAACGTGAGTCTGTTCCATAGGTGGCCAGGGCTTGAGCAGAAGGGGAGGCCTAAATGACAGCCCTTGGTAGGCTTTGAACACCAGAGGGATTTATCAGGAACACAGATAAAGTAACAGGTTGTAATATTTGTTGTGAACTTTTTGCACAGGCTACAGACAATCAATACAAATCATCCTGTCTCAGCTTCCCGTCTATAAGATGAGGCCAAGCACAACTAAATATATGGATATGCCAGACTGCCGTGTTGGCATTTCAGAAAGATGGAAAAAGCAGCCAACAGCAGCAAACCAGGATTTCTAGTGCACGCTGGTACTTGTTAAATCCCCAGGTCTCACCTCCCAGTATGTGAGGCTAAGCAGAGCAGGCTTGCCCAGTAACACCCAGCACTGCCACCCCGGTGGCAGTACTGGACACTCACCAACACCTGAGCCAGTATCACCACCCCACTGGCTTCTTTCCACTGATGCCAACCCCTTGCCAGGCACCGCAGTCTCCTCTCACGCTGGCACTGACGAAGTATCACTGTGTGATGCCACCACCTCAGATACTTCCTCCTATAGGCAAGAGGGGGAAGATAAGCTTTATCAGCCCAGCAGCCCTACAAGGGAGTCCTTCCCTGATGGCAGCAACAAGAGGAAGCCCAGAGCCGTCCACTCCACTTACCCAAGCCACGTCTCATCCCACTCCTCCAAGTCCACCTCTGCTTTGTTCTCCTGGACACTTGCATGTGCAGGAGAGGGTCCTACCACACTAGGTCTCTCAGCCAGGTGAGGGAGCAGCAGCCTTTCAGCCCTGTTTTGGTTTCTGTAGATCACCAGCCAGCGGTGAATGGCACTGGGAAAAAGCCCAAGAGGGACAGCTGGTGCTGAAGCTTTTTCTCTGCCTCTTCTGCTTTCTAGGAAAGAAAAGAATCATCACACAGGAGCTAACCTTGGACCTAAAGAGGGAGAGATAAGAGCTGCCATGAGCTCTTAGTCTTTTAGCTCCTGAACACAGAAGCAACCCACGGTCAGAGTTCGACTGCCATGAGCACCTACTCCACAGAGGAACCCCAGTCATCTGGCAAACACTACTCTCTTTCCCTCCTCACTCACACTCCCCACATGGCCTCATGAAAGGAAGAGAGGAGGGAGCATCTTCTTACTCATGGACCAAGACAGAGACATCTTCCTGCTCTTCCTAGCACCTATCAGGGTACTGCACAGCCGTGAGCACTGGGAAAAGGCAGCTGCTTTTGTCCAGTAGTTGCAGGCCTGCAAACAGAAATAACACAGCCAAGATAAACGCAACGCGCACAGACAGCACACACACAAATTAGCCTTAGAGATACATTTATGTTCATATCCCTGCAGGTAGTTTAATGTGCTAGGCCCCAGGATGGAAACTGCACAGATGAGATCCCAGCAGGACTGACTCAGCCCTTCCAAATCAATCGACCTCTTTGTGGTTTGCTAGCTGTGAGTCTTTTGAAAAAAGCTGCAACTCTGACAGCTCGCTCTGCTCTGCGGGGACAGTGATTATCCCATCTCATCTTTGAGCAGAGAGGAAGGAGTGCTCTCATCTCTCTGGTCAAAATGTCCCTGTTTCTTATTGCTGTGCTCCAGATGGTTGCTGCAATCAGTGCCAGATTATGGTGATGAAGTTGCGTGCACAGTCTGTGAAGAATTTCAAGGCAGGGGCTAAGCAGTCACCAAGAGTCAAACCTGGTTTTTATACAAGCCTTGTCACTGTATCTCAGTGCCTAGTGAGTCGCCAAGGTCTTCACAAGAGAATGGGTAGTTAAGAGTAACTGTCTCATAAGGACTTTCACTTTTTCTTACCTGTTTAACGGTAGCCACAGATCCTAGACGCAGGGCTTGCTGTCCTCTTGAGGCCAATCGCCAGCGGTGACAGGCTTTACCCTGAGAGGGTTCCTGCCACTTCTGGTTTCTCTCTCCTGGCACACGCCGTTCAGCTCTCAAGAATTTCACCCTCCACGCAGTAAAGCTCGCAACTAGGAGACGGTGCTCTGTGACCCTTTTAAAACAAGAGAGGGCTTCGTGCTGCCTCAGTCTACAAGCAGTGACCTGGGCCCAGGCGACAAGGCACCTGAAAAACAATACAAGCACAGGAAAGCAGCAGATGCCTAAAGTCACATTTCCATGTCAGCATTGAACAGGCTATAGACCAAATTCCACCTTCTCACCCCACCCTGCAGTGTCACACAAGTGGTCAAAGCAAGTGAAAGAGCATTCAGTGAGAAAAAAAGCCTGTTCCTATTATTCCTTCTGCATCAACATTTATATATCTCTCTCCATGTTATTTATTTTTCCAGTGCCCTGTCCTTGGGTGATGTAAGTTTAGACTCCGCACTACAGTTTCTTTCTGCTAAAATCTTGCCCTCATTTTACTTCGGATTCCCAGCACTGTCACCTCACAACTCCTCAAAGCCCAGGAGTATGTCTGCTTCTTTCTGGCCGTTTTAGCATCTCCTCCTCTTCAAAGGCCTCTGCAAACTGAATGTAATGTTATACTTTGTTTTCCTTTGCCTACAAAACAAATGCTTTTCCTAGGCTGCCCTGCCACTACACTTAGTGGATACCTCAAAAAAAGAGAAGGGAATTAAATTAGTCAGTCTTCAATCTCTTTCTGTGCCAGCAGCTGACCTTTAGGATGATGTTTGAGCAAGGCTTTTTCCTTATGGGATGAGAATAAGACTGCTGAAATCTCCTTCAGCATGGAACCCAGCAGACTCCTTAAGCCTGCTTGGTGCAGAACCAGGCTTGGATTTAAGACAGCACTTTGTTCTCAAGATTCAGATTTTAATTTTTTTCTTGGCTGTCACCAACTAAGGGCCTGCGTACATAGGATGTACAACTAAAATAATGCAACATCTTTACAGAGATGATTTTACTCCAAAAATATCAGTATTTACACAAGTTACTTTTAACGGCACTGTAAATCTGCACCCACAATAATCTCTCTGTATCTTGCAGGCTGATGCACAAGCCAGTCTTCCTCTGCTACCCCAGAAGCCAATCTGCTTTTAACTCCTGGCTTGTCCTTTTGGTTCCTTGCTCCACTTGGACTTTCATTATGCAAATCACCCCACCGCACCATAGGGCAGAGGTGTAAATATCCTCTGCCTGGCAGGCTTCTCTGAAGATCAAGAGAATCTATTGCAGGTTATCCTAGCATGAAAAATGCCCCCCTCAGAAGAGACAGGGCTCAGCCTGTGCCATATCCAGGTGAGAAATTAGAAGTACTCTTTCATCAAAGGAGAGCTCAGAAGGAAGATTGATGGTGGAGACACACTCTACAGAAAGGAGCAACATTAAGGACTTCTCCCAAACACATTTCCCACTAGGGTGCCACCACACAGATTGATTTGCAGAAGAAAATGCAATTGGGTGGGGTGAGCGCGGAACCTAAGCATCACAGCCACTATGGTTTTACTAGGGTTTTGTTGCTCTTTCCTCTGCAGATCTTTGTCTCCACTCCACTTTTGAACCTGCAGCTCAAAAGGAAATCTGCTAGAGCCAAACCTGCACTTCTCACGCCTTAAATGACTCCTTGGCATAAATAATCTCAATTCTTATCCTCCTGAATTATCTCAAAGAGAACAACCTAAGCAATTCCTGGTTCAATGCAGCTGGACACTTCAGTGTGTTTCAGGCAGACAGTAGTCTCACACAACATAAACCACAAAGAAAACAGATTTCAATGAGAAAGCTACTGAACAATAGCTAAGAGAGAAAAGAAGTTGTTAGTGATTGGCAGCAGGCACCTTGCTCCTTAGATTAAATTCTTGTGTTTTCCAGGATCTGCACCATAAGACTCAAAAACATACTACAGCTTCACCTATATTTAACTAACACCAAGATGAACTGAGAATCATGGTTCTCCCTTCACAGACTTCAATTAACATTGCTTTTCTGCAGCAGTTTATTGAACTCAATTTTTCATATTAGCTTAAATTCAAATCAACGTGTTGTGTCCAGAATCTAAAAGATTGAGGTTTGTAAAGATCAGATCTCTGCAAGACCTCTGCCCAGTATTCCCTTCCACAAATACCGAATCATTCCACTGGAAACAGGGCTTTCACTTTTTGAAACTACACAAATTTGTTTGCATGTCCCTTGCTTAGTTCACAAATACCACACTGCATAACTAAGACTGAACAGAAGTTCTGGAAAGAAACGAAGTTTTGAGTGAGAAGAACAAGATGGGGAGTGTAAGTCTATGGCTAACAGACCCCTTAATGTAGGATCACCCCCAGGGAAGCACTCCTACAGAACCTTAATTTACATACAAGTTAGCTGTACTTTCAAACCCACGCTCTGAATACACTGGATTCTCTGCTACATAAATTGCTCTTCACTCAAAGCTTCCCTTGGAAATGCTTTGAGGGCAGGAAACAAACCTGTGCAGGAGAAGACGTTCCCAGAATAAAGCAGCATATTTCTGCTTCCTTGTTTGGCAATACCATGTCTGCAGGACCAACCTCTTCTTCTCTTGGCAGCTGTGCTGAGCCCATCGCTGCTGCAGCTCTCTCAAGGCACGCTTCCCTGTGAGAGAACACAAGAGCTTGCTGAGCCGTGCCCAATGAATTTTTTTCCATCGCAAAGTCCAGACAAGAGCAGAGAATACATCTGCTGCAAATACCAAATGGGACTAGACCTGTTCTAAAATTTCCTGTCCCCTCTTTAGCAGCTGAAGAGACTTTTCAATTCACCTTGTAGTTTTTGTCTGTAAGGCAGTCAGACTTTTTTTTTTTTTTTTAACCCTGCCCTTTCCCAAGCAAGCGATCACAGATCAAATCATTTCTACTCTCATCTGCAAGACAGTTTTCCATCAAAAACTGGGAGTGTTCCTTCCCTGCCACAATATAAGTACTCAGCACTTAAAGCACTTGGAATCCCTTGAGGGACAGGATCAGGACTGTTAGGCAGCCCCAAAAGATACACCCTGTTCCCACTGAAGCAAAGCCTGACTCTTGGGTCTGAGGAGACATGTTCAAGCTTGGAATGCTGCATCTGAACTCCATTTAACTCCCCAGCTGCTAAAATGCCCTGCTTGAAAACTCCTTTGGTAGTGCAGGTAAAGCAAGATCCACTCCTTTTCCAATCAGCTACCAAAGGAGCATTTCCCCTAGAATAAAGCACTACAAAACAGAGGGCAGATGTCCTGCTTGTAACCATGTGAAGGCAGTGACACGGGCACTTACTGACCCCTGGACTAGTATGCGCCATTCCAGAGGAGCAGTGCACAGAGTTACAACCCGAAGCAGGACTTTCTCTATCCCAACCATTCCCACAGCATCCCTCTCCTACAGACACAAGTGCTGCTATAGGATGGGTGACTCACTTTGCCAGCAGGAATGCCAACGCCACAGAGCATCAGCAGTCATCTGGTAAATGTGACACCTGAATCTCTGGTCAGCTTCCACTTTCTGGGACAGTCTCTTCTTCCAGAGGCTGAAAGCCATCTGGCAACAATGAACTCGATGTTTTAGGGCTGCTGCTGCTTTTCGGTTCTTATTTTCCGCAACCCAGAGGTGCCAGCTGAGAATGGCTCTGAGAAAGACAAAGCTCATTGGACCAACTGTAGGAACAACTCACACATATTCACAGCCTTCTAACTGAAAATTTAACAATAAACGTACACAAGGGAGTTTAGGAAATACATCTGATCTGTTAACATCCTCTCCCCATTAAATGTCAAGGGAAATGATGGACAGGGCAAGTTGTTGCAAGTAGGGTGTTCTGTCGTGGCTGTTCCAAGCCCGTGGTTCTTTTCAACTTCCACATGAGCAGAGACCGAGGCCAGTTCAGTGGACAGGAAGTCACCAGGGCTTATTATCAGCAGTGCAGGGTTTGCTCTAATTTGTGAGGCATCCCATCAAACCAGAATGACTATGTTCAGATATAACAATTTTGAAGCAGGCAAAAACCAAAATAATGGGCTGCAAAACTCCCACTAAAGACAGAAAAAGATAGCTAGAGGAAGAATTTTTTTTAAAAGCAAGCGTAGAGCTCTCAGACAGCTTTAGGAAGGCACAATACCTACCGAGACAGCTGAACAAGCCTGCAGTACTGCTGGGCCTTTACAAGTTGCTGAGTCCTAGCAGCCCAGACAATGAAGTACCTCTGCAGGCAGCATTTCTCTGCTTGGTGCCAGCAACTCTTCACCTCCCTGTCAGAACTGCAGTCCTGTAATCCAGAAAAGCAAAAAAGGACCTTGAACAGCTGCTGTAACGCAGTCACTCCACGCAGCTCAGCCCTTTCTCCTTGCCACTGACTTCTGTGATTGCTTAACTAACTCCCTGTTGCTAACCCACACACACCACATGAACACCCAGATATGAGGGTCTAACACAATGTTTTCAAATCCTTGACACATGGCCAATTTCCAACTCAGCTGACAAATGGTAGGGAAGAGTTACCCTGAAAAATGCCTCAATCTCCCAAACCTTCTGTCTGAGAGAGGAGAAAGAACAAAGAGAGAACAGCAGTGAGACCTTCCATATGCTGATATGGAAACCCAAACACTCTTCACTAAATTGGGCTATGCAGAAAACACTTGTATGTTTACATGCATCACACCACTTTTCAGCCTTACCTCTTCCCACGTAGAGTAACTGGTGAGAGGCTGGACATTATTGTCTGGACTCTGCAGTGCCAAAGACTGGAACTGACTTCCCACAAACCAATTTCTTCTGCGAGACAAAAGTATCGGGGAAAAGGGAAAGAAAGAAGAGGGTAAAGTATCTGGAAGGATGGTGTGAGGTGACATGAGGGACTATCCAGAAGGAAGGCATTCAGACAGATCAAACAAGGGGCCACTGCTACCAGATTCCCAAGGAATCACTCTCCAACTCACCCAGATCCAGTACTCCGTGGAGGAAAGGACGCCTGCAAATACAGCTCCCCACCCAGCTCAGCTGGCAGCTCTGCGCATTGGTGTAGTTGCAGGAAAGAACTGTAATACGGCATGTGTGTGACATCCTCAGCAGTCAGAAGAGAGGAGAAGCTCTGATGGCTGCTGTCACTAAAACTGTATTCCTGCAGGTACAGAGGGAAGAACATGCTGTGAGTTAAGTGTCCTCGCAATGGAATCACTCAACTAGCAGTTCCAACCATGCCATTTACTTTTCTTTTTGGCAAGGATTCAGGGAAATCCAGTCTGCATCCAAAGGAACTGCAGGCTAGGAAGTACAGCTCTGGAGTGCAAACGTATAAGTGATGGGAAAATTATTTCTATACTAGTTATTTCTACACTGCATAGTTGTACAGTTATTTCTATACTGAGAAAAGGGGAAATGGGCTATGCACTTTCTCAGTGACGAGGCTCTTTGTACCTCATCCCTTCTACCTTGCAGCCACAAACAGTGGCAGGCACACAAGAGAACCTCACTAGCTCAGCACCTCCCCATATCACTAAACGATGAACCAGGAAGGGCACAGAGAGAAGTGACTTTATGATTTTGATTACATTTAAACTCCAGAACCCTACAGGCTCAATGCTCTTCAGGCCTAAATACTAAGCAGAGTTTGCTGATGACAATATCCTGTCGAAGCAGAAATTTTCCCCCAAAATCCCAGCAATTTAATACCTCAGAGCAGTCTGGATGTATCAAGACCTCCTCACCTTTTCCAATGAGCTTTGAGAGGCCAGAGTAGCCGGAGCACTGCTGTCAAAGCCAGAAGATGTTGAGAGTTCCTCAGAAAACAGCATGGTAAGAGGTTCCTCACAGACAGTCCTGTGCGAGTGCTTACAACTTTGTTCAATTGTCTTCAGCATGAAACACTTTTGGTGCCATAATTTCAGAGCTTTTCTGACTCTACACTGCTCCAAAGCCTGAGAGAAAGAACTGAGAAAGAAGATATTGAGATGGCAAAGTGACTGAAAAGGGATACCAGAAGGGGACACTAGTACAGACATGACGGATGATAGATGGTAAAAGGGGTTCTTCTACGAGGACCAGAAAGTCAAGTGGACACTACTACTGAGGGCAGGACTCCAGGAACTGGCTGCTCTTCACTCACTCAGCTCTATGATGCTCGCACAGCCTTGCTTTCCACAGCAGATACACTCTCTGGAGCTTCACCTTTTGGCAGAAGTCATCAAGACAGAAGCCTGTTTTCTCAGGAAACCATCTCTCTACAGTCCACAACGGCTGATCTTCATGCCTCTCTGTTGCAGTCTTGTCAGCTACTGAGCTTATACCTGGTCCTTAACCAGTTACGGAGTGACAAGAGACAATGTTTGTCAGAAGGCATTCCTAAGAAACTCAGCCCAGCCCTCAAACTGCTTGTTTTCAGCATGGTTTAAGACTTTCTGGTAGGTTTATGAAGCAGAGCAACATATCTCCCTGTAGCTTCACTGATATGTCCAGAGCAACTAGTACTCTGCCCACTCTGATTTGTTAATACCATGTATCATCTGAGCTGTTTTCAGCTGGTTTTCACCATACAAGAAGAGGGGGAAGGAGCCTAAACACCTCCCGTCTTAGAATCCACACAGACTCTAAGATGCTCACCATAATGCTGCCTCCATTGTAGAAGGAAGAAGTTCACCATTGCTTGCTTATTGCCTTCTCTGACCTGCAGCATCTGAACCCACTGCTGGAAGTATTTCCTCAGTGATACTGCTTTGAGATGGGCCAGGTTGCACCTGTGAAGCGCCTTCTGCTCAACAGTCTCCTTCCATGCACTGAAGTACCTGAGAAAACCAAAGGAAAATAAAACCACACGGAAAACCATGTGACAAGTGTACAAGCTTGTGTGTCTCTTCCTGAGACTGGGTTTAGGTCAGGAGAGACAGAAGCTGTCATCTTCTGAGCCTCTAGTCATTTATTTCATTAAAAAGCTACTGTCCTGCTTATAGCACAGCAGGTGCTCTTGGGTTTGATCTTTCAGCACATCAAAGGTCAGGACCAAAAAGCTTTGGCAGTGCACAGGAGACAAGTCATAACATCTCTGGCCACAGTAGTTAATTTTCATGTTTCTATCCCTACTTTCACCTTTATTAACACCTAAAACAAATGAATAGATGGCTTTAAGATGGAACACCACATCATTATCAGTGTTGGTTCTGCCATTCCTTTGACTTTCGCAGGGAACAGACTCTTCACATGAAAAACAGACCTCATTAACCTACCGGAAGACGAAGTTTCTTTGGATCCGAGTTGTCAGTACTAAAATCCGTTCCATTTCCAAGCATCGGGAACGCCACACCCAGAAAGCATTTTGCAACCGCTTCTTTTCCAGCAGAGCACGGGCTTCCAAAAGCCTGGCTTCCTCTCTGCTCAGCAGCTCCTTCTGCAGGCGCCACAGTCTGAAAGCTGCTATGTTACAGGGCAGGAAGAGATTGATGGGAAGAAAAATAACTTAGAAGAACTTCAAAAAACTTAAGTGTCATACAGCAAACATCCCCTGGCTGAACTCCAGCTGTCTCAGAAAGGGCACTTAAGGGACACAGCTCACAGTGCTGGAGCAATAGCATCTGCTGCAGCTGAATTAATACAAGGAACAAGGCAAAAGGTGTATAACACGGTGAGTGGGCCACCCTCCACCATCACAGATACCGGCCCAGCTATTTGCAGGATCAGGTCAAAGCAACAACTAGACACAAACCAAGAAATATGGTGAAACAGCAATTACCTCCAAGCTTTTCGAAGGCTACGGAATGTGTGCTTACCAGCTAGCCGTCTCATATCTCTGATAGCTTGAGCTCTCCAGAAGAACTCATCTCCTCTCTGCTTACGATGAAGCTGTGTCCACAGTTCTCCCTCCACCCTGAAAGCGTCAAAAGCATGCTTTAATATCCATCTGACAAAAGAGGCACTCACAGAACAGAATCCAGAGCCTTCCTTCTCCCTAGATAGCTCTCTTTTTGTCTAGACTTGTACTTCTGCCTTCAGAATCAGAAGGCACAACAAAAGGTTTTTCTTTTGACACCTCTACTGTCCTGCTAGAGACTGTAGTATTGCCTCACTCCAATCTCATTTTACGTCTGTATCACATATGCAGGTGATAGCTGAACTCAAGAAATAGTACAAGAGTATTTCTGTCAGACACTCAAACCAGACTGAAAACACTAGTGCACAGAAGCTCTGAAATGGATTATTTAGTTCTTAAAACTAAATTACTAATTCTTGCAGTGCTTATCTGCAGCAATACATCCAAGCACCTGGAAACAAGTTTCCCCACTATTTCCGAAAAATTTCTCCCTTTGTAAATCTCCGCTTGTCCAAGAAAACAGAAAGACAATGCTCTCAGCTTACCTACAAGCCTGCTCAGCTTCCTTTGAGTATCCTACTGTAAGCTGGTGCTGAGCTGAGGTTGTCATAGTTGCTAATCTTCCTACTCCAAAAAACCCCACTGATGAACTTTGGGTATAAGAATGTGGCTCAGGCTGCGGAGCTTGCTTCTTGCTCTGTTTTGTCACAGCTTCCTTCCACTGAAGGAGAAGACACATGATTAGAACAAACTGCAGGCAGAGTATCAGGGTCCACATCAGTGAATTTCACACCAGGTACCCCTTCCTCCTCCCTATCCAAAATGGATTTCTGCCTTCTCTGACTGCACAACAGAAAATTCATGGCACCACTTCTACTGTCCCTAGCCCATCCTCACCCTATGGAAGCTGACAGCTAGCAGACCCGAGGCGTGTCTCTGCTGGGCTACCTCCAGCTGCATCCTCCTCTGGCGCACAGCCCACTGCAAAGCATCAAGACCCTTCCGAAGCAGTTGCTGTCTGTAAAGCTGCCTGGCTGCAGCCCTTTTCCAGAGGATGTGTCCCCTCCATGCTTGGAAACACCTAGTTAGCATTTGTCTGTCACACAAGTGCTGGAAACTTAAAGAGAAAAAACAAAAGTAAGCTCCAGTTAACAGAAAGGAAAGTTAAACACAGCCAGGAGGTGGCAATCAGAGTTCAGCCATCAAGCTGAAAAGAGGTATTTCAAATCCTTCTCTCAAAGAATGAAAGACCTGCAGCCTCACACCAAATTACAGTATCACTGTTGCTAAATTGGTAGCAAATGTCATACACATCTTATCCACAGATCACAAATTTGAATCCCATCTCATGGATAAGCCTAGTTTTTGATCTTCGCTAACTCTGCAGTGAGCATCCTGAAATTTGCTGCACCGAAGAGTAGCATATATGGTACCAATGCTTTTTCATTGCTAGCAACAACCAAGGTTGAATTTAGAAGCTAGAATTTAAAAGACACATAAATTATTTTTTAGAGCATGCTCCATTCTAGATGGCAATCCTTTGAAAAGAAATGGATGCAACCCCTGAACCAACCATGGCAGAATAATGTAGGTTAAGTCCTAAAACCAAACGTTCCCAGGAACCTAGCTCCTCATCCACTTTTCAGCAGTTTTCCTCCCCTGTTGACTACCAGCACACTCACACATAAACACAGAGTCTTTTTACCTTTGCTCATTCACCTTCAATGACCAGAAGCTGTTCTCTGAGACCTGCAGACAAAAGACAGTAACTCACATAATTATTCACACTACTCTGTTGGAGAATTTGTCTGTGTCCAGCATGGCAAGTCCTTTTGGATGGACACTAGAACAGTGCTGCCTCAGGGTAGTGTATTACATCAGATGGCTTTAATGCTGCCCCCAGCATTGCTCTGTGAATACTCTCACATACTTCAGACGTGAAAAGCACAACAGTGAAATCTCAGGGCCCTGCAACTATGCACAAAGTAAAAAGCAGTTTAATGCTTTCCCTCTGCATGCAGATCCAGAGAATATAAACAGGTGTTTACATTCCCAAGAACCAACAATTTAACAAGCTAGTTCTTGGGAAGAAGAATGTGAGACAGAAAGATACATGTGTTGGGATGGAGCAGGACCATAGGAGAGGACATTCAGGCCATTCAGTGACAGAAAAAACTATAGGACAAGCATCCCCATCACTGTTGTACCTCAACTCTGCACCTCTAGCAAAAAGCAGAAACAAGCACAAGTAATATCTGTGAACAGGGATGCCACACAGTGAGCACACCCTCACCTCTCTGGACACAGTTTCCTGCGTCTGGCTCCCTTCTTCACAGCACTGCGGTTCTTCGGCACTCCTCTCCACAGAAGGTTCTTCAGACTGGCCGAGATTGGCATCAGCCTCCCAATTCCCCCAGCTGCTTTGATGGGAGTATTTGTTTCTCCTTCCTTCTCTGCTCACATTCATACAATCTATGCCAGAATATTCCCCAAAGCCCTCTTCAACCTGAATACTGAAAGGGCTGGACTGGCTGCTGCCCACCACGGCCATTCTTCTGGCTGCTCGTGATCTGGAGTCACATACCTCTTCTGACTCTTTGCTGGACTTAACATGAGGTTCAGAGTTCTTGACTTCTACAGATTTAATACTAAGCTGCTGGACTGGTCTAAACTCTTTATCTCCAGGAGGAGAAGTGACTCTCACACACACTTCCCTTGGAGTCCCATACATGGCTACACCAACATTCATCTGAGCCCCCCCCAAATCTGTCTCCAGTGACACCTGCAGACCCTCTGGATACAGACTGGCTGGAAAGTCTTCCTTCCAAGATACAGCACGTGGGGATGCCCCATGAGATATCTCTTCTCCTTTAAGAACCTTTTCAGGGGAATGACTTTTTGTGTGAACATCATGACTACCAGTTTCCAGAGTTGGCTTTGCCTGGCACTGGCATCTGAAGTAAGGGGAGCACTTGTAGGAGGAATCTGCTTCTGTATCCACTGGCCTGCCAGAGCCCACCCCAGAAGCAAGGGTTTCTGGCTGGATGTCACCTGAAATTTTCGTTCTCCAGGTGTTTGCATCAATGTATCTGTATCTGTGAGAGATGGAGAGAGGTTCTGCACGACTGAAGTCCCTTGTCACTGCACTAAGGCTCCAGTCTTTAGCAAATGGGACACCCCATTTCAATCTTGCCTGAGCAGCATTGGTCTTTACTCCAGCTAGCTGTTCTCCTGCGCTCAGGATACTAGGAGCCAAATCATCAGGAGCAAAGCACAAACTGCCACTGACTGGAGAAGACTTGGGCTCCAGAGGGAAGGAGCCCCATATCCCCATCAAAGCACTTTCTTGCTTAAGCCTCTGGATTGAACAGTACAAGCTAGCAGAAATCTGTGAGGATTGCAAAAGTGACTGAAGTGACTCCAAACTAGATGGATCTAGATCCCCCAAGGTCAGGGCTGAACTACCACAAGCATTCACGCCTTCACTAGAGCTCCGTGAAGAGGGACACACCACTAATTCATGCCTAAGAGGGGAATCTACAGTACGAGATGACAAACGTGCATTGAGCAGCAAAGGATTCACAGGATCCATACAAGAAGCAGCAGGAGGCTGATGCTGTTGTTTTTCCACTGGATAGTCACTATTCTTGTTCCTACTTTCTAAACAGTGACGGTGAGCAGTGTGTATGGAGCAGCTACCAGCTGCCTTTGCTTTCTGATGGTGTCGTTGAGGAAAGTCAATACTCTTGTTTCTTCTCCCTTCTAAACTATAAGCCTCAAGGCGTGAGTGTCTCTGAGGGAGATTCACAGCAGGGAGCCCTGGCAAAGCAAGATGGGGAATCCTATCAGCCACACACTTAGAGCTGTGCTGCTGCTGCAGCCTAGAGCAGAGATTATTCTGCTGCAGGAAGCAGGAACTGGAGATCTCACTGGTGGTGTCCCGGAATGGCTGAGAAGGGCAGGAAAGATTAGTCTGTCTCAGAGTGGGATGTCTCTTCCCAGCTGACAAAGGTGCGGTACGCAGCTGGCCTTGTTCTGCTTTCTGGCTGAGAGTTACACTGAATGCCGCAGCCTCAAGCCAGCGATGAGAAACATCTACTTGACTTCTAGTGCCCAAATACAGATCAACATTCACGTTCTTCTGAATGTTTCTTTGCTATGAAGAAAAATAAGAAGAAATATAAGCAAAGGAGCATGCATATTTCTCATCACATCTTCCCTAGTTTGCCAAAGGCTTTGGGTACTTTCCTTACAAATTTCTTCTCTTCAATCCACCAGCTTCAGTCCTGAAAGTATTACAGACACTACTCTCTTCCTGTTTCTCAGCAGACAATCACGTCTGGCAGAGCAGGAATGATTGAAGGGGACAGATTCAGTTCTCAACAGAAAACCTGGAAAACAAAGACTTCCAGCATTATGCCTCAAAAAGAACTTGTTGCTAGCAAGGATGAATGAATTATCCTCCTGCCAAGACAGGGTAGTCTGTCTGTAGCTGCTTTTCCAGAACACTTTACATCTAACCAGATCTACATGACATCAAACAAGAACAGGTCTAGCAGAAAATGTTTTTACAGAAGTCAGAGCACCATGGTTCCAGCTGGAGTACAATGCTTACCCCTGTTCATTGATTGGAAATCCAGCTCAAATCTCCTCCACACTTGCATTTTCTCCAGGGCTGGTAGGAAAGGTAGTGTCTTGACATAAGGTACTGTTTAACTGCTTAAGAAGTGAAAATTTGTTCACGTACAGCCCTACAAAAGTTCGAGGCTATGCAGACCAATTTCTTCTTCTCCACACTAAAGGATGAAACCATGTTTACACATCCAGAGAACCTACAGTGTCCCCTAACCTGGAAGAGTTACAGCATAGACAGGAGACCTAATTTGCAGTCTAGTCACTAAGTCAGATGGTTATACACATCACTCTCATGCAGAGCACAGATTCGTAAGTTACTGCTAACAGGTAAGTGTAATTTGAGGGGACCGTGCTTTCATTCCTTCAAATTTTAAAAGCAAGCTGTCAATCACTGTCATTCTAACCACCATTCTTTTCCACCTCCCTTTTAATAAATTAAAATAGTATTGTGAAAAGACACACAAACCTGTATCATCTTAAAAAAAAACCCTAGTCAATCTGAAAAGAACAAGACAGCATGGCCTAAGAAATCGATGCCCACTGTCTCTTTCAAATGTACTCAAATACCAGAAAGTCTCCAGTCAAATTGCACTCTGTTTCCAAACTATGTTTATCTCATTCTCTTCTAAGAAAGCACCTGAGCCTCAGTCATCCCTGTTTGCAAACAGCCCGCTTGTCCTTCTCACATGCAAACTCCTGCAGTAATCATCACAAACTGGAGAGTAAACTCAATTAGTAAAGCCACAGGAGATAGTCATGCAGTGTTGCAATTATCTTTGGGCCTTTCATACAACACCAAGTGTACCGTTAATGGAAAGATCCCATTATTTTTTCCGGACAAGTAAAAGTTGGCAACTACAGAGCGAACAGACAAAGCATGGCTGCCTTCTTCAGGGTGCCTATCACTGCATGAAGTATAACCACAAAATGCAGCAGACTGATGTTCCATAGAAACACTCCTTGCATCCCAGGAATATCCAGCCAGCTAGCAACGTATCACAAAAGGATGTTATAAAGGATGTGAATAGCGAAAGGACACAAACCCATCATGTTTAGCAGTGCTGGTTTGCCATTCGGGACTTTAACCACTTTTAAGTTAATCTTATTCAAAAGGCAACAAGATTTTATAAGTGCTTTTTTAAAAACTCCTGAGGCCAAAAGAGATACTGAAGGCAAGCCGCAGATTTTGCCAACTGCAAAATCCATGACCAATGGATTTCATATTACCTTTTACGTTTCCAACTAAAACACTTAACGCATGCTTACCACATACACTTTGCAGCAACACACTAACACATTAAAACCTGAAACAAATCCAATTAAGGAAACAAAAATTAAACTGATCAATGTACTTCTGTTGTTATAAGTAAAAGATAGTAAATAGCACCGTTCATGAAAAGTAAATCAAGCTCTTCTAAGTGAATGTAATTTTAGCATTACAACAACGACAGACCCACAATAAACACACAAGCACTGCACAATGCTAATTTTCCCATCCCTGCAGACCAAGGCCGATCCATTTCACGTTGCAAGTTGGGACCGGTGACTGGTTCAAGATCGTGCTTCACGCGCGTTAGAAACAAGGCTTTCCCCCCACTGCTCAGTCTTACAAACTGAACCATCGCTGCCATTGCATGAGCCTCTCATTGCCACTTTGAGATCACCACGCACACACAAGTGCTCTTCCCTTAAACCAGAGAGAAGGCAGTTATGGCTCCTGCAGCAGAGGAACAGCCATGTAGCAGTGCTCTTCGCGTGCTGCCAGCCAAGAACCAGCCACTTCTCGTCCCGGGATGCGGTGGTGGGCACAGGAGGGCCGTCACCCACAGACCCAGCCTAGGGGAGCCATTTCAGGCCTGCTCTCAGCTGACAGACAGGCCCCAGGCCCCTACTCAGCATCCCCGATGGCTCCCAGCGCTCTTCACGGGTGCGGACGCCTTTCTCCTCGTAGGTACTTACTCACTTGATAGCAGCCGCCAGCCATGCCGCTGGGCCTCGCCAGAACCTCAGGGACGGGACACACGCCTCTTTGTGCCTGCGCCTCCCAGCACTGGGGCAAACCTGCAGCTTTGTCCCCCCTTAATGCCTAAAGCCCGGTTGCGAGCGCGTTCCAGCTGGGTTGCTGTAAACAGCTTAATCCCCCGCGATTAGCAACGCCGCCTGTCACCGGGGCTGCAGATGGCCCCGCCAAAGCGGCTCTCGCCCACGCCTAATTAAAGCCGCATCCTGAGGGCAGCCTAGACGAGGCGGGGCCGGGGGGCTCACCCAGGGGAGGCGAGGCGTACCTGCGAGTGGGGCCGCGCCTCAGGAGAGGGGGCATGTTCTCCTCCTCGTCGCCCCAAACGCGCCACGTCCCGGCTCCTGTCAGCAGCGTTGGGCGGCATCGCCAGGCCCCGCGACCACCACCAAGAGAGCGTGGGCGAGCCCAGCCCGGGCTGGCGGCGGTGCCAGGGTGCGAGGCCGGGCGGGCGGGCCGGGCCGCCTCGGCCGGCCGTTAGGCACGCGGGCAGGCGCCGCCCATCCCTCAGGCCGCCTGAGAGACACTGCCGCCGAGGGAGGCAGCCGCACCGGGCGGGTTGTGGTTAATCTGGAGAGCTGCCAGCTCATCACCAAAAAAAACCTCGGCACATTAGCACCCGAGGATTTAAACAAATTAAAAAAAAAAAACCCAAAAAACAAAAACCTGCTGTACGTCTGGGTGAGGAGACCCTGCTGACAAGCTACGAGGAGCCCCACGGTGAAGCCAGGCTGCCCGGGTCAGCAAGACTGTGCTCCAGCACAACAGGCTCCATGAATCCCCACATGCCCTGCTAAACCAGGTATTGATCCAAGAGCACGTTGGTGCTTACTGTAAGTACTGCCGAAACAAACGCCCTCCTCCTCAGAAACCAGGAGAGGGGCCTCGTTTTTATCATCACCTTTGATTTACACCCTAAAAGAGGTATCCTTGAGGCACAGTAAGCCTACCACAACTCCTGCCTTGCTCTGCTCCCCTGAGCTCCCAGATGTGCTGAATTCTCCACAGAAAAGCACACAGCAGGTCAGCTAAATCAAAAGATTTTCTGGTGTCTTTCACAATGGAGAATGGCTGGGAAGGCCTCACTAGGTGTAACTCTTTGTGCAAATACCCAAAAAACATTGCATTTAAAACCGTTGTTTTCAGTCTATGCTTCACAGGTCTAGAGAAGAAAAAACCGAGCATTTAAATGTGTTTAAATGCATTATTCAGGGATCTGTACTGTCACTGAACAGTTCTGAAGGGCTGAAAAAAACATTAACTGAATATAAAAGCCTGCTCTGCAACTCCACAAGCCACAGAAATTTCTGCCTACCTATTCTTCTTTCTTCCCCTTCTGATCACAAAAGTAGACTGATTCCTATTCCTATGCTCTGTTGCATGGCTGTCTGCAAAATGAATGCACAACACTCATTTTGGGAGAGTAAACCAGACTATTGCACTTTTATGGCATTTACCATGTGCTTGGTCCAGGCATAAATGATGATGGTCCAGGTACAGCAGCAGGTCACTGTAGTGCTGGTACAGCATAGTGGAGGAAGCATCTGCTAATGTTTAAAGTGATCAAACTTGGGGAAAAATGGCTTGGTTTTAAAAATACAAATGGCATAGTTCTAGAGGTTAGAGCAAAGTTAACAGGGCTCTTGGTCACTGAAAAGTCAATGCAGCAGCACGTCTTGTCAAGAGAAATGCAACTGCAGAGTAACAGATATATACTTTGAAAATGAACCTGCTTTAGAAAAAACACAGGTCTTCCTAGCATTAGTATTTTCATTCTGCCAAAGCTGACATACTCTTTTTTTTCTAAAAGAATCCCATTGAACATCTTTCTTTTTTCTTAGGATTTTACACTGAAAGCCACAGCAGGGCAGATTATTGTGTGTAAGATTAGAGTTTATAGTTTGTCACACCCCACAGAGCTCACCACTGCACTGTAAATAAACCCATCTTTTCTTTTCCCCAATCCTCATTTTACTAGCTCACCTTCACCACCCACACATTTACAAGCAGTGTGCTCTACTTGTCTGAGTAAAGCTCAGACTAAAAGCCATGTAAGACCTTCCCCCATAAAGACTCTCCCAGACTACCTGGCTACAGTCCCAAACCCTCAGGAATACTTACATTTTCAAATAAGACATAGGTGACCAGCGTAACTTTTTCTAACACAGAAAAACTGTGTTCATTTTACAGTTTTCTTAGAAAAATGGAACATTTCAAGTTCTGTTAAGACAGGCAGCTGAAGGAAAAAGTACATTTCAAGGCACAGAGTATCTATAACCTACATTCAACAGCCGTTTTAAGCATCCTGAAGGACATTCAACTTGCATAAAAGCATCAATGAATAAAACCCAAGACTAGATACTGGGAGTGCAAGCAGCTCCCTGGCCCAGTAGGAGCATTTTATACCAACCCCAGCTTTGTGCAAACCACCACAGCTAGCATAGGGAGTTATGGTCATAAATCTTAGTTAAATAACACCATCAAAAACAGCCCTCAGGAACTCCCAGATGTTTCCTGGAAATATATCTGCATAAAAGCAGGCTAAACTGTATTGTTTAAGGGCAGTCCATAAGCCTTTTAAAGATAGCTTGTCCAGGAATATTTTGAGTGATTCCCGTACAATAGAGAGGATGCACAATACGAGACTTAGAAGACTGCAGAAGCTGCGTCCTCTCACACATACAGAGGAGGGATTTAGGGGGACAGAGGAAAGGACAGTACCAGGATTGCAAAGAGTCACAGTGCTTAACACGACATCTCTGAGATCTTCTGGACCTACTGCAGGAACCCCTCTACCTAACCTTCAGGGAGGCAAAAGAAATGAAAAATCAGATCCTCTCTTGTTTGCTCAGTAGCAGGTCTTGCTCCATCAGAAAAAGTACATGAAAGAGCAGAAGGCTAGACTGGGCGAGGGAAGCGTCTGTTCTCTGTTGCAGAGAGGGTCTCAGTATGGCTGCTGGGCTGTCTTGGTTGTGTCAGGCCACTGTGGAGGGGCATCCTGCTGATCAATCGGCTCATAAGTGCTGCGATCCCAGCCTGCGCGGGTGACACCTGAATGGAGAGGGAAGAGAACAAGATTAGGAAAAACCCAAAAGCACAAGAGCTCAATCTGCTAGAAGAAACCAACAGCTCATCCTTCCAATAAAGGCAAAGTAACCGAGATGCATTTGAACATGCCTCCTCGTTCCCCGAGAACTGCATAGTAGCCACATGGCTGTGTGGAAAGCAAGACCCACAATACTACATAGCAGCATAACAGGCTCTTGTAATAGCATATTTCAGCAAGATCAAGTTTATGAGATCTAGTAGAAAAATGAACAAACAGAAACAGGAGCAGCAGGAACCATGGCTAGCCGACAGCATAGATTTAAGAGCATGATTCATCCATGAATCACTCTTCCCAACAACACAGCTATGCCTTAAGTGTGCCACACCATGGCACTAAATTTGAATCCAGCAGCACTCCCAATTGCACTATGATCAATTTGCCTGTGGTAAAAGACTGGTACAAAGTCACGTTACTGTCCAGGGGATAAGCAGGGAAAGAAGAGACACAGACAGAGAATGTGCATGAACAGCTGTGTATCTATAGGCCAGGCACCTGCCATGGCTAGAAAGCAATCTGAATCAAAGGCGGGCACCAAACCATATTGGAGGCTTGTTCTAAGCAGCAAGGATGCTGACAGGCAACAAAAAGGGATTTTGTATGGCAAGAAAACAAGACAGAGAAGACCAGGAAAAATGCAACACTGTTAGGTTCAAAAGGAAAACACCAGATAGCAGGAAGATGAGAGAGAAAATCTGTCAACCACATTCTACCAAACAGCAGCATGCAGTTTGTACTGAAAAATCTCGTGAGAAAGACAGTTCAGGAGAGGATATGAAACCACAAAGTGTCTGAATTCCAACCTGCACCTGAGAGAAGACTCTCAGACAGTATCATGCTTGTGTTAGGATAGCATGGTTGAAAAGAAGGAATACTCCCAAATTCTGAGCAAAGGGATGTACTCCTCAGTGATACCTGCACTCTCCATGGGATACAAATGTCAAATCCCAGTTACAAGTACAGTGAGCAGCTAAAAAAAACTGGCACAAACACGACCCTGAGCAAGGCACTGCAGTTGACTTACAGGCCTTCTGACCGGATTAAGACAGATCTGTCTGGCATTTGCACCAATAGCTGATGGAGAAGGCATCCACATTCCACTACCAGAGAGATGCAAATAGCACGTACTGTCCCAAGCTATGGTTTCCTTCCATGGCCTCTCCTCCTCTGCAGGTATCCACCTCTTTTCACAGGAAGCATTATCTTCTTTGCTAGCATCCAAGCAGCACAAGTGACAGCTTTCAGACACTATAATGCAGTTATACCATCCTTTGTCCTGCACAGCCTTCTTAGGAAGGCAAAAAGATAACTCTGCCAGGCTGCTGGTTTTGCCAGCAAATGATCCCTGGCAGCTGCCCCAGCATGAACTAACACCAGGCACACTTGGCAAAGCTGACTGAGACCCAGAACATCCAGCCACAGCCCCTTCTCTCTGGCAAGGCTGCCACGTTATCGTTAACAAGTACAACTAGGAGAAAAATGAGTGCCTCCAGGCAAAGTCCCATGAGGTAAACATCAGTCCCATTTTCCAGGTGAGGAAATGGAGGTCCAAAACAATCAAGGTAGCTAGGACATGTGAGGCCCAGAGAAAGCACAGAGGTAGAAATCCAGCTTCTTTCCCTCTCATGCAAAATCCATCTAGAGGGGATCCTGCCTCTACTTTCCCCCAGGAGGAAAAGAAGGGGTTGGCAAAGAGAGGACACCCAAAGGCTTCCAACAAACAGACATAAATGCAGGAGGAGGAATAGGGGAAAAGCCTCTTAATTATATTCAATAAGAGAGACAGCAGTGATATCAATACCATTGTGGGCAAAATGGCTGTCAGATGAGGACTCCAGGTCTGCAAGGGAAGAGAGGAAGAATGTAAATTTAAGGCCTGAGACACACCAGAACCACAAATGGGAAAACAGACATGCGAGAGAGCAAGCACTTCCCCTCCCTGGAAAGTGGGGGGAGAATCCAGCTGCACAGAGCTCAGGCTGAAGGGTCCAAACTGCAAGGCGGTCTCCCTAACACCAGAGGAGGTGGCCCACACTGATGTGGAGGCAGAGGAAGCATCCTACCTATGTTAAAGGCGTACTCTCCTCCACGCTCCCGATACATTTGGTACACCAAATAGCAGGACACAGGTTTGAGGAGGAGGCTGAAGATGGCCATGCCTATACTGAAACGCTTCACATCAGTGAGATACTTGTTTGGAGGGTAGAAGACAGAGATGTGAATGATGTCCGTGAGGACTGTGAGCAGCAGACCAGACAGGAACTGGAAACAAAGAGAGAATGGGACATGAACTGACTAGGGGATTAACAACTAGGAGTAAGCCAGTTACAGTGTCTATTTCCTGTGAGATCTATGTTCACACAACCATGCCTTCACCCCAGTTTCACACACTGCTAACCCTTGACACTGCCCCAGGTAGACAGAGATTCCTAAAGGAATGATCTTTTATTTCATGCATTTTCTTTGCATCTGTCAGACACCTTCTGATGATATGCTCCAGGACTGTTTATTTTTGCTTGCCAATCTAACATTCAGAGAAAAGTTTTATAAAGCCCCTCTAGCTCAAGCACATTAAATGCTTTGAGTCCTGCTCTGGCATTACAAGTTACCATAGCAGGTAAAAAAAAAAAAAGAATCGAGTACACCTAACCTCTGAGAAGCAAAATAAGTGATAGCGAATGCTTCTCACCATGGTTTACAGTGCTTATAGATTCATATGCTCTCTTAAACAAAAAACAAAACAACTCAAACAGGGAATTTGACTTTTTCACTGTTGTATTGGGAACAGCTGAAAATCATCACTGACTCAAAGAAGGTGTCTCTGCCCTCCACCCTCTCCCTGGTGGATGCAAATACCTTCACACTCACCATCATGATGGCATCCAGGGAATCTCGCTGCACAATGGCCCAGATCCCCACTGCAAGGACACTGAAATTTCCCCAGGCATAGGAGGCTGGAAACACGTAATTCATGCATCCCCTGCCAAACAAGAACCCAGCCCAGGTTCACAATAAGCCTGTAACTGTTTGTTTGCATTCATCCCTGTTCCCATACAAACACCTCACCCTTAGATTTAGGATCTTCTTGCACACAGACAGGCACAAACAGGGAGTGCCAATTCCCTGAGAACATCCCATTCCTACTTTGAAGGAATACCCCCTTCTCACCCAGGACAGGCCAGTTACCAATCACTCACCACACTGTGAGCAGCCAGTGTACCAGAATGATGGCCTATGAAAAAAAACAGAGAGGAAGATAGGTCAGCAAGTTGGGAGAACTGTGGGAAGATCAACGTGAAATGACACCGTCTTGTTTCTGAGGGACAGGTGGAATACTGCCCTGGACCCATGAACCAGTGCAGAAAGCTGGCGTAGCAACTGGGACAGCAAAGACACAAAACCATTTTTCTCTGCCTCTGTTGCTGAGTATTTCCTGTGGTGCTACACTGTAGTCATTCATTATTGTTGTCATCTCTGTCGACAGTTGATTCAGAGCCCACTTAGTCTTTTCTAAATAGGTTATTGATTTTGGAACTCCAGAAGAGTTTGTACAAAAAGCCACAATCTGATTCACACTATGCTAGCACAGTTTATACATGACCAATCTGGCATCCCATCACCAAGAAGTCCATGGAAAGTCACGCGTGCAGCTCCCAGCAATTTCACTCCAGTCCGCAGTAAATCCTACTTTTACCTCCTTCCAGTCTGTTCAGAGCAGTGGTTCAACCTCACTGCAATATTAACAGACCTGAAGGCATCTTCTAGGAACCCAAGACCCTGATCCTGCCACAGTACACTGCTCTTTTCATTCCCAGTGAAGCCACCAGGACCCAAATGCCAGCAGTGCCCTAAGCAGCAATAAGATAAGGCTGTCACAGATTCTGTACTTTGCAAATGTCCTTAATGATCCTGATCCTTGTGCTCAAGGGGACAAATCCAAGAAGAAAGCATCATACTGTAACAAGTGACACAAGGATTCTCTTCACCAGCACTTGACATTTCTGCAACCAAGGAGACATACTCTACATGCTTACGAAGACAGCAAATGGGAACAAGAGTATACCACTTCAGTCTTTTTCTATACATATATCCATACACTCGCTTGCTTTTGAGACTGCTGGCCAATCTCAACAAAGGGAGATCACTCATATTCATTCTCTAAACATTTGTGAAAACAAGAATATGGAAGACAGGCTCTATTAGCAGCCTCATAAAAGAAAGCCTGAAGCCTGGCCATATCAGAGGACCTATGGGACACCAGCACTCTTCCATTTTTTCTAGGGGTGAGAAAGGTTCCAGTTGGCACTGACCTTGGTATAAAAAAAAACCACAACCCACCAACCACCAAAACCCCTCTGAAGCACACTCTCCTCACATACTCTTCCTGCCCCTTTCCCCCTCTGTAAAAAAAAGAAAGAAAAAAAAAGAAATAAAATAGCAAAAGTAAGTAGCAAAAGGCTAAATTACACAGTGGACACAGGAAAGCTGTATGCAGATAGGAGCATTAAGACACTTAAAAAATAATTTTACTGACATCCTGCTACATTCACTGACTTAAAATGTCTATCCATGCTCTAACTCAATACAAAACTAGTTGCTCAAGAAGAGAGTTAATAACCAATGAAGCTGTGACGTGAGTGAAGTGCAGCCAGAAAATCAACAAGAGTGACGGATCTGCTGTGGCTCACACTGCTCTGCCAACATACCACAACGTAGATGTCTTATGATAAGGAAGAGCTCTTGCTTCACTGCAGTACCCTAGCACATCTGCTGAGTATCCACCCCAAGTAGCCTAGACTTTGTCGTAACTTAAATTTTTATTAATTTTTTTTTTAATTGTTCATGAAAGCCTACAAAATGCTTCACCACTACCATCCACTTGCCCTTCTCTCAAATTGCACCGCGGAGACCAGGCAGAAACTGCTAATCAGTAAAATGCAAGATGTTCTTGGATAAGAATGGAAATGTGCAAATAGCATTTACTCAAGAGACTATCACAACATCAGGGAAATTCTTAATTAGGTAGTATTTAATTGCATGTTACATACCCGCAAGACCCCTCAAGGCTCACTGGTTAACATAATTAGGCAGGGTGAGTTTTTTTAAAAAGCTGTCTAGATCAATATTGCAATTATTAAATTATGAAACATGCTTAGTCATCAGCATAAAGCCAGGTAAGCTAGGGCTGATAGTATGAGGGACTGCTGAAATAAGAACAAGGCATTCCCTTCCTGATTATTAGTCCAATCTACCTGACAGTTCTTCAGGGCACTATGGAACAAGCTAGTTGTCTGGGTATGCTTTAACATAGAAAATGTAGTGTTAATGAAAAATATTCTTTAAAGCTACAGTCACTATGTGAGATTAGATAATTTGCAGGCAGCGTCCTGATGAGACAGCAGAAGAATTTACATTTTCCCATCTGTTCAAGGACTTGAGTCTGTACCTAAGAAAGGCATACATTTCTTCTTTTGAGAAAATAACTCCTAAGACTTGAACTAGTGCTGAGAACAGAAAATAAGAAAGGTGGGACCTTTGTCCCCATCCCTTCTGGGCAGAAGGATGACCATGTGATGAAAAGCATCCCATTGAAAACTGGGAGAGCTAAGGGGAATTCCTAGCTCCTCTGCAAATCCCAGCATGTGATGGAACTAATTGCCGAGCATAAAAAGAGCCTGGGTCTGCCTGGGTCTCATTAGATGGGAAACTCTTTGGAATGAGAACTCACTCCTTTAAACATATTTCAGCACAGAACCTAGCACAAGGCTGAATTTTGACTAAGTTAAAAATTACATGGTTCCAAATTACAATTATTTTCTTGTAGTATCTAAGTTTTTTATTTTACCTTTTTTTTTTTTTTTTTGAGAGTGAGCTCATCTCCTCTGTGAGTGACATTCACCTGAGGATATACTAACCAAAATACAGATCTGAGTAGCCACCTGTGAGTGAGCCACCTGTGAGGATGCTCCTCGTTATTATAATAGAGTGTTAATAATGAGCATGGTTAGGCAGTGGAACAGGCTATCCAGCAGGGTTGTCGTGGCTCTATCCTTAGAGGTTTTTAAGAGTCAGCTGAATTTTGAGTTGAGCTATTTGATCTGACTTTGAAGTTAGCTTTGCTTTGAGCAGGAGGTTGGACTAGATGACATACAGAGGTCTCTCTCAGTCTAAATTATTCTATGATTCTGTGACCTAGCAATTAAAAATGCCTGAGCACAAAATGTATGTTTCCAGGCACATGGATTGTAGGGCATTGTCCAGGCTTGATCGAACTCAAACTTTGTATTTCGAGGCCTCTGCATGGTTATTGCAATAATCCTAGGTGTCAAGCATTCACTGCAAAAATATGGCTATGTTGCTTTCCACACGCTTTGCTGAGCATTACTGTTAGAGCTGAGCCAGTAGATGCTGTTTCATGAGCATGTTCCTCATCCATTCTAAGGCAAAGCCTATGAGAGACCTCAAGGCTAAGACACTGCATGTTCTGGCACAAACACAGGTCACTCATGCAGTTTTTCTAGAGATACTTCTATCATGAGGCTCATCTTTTTAATCTCACAGAAACTGTAAGCAGATCATGGCGATGAATAGTAATAGTGTGTGTTATTTCCAGTCCCTTTCTGAGAATCTTTCCCACCTTTGTGATATGCATCAAGGAGGCAGGTACAAAGTACGACAGTACAAAGATGCAGGTACAATTATTAACTCACTATTCCCTAGCTCTTCAGCCTCAGAACAATACCAGCAAGTCTTGACAACAAGGAATTTGTTAATGCTGAAAACAGTTTGCCCAGGACAAGCTCACTCTTATCTAGGAAGAGATTTGGGAATGGTTGTCTGAAACCAGAGGAGAAAGGCAATATTTTAGTTGTGTTGTTATGGTGACTCATTCATTCAAGAAGTTTGTGTTTTTCAGCTCCCCATCTCCACTTCTCATGGTAGAACATGTATTTCGTGTTGGCAAACTTTTTAATTAAATATCCTTATTTTTCACTGTTGTTTTAGCATGGGGGGGAATCAAACCAAGTTCAAAAACAAAGCAGAAGGCAAGATCTATTAATGTTCCTAGTGCCCTGGGAATCACACAATAGTCCAAACGTGTCAGAGCAAAGTATCAGCTAGTTTCCAGAATGTAGTATCTACGTGCCAGGCCTTGAAAAATCCATTTGCTTACTTGCCTCTAACAAGGGAAGATGCTTTTCCTGGTGAACTAGTAAGAGGGGGAAACGTCATTATATAAACACCAGGCTTTTATTTAGCACAGCCACGTGAAAGCCTTCCTATACAAAGCTGAATTCGTAACAGTAGCTGTGATAATACTCTCCTCTCACCCAACAACCTGCAGGCAGCCTGCTCCAAGGCCACTGCTCACTGCTTTGTGTATCAATAGCAGAAACAACCTGATGTGATTAGTGATGCTTTCATTCTCTGGGCAAAGTTTTAACCAAAGCAAGCACCTGAAACTTGCCATACCAAACAAGACACACAAAGTAGTGAAGCTGGAAAAAGGCACACCCCCCCTGAAATCTCAGGGCTCTGAAAATACAAAAGGAAAAAAAAATAGAGGAAAGTATCACCTGTCTGCTATCAAGGAAGGCTTCAATATCAAGCATCAACATCAAAAGAAAAAAAGTAATTTTAGCATCCCCCAGCTTCTCCACAAGGATGTGATCCTTCCCAAAGTGAAAAGTAAAACATAACTGTGGTAAATCCCTTATTCCCCATTTCTCTGGTTACCAGATATTCACCAGAATTTTCAAATTCTGTTGGGAAGCCATCCCAACAGAGAAGCGATTGTAATTACCTACCAGATGATAACCCTAAAGTAAGTGGGATCGCTTTTCTAAGATATTTTGCCTGACAAACAAAAACTTTGCCTGCTCAGGACCTTGAGTAGTGTTTATCCTGGATTAGCTCTGGTCAGCTGAGCTGGAAACCTCCATGGACACAAGTTAATAACAGCTGTTGCCCTAACTCAGTCCTTGGCCACTTTAGCAACTGCCCTGAAGTCAGGGAGAACCTTGGAGTCATTGTCTGCCGGCCTTAATGACCAAAAGCTTTTGCAACGCTTGCCCACGTGATGAAAAAGGTTTAGAAACACCAGTCTTTCCTCTTCGGAGGCCTCTACATCCCCCAGCCAGGCTCACAACCAGGTCCTGGTCCAGGCGCAGAGCTGGCCAGCATGCGAGACGAGAGGGCAGGCTGGGCCAAGCGCCCGCTCCCCGGGACGCCACCCCACGCCGCTGCCTCCCCAAGCCGCGGCCGAGGAAAAGCGCTGCCGCCCCGGCAGAAAGCCCCTCGCAGCCCTCCCGCTCCTCACGGCGGGACCTCGGCCAGCACCGCGCGGCCCCTACCACGGGCACCCTGCTCACTTCGAGCCCGCGGAGACCGGCCGGCCGGCCACGGGGCAACCGGAGAGGCCCCTCCCCGCCAGGGCAGCCCGGGAGCAGCTCGGCCCCTACCTTGAGGTTCACGGCTGGCAGCTCCATAGCAGCAGCCCGCCCGCCCCGTGACTCCAGGCGGCGGCGGGGCCGCCTCACGTGGAGCTGGGCCGGGCCCCGCCGCCGCCACTGGCTGGCCCCGGGGAGGGCGGGAGGAGCCGGGACACCGCCCCACCGCGCCCCACGGGGGCGTCCCTCCGCGTCCGGCCCCGGCGCTGCCGCAGCTCCTCCGCCGCGGTGGAGGCCTCGGGGCTGGACGTCGTGTAGTCGGGTCTGGAGCAGCGTGGAGGCCCGGCCTCTGCCCTCAACCGTGCCCTCTGCCACATGAGTTGATGCGCTGTGGTTCTGGAGCATGCCTCTGTGGACTGGGTGGCAAGTGGCGATTTCTTGTCAGATGGCCATATTCAAGGCGAGGAAATGGTCTGCGTGTTCCAGCTATCTGATGTGTATTGCACAGTACCTGTTTCCAAAACAGAAAGCTACCTCTAGGTTAAAAGTGCATCTGGATAAGTTTGTTGACTCAAAACGAACGGTTTTTCCTGCTGGTTACAGCCTTAATGCAGCAGAGGAAGGTTTGATATTGGACTGTAGTCAGTGTCCAGGAAGGCTAATGCGTGTATAGGACTTAGCAGCTTTCTGGAGGAAAAGAAAGCTTTCGTGCACGCATCAGTACTGTGACAAAAAGGTGAGGAGTGACAGAAGAGAATCTTGATAATCACCAATGAAAAAACAATTGCAAGGTGCTAGCTGTGCTCAGCTGTGTCACACAATAACCAAGTCAAGTTCAGGTCAGTCTTTGGGAATGAGAACTGGAGTCTCTAGCCATGTCTGGAATGGCTGGCAGATAGTTGCTTCCTTAGGCCCTAGATTTTTTCCCTAGAATTAGATGACTCAACTCTTTGCCTAAAAGCCTGGTACAAATCACAAGTTCTTCATCTCTCATTCTGAAAGAAAGCTTGTTCCATTTTAGAGCTAGGGAAGTTGAAGATCAACCCAAGCCCACAGAGTACAGCTATAACTCACTATTTCCTGTCCAGTTCATAATAGCAGTTCATCTCCGCGGGCATGGCATATGAACTAACAGGACCAAGAAGTCAGGATGACCTGTCTCAAACCCTCCGTTCCTTGCCCAGTGTGTGCTTTACCTGTCTGCAGTGCAAGACTACAATGTTTTACTGGGTCGGTTGCTTTCTAATTATCATTTATTCTGAAAGAAAAGATGCAGTCTCTAAGGAATGAGCAAGGAGTCAGAAGTTCATTGCAGAAGCTGAATGTGGAAATGGATGAGTCATCCTTCAATCTCATTTCCAGTTCAAGCAGTGCAGTGCAAGGTTATGCATGAGAATCGTGCAGTGCTGAACCTATGCTGAGGCATTCTCAAACAAGCCACAAATACAGCCCTAGCTAGCCTGTCCTTCACTGCACTCTGAGTGCTATTGACTGCTAATACGCAGCATGCTTGAAGATCTCCCAAGGCAAAGTATTAAATACCAGAATGAAAGAACTGAGAAAATGCTAACCAGTGGAAGCAGCAGCAGAACAAAACTGACTGCATAACTAAGTACAGCAGTAAAAAAAAAAAAAAAGTTGTGAAAGTCCCCCCCAGGAACCTCTGAATATGCCACCTTACTAGATAAAGGATTGAAATATAACTCATCTATTGCCACATGCCACATCAGTTGTGACCTCATTTCCATTTCTGTGTCTTGCAGGGAAGTCCTGCCTCTATTCACAGAGTAGTGATATCCAGAGCAGTGGTCCCAGTGATGTCAAGAGCTGGATTTTACCCTAAATGACAAAAAGAAGTTGTGACGCCTGGGGTGGGGAGAAGACAAAGAGAGACTTTGAATAGCCAGATTGGTGGCTCAGTGTTTGTGTGCAAAGTGCAATAGGGATGCCCTTCCATCAGGATAGATAGCTATCAAAGGAGAACTGTTTGTTATAAAGACAAATTCCACTGTCCCAGTTTAAGTATAAGCACTGTTTAGATGCAGCAGTATGTGGGCGTCTTTGGTCCTTTCAGCATTCTCGCTCAGTCTGAGCGAGACAGTCTCATTATCATTTATGCAGCACGAGCCATAATTTGGATTGATGTGACTGCTGTTTAATGCAAAGCATTCGTTTCCCCTTGTACAATAAAAGCGCTTTACTTCATTTTGTTCATCAATGTATCGTGCAATTAATTCAGCCCTGCTTATTATATCCTGGGCTTGCATGTCATGGACTCAAGGGACTTAGAAATATCTTAATGATCTCATGGCTATGAAAACAATGAGAGCTATGATAGACATTATGCATTTGCATGTCTCTCACACCTGTCTGATCTGGGGAGTTGGTTGGGTTTTATCTACGCTTTGCTTTGCTTGTACCTTGTAAATTGCCTCTCTGTGTAACCTGCTGTCTCTGTTTCCTTCCCTAGGCTTGATAACTCAAAGCAACATAAACATGGTGAGAAAGATAAGCAGCAAGTTAAAGATGACCTGCAGGGAGAAGCAGGCGACCCAGGAGACTAGCAACAGGATACAGAGATTTTCCTGACTAGAAGACTAGTCCAGGTGAGTTCAGCTCACTGCGACTAATATCCAGCAATTAGCTGCTTTATGTCAAATATATTGGTGGCATGGCTTGTGCAGACTGAGTAAGAACCTAATACATAGCTGGCTCCCATCCTGACAGCATAAAATTGAGGCTAATAAGGCAGAAATGCTTTCCTTTGTGTTTTCAGGACACTGTACCCTTGGTGGGTAAGGTGATAGTAGTTCTGCAAGGAAGGAGAGGAGCTAATAGAATTGCTCCTGCTGTCCTTATCTAGCCCATGGGGATGGAGACAAGCTCACCCCTCATAGTTCTGCCTTTCTCATCCCTCACTTTGGGTCTAGTCTGAAGTTAACTACAGACTGCAGCTGACACCAGTGTCTTTGGGCTGTGCCCTGGCTGTGATGCTGAAAGCAATGAAGGCATCAGCTCAGCACAAATGTCAATAGAGCTTTTCTGAATAAGCAGTGAGGAAGGGCATATAGAAGTTGTCCTCGCTTTACAAACTCCCTTCTAAATCCCAATGGGAAATCAGCAAGCAGAAACATTATTTGGATTGGAGGGGAAACTGAAGGCATTTTGTAATGCTGGTTGGGAGCCGCCTCCTGCTACTTCACTGCAAAACAGTCTATGGCAAGATGATTTGGGGAGTGGAAGAGGTTACATTGATGTAGGATCTCGACAAGTGCACTTGAAAGTCCTTTGCAATCTCAGCAAAGAAGAGCTGCTCCTCTGTTTTTCTGAAATCTGTCTAGAGCTTTGAGATATAATTGAGGGACTACTCAAGATTCACTGGCACTCTAGAAAATAAAGTGACATACAAGAAATGGATTTATGGGGTACATATGATCACTCAGAACATTCCAAGAAAACAACAGCCCTTATTTTTTCTGATAAAAAATATGAAAGCAATGCTTTTTCTAGGCTTTATGTAGCAGAGAGTGACTGGCATGGACTTGAACAATTTGGTATAGCATGGGTTTGAAATTGAAGCACTTTCACACACTGTGGATTGACAACAGGGTAATTACTGGGGGGGGTGGGGAGGGAGGAGAGAGGGTTTCAGTAAAACACCCCCAAGCTAAAATGAATGCAGACTATTACAGACCTGAGACAGAATGATTCCCAAGTGTTTTAATTTGTACTTCCACTCCTTGTCTCTCTTGCAGTCGTCATTTTGGCAACTGCCAGCAACATCCCTGAGATTCAACAGCATTTGCAGAGCAGGCAGCTGCTGAGATGATTATGTCAAATCAGCACGCTGTCCTCTCTTTTCCATGTTTAATGATTCTCACCCTTGGAGAAGTGGTTTAAAATTATGCATACCCCTTGGACTCATTGTGAGGCTGCTAACAGCAGTAGCTGTAGAGCAGGAGTTTGGGTGGGACTCTGTCACTCACCTTTCTTGCATGCATGCCCCGCAATTAACTTTAAAAATTATTCCACAGAGTTCTTCTATGGCTGGTTTGAGCCTGATCCAGAGTCCTTTCAAGACAATAGAAAATCTTGCAAGAGCTCTGGCTTAAGTTTTTCAGGGGCAGTAGAGAAACTGAGCTTGTGTGAATTCTTAATTTGAGTTTCTCAAACAATCAGTTGAGAAAAACATAGATATCAAGACTTGCTTCACATTTGTCTCCCTTTCTCTTGTTCAGACCTAATGCCCCCAAAGGCACAACTGTCACTGACTGCTCTGCTGCTAGGAGATACTGGGAAGGAAGGGAAAAGTTGCTAAATGTAACATGGTGATACTATCGCTCTGCAGCTGCTGTCATGCCCTTGAGACAGCACAGAGCAGAGCTAAAAAGCTTTGCTACACTCAGAAGTGGGTTGGACTTGTACAAATGTTGCCCTGGGGTTTTATATCGTAGGCTGGTCTTGCATTCCACACCTTAGCATTTTATTTACTCAACAGCTTTCCTTTGCACTGCAATTGTGAAGTCAGTAGTTGATCTGGCTGATACATAAATCAGGTTGTCTGATCCTTTTCACACTGCTGTGGCTGTGCAGCATGTGCCTGCGTTGCTGCTCGCCCTTTCTGCTTCACCTCTGCAACATCACAGTTTGATTCAGAAAGAGTGAGTCTCAGTCATGGGCTCTCTTTCTGCAACTCCAATGTAAGCAATCAATCCAATAACCCTGTGACTTGATTTGTAATAATTAACTCAATTTTCACTGACCTTAGACATTTAACGAATGTCACCAATTAAGAATCGTCCATTCTTTATATTCAGAGTTCATAGCAGACTGAAAGCTGAAAAAACAAGAGCTGAAGAAGCAAGTCTCCTTTTGGAGTCTAAAAGCTCTAGCTTAAAATTCAGACTTGCTGTTTAAGCTTGCTTTTATTTCACATGATTTGCAACGCAGTCTTGCCCAAAACACTGCCCAGGATCCTAGAAGGATTCTGTTTGTAGTGTATGGGGCAATGAATACCTGCATCCCCAAGGATAAAGACCCCTGCAAAATTTCCTGCTTTCTTTCAATTGCACTGTTCCAACACAGATCTCGGCTCCTATATCAGAAAGCAGTGTGGTATCAAAACCTGGCTTTGATGATGGCTGTGCACGTGGTTCTCATTGGTGTCACACAGACCAGGGTTTGAGAGCTCTGCAATTGACTGTGATCAATTAAGGCCTTTTTCCCTTCATGCTTCCACTGACAATAGCACTGGCAGCACCACCCACTATTCTGCATCTGGGCTGAGGGAGGGGCTGCATTTGTCTCTCTGGGTTAACAAATTTCATCCTTGCTACTGTGGCATAGAGCTGGAGCAAAACCACCTTTCTTTATTCCTGCCTTTTGAGCTGACTGTAATGCTGTAAGCAGAAATCTAAACAGCTACATCCAACCACGTGGTAGGTTTTACCTAAATGCTTCTTTACAAATTCCTCCTTTAGCGTACCTCCTAGCAGTGCAGGTGTATGTGGGTCAGAACTAATATTGTATTCACAGCCTATCTCTGTAGTCATGACTGGGCACTCATCATATTAGAGGCGTAAACTATTATGCTAGCAGCATTTGAGTGAATACACAATGCAAAGCGGCACTACAACAGAAACAGGAGCGCAAAATGGAGATTTGCCTACTTAATGCTGCTTCCCTAAACCCCAGCGTGTTCCATTTAAGAGGATTCTGACCACAGCACCAGGATTAATATTTCTGTTCCTATAAAAAGTCCTGTACATCTCCTAGTTCTTCAATTTAACAATTAAAATGCTTCCAAGCTGTCTCCCACCAGAAGCCAGGGTATTGGTGTGTTAGTAGCAGAAAAGAACATCCTAACCAACTAGCACTACTCCTGTTTAACACAGGTAGCCTGTATTGCTCTATCACTGTAGTCCATAACTAAGTAGTAATATAAAGAAGTTTTAAACATCTGGATGGCTACACCAGGCAGAAACTGACTGTTAGCTGCAACTTGAGTGAGGATACAGGGAAGCTTGGATCTCCAATTTGGGTAGAGAAATTTTTCTACCAAGCAGCACAATTTCTTTGTGTGATTACCTGAAGTTATCAGTGCTACCTACTGGCCAGCTCCCCTATAGGCCTTTCTGGCTTCTGCCACATCCTTAGGTGCAGTCAAAGAAGCAGAAGAGTTGCACAAAGGATATCTATCATATCTTTATTTACATATCATGGAAACACACATGCAACATGTCACAGGATTTACTACAACGGAACAGCCTGTCCCTATCTCCTGTTACCAAAAAAACTTCATTTCTGGCTCACTAGGAAAACTATCACTTCCCCAGAAAGCTCCTAAAAATAATCATTAAAAATAACAGACTTGGCAGTATAACTAAATGAGTGAGAGCTGCAGGCTGGGATGTCTTGCCACATCCTTGCAGAAACCAGGTGGTTCTCTGGCAGCAAGGAAGGAGTGGGACTGGATGGTCCCAGAGAAGACAGGTAGGAAGCATTAGTAACAGCTAGGGAATGTCTGTAGCAGTGAACAAGGGAGAGAGCAAGAGCTCTGTCAGAAGGTCCCCTCTCACCAAGGCAGCCAGCTTCGTACTGATCCATTTCCCATCTTTGATTCCATCTGGAGGCTACAAGCTTCCTATCCTCTAGGGATCTCTGATCCGTAAGGAGGATCTACCTTTCTTCTCAAGCAATAGTTAAAGGGAAAGTTTAAGCTCATATCCCCTTTGACCTGAAGGCTCTTTCATATCTTGCCTCTGTTGAGAGGAGGAGATGAAACTGCAAAGCCTTTTCCTGCCAGGACCATCAGAACGATAGTCATAATCGTCACTTACTAACTGGGAGAGGAGGACTCAGCTAACTGACAGCAAATGTGCTGAGGGAAGGGAGGGGCAATGCAGCCCTGGTATGGAAAAGGCTGAGGCCACTCTATTTATAATTAACATGGGCTTCAGTCTTGTTGGAACCTGACATGTTTGGAGCCTGCAGCTTCAGTCATTTGCTTGACTTTTTCCTCTACTTCCCATTGCTAGGTATAAACAGTTTGACCCCAGCTCCTGACCGTCCAGACAGGAGTCCCACTCTCCTAAACATTAATGAACGATCCCTGCTCTCCATTGGCTGATTCAGGCTCCACGCAGCGCCCTTTCCTTCGGGTCACTCTTCGGTTCCGGTGGAATTTGGCATAGCAGCGTAGCCCTATGGAAAAGACACGCATAAGTGAGTGGGAGAGACCAGGGCTTACTACAGCAGTAACATCAAACAATTAGTCCCTGGCTTCAGTTCATGACAGAGCTTGCTTCAGTGGGGACAGTCACAGGGCTGGGAAGCCCGAACTGTGTCAAATGAGGTGGCAGAGAAATGCCTCACATGGGCAGGGAATGTTGCTTTCTGGGCCCTTTTATTCTGTTTGGCTCACTGTCCTGGTTTGGGATTCATTGGCTCAGGCAGAAGGTTTCACTGGCTGCTTGAAATACCTATGAATTATCCTGATTGTTTCCAGTGATTTTATGGAAGCCCTGCTTGGTTTCCCCCTATTACTTCCCATTACTGTCTAAGTGATCTCTCCATTGGGAAATTACTATAGACTTAATGTGCAGCAGCAATGGCTAGGGAGCTCCCCTTGCTATTTATTTCCCTGAAGCTTCAGAAGAGGAGGGAAGAGACTTTGAAGTGTTATTACTGGGAGGTCTGATGTAAAGCTTACTGCTGATCTTCAGTTTCTCCGTTTTGGATGCTCAAAGTGCAGGGTCTGAAGGAAGCTATCTGATATAGCATTCATGAATACTAAGGGGGGGGGGGGGGGGGGGAGGCATTTGATTTGTTAAAAAAAATAAAAATTAAAAAAATCAGTACATGTTTTGCCATGGCAGTGGAAGGCACTGGGAGCCTCTGGTCAGGGTACCTCATCAGTTTCTGGCACTAATAGATTTATCTTTTCGTGTCTATTGTCTGACTTTGTTATACCAGAATCCATAGCTAGTTGGGCCAGACAGGGTACAGCTTATGTGTAAATAATTCTTATGAATTTTCAGTAGCCCAGGATCTGGTCATTGGGGTTGACAGGAGCAGATTTGATCATCCTAGAAACTGCAACTCTTTTTACTGCCAGAGCAGGCAGCAGAGAGCAACAGTGCCAGCACCCCCAGAGTGGGGGATGCTGAGGATTTATAGCTTTTATAATGAGACAGCACATAAACTGTCCTTGAGTACTTGTACACAGGAGACCCAGACAATGTCACAGGTCACTGAGCTGCCTTTTGGAGTGCATGTCCCTGGGCTACGTTGAGGCCAGCTACCTTGAAGTTGGGTTTCTGCCCCTCATTACCAATCCCCCCAGGGCAGTCTGGTCTCCTAGAAGGAGAGCGCACAAGATCAGAGCTCTGCTCTTATCTAAGCATCTTGTCTATCTTACCTGGACCCTACATCTCCAGGGATCTTTTTAATGCTACAGAGGATGCACATTTAGCATCAACTTATAACTAGCTTAAGTATAAAGCAGGGCCAGGGGCAGCCCTCATTAGGCTTGCAGAAACACTTTTCTAGGTTAATCTATCAGAACGTTGTCTCTGATTAGAACCTTCCAGTGTAACATGATGCACCCAAGGTGAAGACTATCATTTGACATTTTTACCCAGTTAAACAGACTGCTTTCCTGGAGTTGCAAGTAGATGAATGACCTGGTCAAAGTCACTAGGTACCTAGGTCACAAAATTTGGCAACCAGAGTTTTGTTCTGGGCAGACAAGACCCGCTGCCTGGAGCTGATCCTGAACGTGTTCAGACTAGAAGAGTGCCTTTCAACATCTTCGTAATACAAGTGTCTATTAAGGGCTGCTGTGGATTCTTCAGAATCAAAAGTCTGTGTCCTCCCCACACCTACTAAATTGCAACAGGTTCAGCTGAAATTAACTCAGGAAAGCCATATTAGGCATAAGGTCGTGTAAAACAAGGATAGCAGTCTGTTTTTATAACCTGCGATACTTGAAAGCACCATTGAAGTGTTAATATGTTGTGATTTCTTCTGTTAGGTTTGTAGATATTGGGATTTTGTTTTCAAGAGGGAAAACAAGATATCCTAGATGACTCAATGGTCATACTGTGAGTCAGTGGCAGGGAAAGGCTAAGAGCAGCAGAGCTTGGCTCCTATTTTCACATGGAAACCACTATTCCAAGTCAACACAGCCAACTATGAAGCCAGCTGGAAGGGGGAGAGTAAAGAGCGGAACTCACCTTCAGTGCACATACAGTCATCATAACATTTGTTGTTAAGGCCTCGATTGTGTGGTTTGCAGAGGTGTTCACGCAAGTCACAGCACGAGCCTGCAACACAGGAACAAGGGTGAGCACAGCTCATTTACCCCCTTCCCTTGTAGGGCTATTGACACTCATGACAGCTCCATGGTACAGACATCATCTATTCCCACAACACACCTAGAGAGCCGCTGCCCTTTCCTCTGTGTACCACTTTCTATCAGTATTAAAAATTAGGATACTTGTATTGGAACCTGGGCTGATTTCAAACAATCTCATGTTTGGAGGAATGACTCTGCCAAGCTGATCCTGACCTGGGAGGCAGTCAAGGTGATGATCACATGGCTCTCCTTCAGCCGTCACGGTTTCATTTCCACTGTTGGGGCTCTTACTGCGGCGTTTCTCTATGGAAAAAAACCAGATGCTGATAGAAAATTTCATGCTAGTGTTTATTTTGGAGACTACATTGTTCCAGGGTAAAAACAGCCTCAAACTTCAAGAGTTTGAACTCCAAACCTTCATAGTCTAATCTTCTCCCTATTCCTCAACCCTCCATCTATCATTTTTCCTCTGCCCTCAAACTGTGCATCCAAAATGAGAAACATTCTGAAACTGAGCATAAAACACAATCAGCATTATGCTTTTTTTTCCTCTTTCCTCACCACTACAATCTCACATCCTTCAGCACATCTGTTAACACTAACCAACTAACCATGGGACAAGCCCTACAGAATGACTTTTGGGAAAGAGGATAGGGAGGTTTAGCACCTTTCTTTTTAGCAGATGGCCACATTTCTGGTTTGAGATCCTCATAATCCGTCCAGTCAAAGAGTGCCATATCTAGGGTGGGCATCACATCCCCATCTTGCCTGAGGCGGGCCTGCAAACCACAAGAAATCAAAGAGACAATGAATTACGCTTCTGTAGTAATGCTGGAGTCTCTGCAAATTTTCCTGGTGCTTTTAGACCTTAAAAAGGCTTTATGATTTCAGCCCCGCCCCCCTCCACCCCTGTCTTGTCCACTGGGTATTCTTGGCATCTCATTTTCAAAAGGGCAGAGCTTTCCCTTATTGCAGCTGAAGCCAAGAGGGAAGTTTCCACTGCTTCTTTGTGAGGACAAAAGGCAAGCAAGGAGCATTAGGACATGCTGCCTCCCCAGCTAAGTACGCCTACTACCTCTCTGGTCCTTGAAGCTGAATGTAGATGGCTAGCTGAGGGAGAGGTAGGGCAGGGAAGAGAAGCAACTAAGAGAGCTGTTTATGAAGAGGTGTTTAGATATCTCCAAGACAGAACGGCTTTTGAGGGAGGGCTTTGGTGTTAAGCAAGCACTTACCTCTAACTGGAAGAGGGGGGGAAAAAAAAAAAAAAAAGGAAACGACCTTATCTGCAGGAGATTTCTGTCTGCATCAGAGGTACAGTGCGGTTACCAGCTGTCTTTACCTGTGACCGTGGTGATGTGGCTGGAAGTACAGGAGGCTCTTCTGTAGAAGCAGCTAGTTCCAGTGCGGTGATGAGAAGCATGGTGGGAGTCAGACTTGTAGCTTCCTCTGCCTGAAGGTGTTGAAACTGTTCTTCAAAGCTTTCAGGTTTCTTGTACAGGGAGCTTGGTCCAGCATCAGGAGTCTTCCCTGCAGAAGGCAACAGGTACAGTAGCATTAGCTTTCTCATCCCTTTTCTCTCTGTGTGCCACAGATTTGAGTCAAAGGAATTCAGATTTCATCCAGCCATTGGCCAGTGTTCTACCACCCTGAGCTGCTGTTTAGACCAGTGTAAAACAAAAAGTCATGTGCTATTAAAGTGATACATCAGGTCCAGAGTATATGCATCTTGATTTTTACACACTTAAGTCATGTATAGTCACACCTTCTTGAAGATATGTCTATCTCCTGCTTAAGCAGCAAAGGATTTATTTTCTGGTCTCAAGAGCAGAAAATGTACCTGTTTACCATTTTTAAACCAATGGATTAAGCTGCTGCAAATATCTGCAAACACGTTCTTATTTCATTTTAGTAGTGGGGTATTTCAACTTAGCTCAAGTCAGGACTTACCCAACTTGAAATAAGAATATCTTCACAGCCTGATCCCTGCTTTTCCTAAGTATTAATTTAAATGCAGATCTTAAGTTAAACCAAAAAGGCCTGTTTCGTAGTCTGCAAATGTTGCTTCAAACCAGCTTTGTTGCTTACTCTTCTGTATTGCTTAACATGAGTTGTTTATTCACTCCACTGAAAAAACAATAGAGCTCTTCTTACTGACACAGGGAGGAGTGATAGATGGAACTCAGGGATACTGACACCCAGCTTGTCAAGTAGTGTAGATTGACACAAATTGCCTGGTTTTAATAGAACTAAAGATTTACCACACTGAGCATACCATGCCAGAGACACACACCCACAAGTCGACCAGCAAAGGAAAGCAGTCCCAGTCAAAAACAAGCCACATTTTAAAATAATTGGTGTGATTTCACATATGCAAAATTCATATTTTTTGTAGTTCAGCATAAATATAGAGGAATACAAGCTCCAATAAGAAGAAACTGATCTTCAAGTGAAGTAGGGGTTTTGTATTATTTCTAGTTCTGGTCATATTTTGATGTCCGTGGAGAAATTGAGCATGGCTTGGATATGGTTGTTCATAAATTGAACCTTTTGCTAAAAAAAAAAAAAAAAAAAGAAAAAACAAAGCAGGCCACCCCAAAACAACCCCTCAAGTCCTAGGAACATTCAGAGCTCCCCCTGTAAGGCAAACCAGGTCATTTTCATAAAATTGCAGCCAGCAGTAAAAACCTCTGGTTCTGGAGTTCCCCTTTTTTCTTGTGCCTCTTTTGTTTGGCAGATTTCTCCCCAGAGCAGGCACACATCCCACACCCTCCACATACCCATGTGGCTCAATCACAACTGCATCTTCTTGCCCTCACACAAGTGACACTCATTTCAAGTGACCCAACAGCTTCAGCTTCCCTTAGGAGGTCAAATACCTCTGTGGTGTTTCAGCCTGTCCCTGCGGCTGTGTCGCCGATGCTCTCGGTTCGGCTTCTTTCCTCTCTCAGATCCAGGGGACTGGTTCTCCCTCTCAGGATGAGGGAACTCAAAACCCAGGAACACATCCTTATTCTGTTTCAGGGCTGCTGGCTGTCCCTCTGCCACCAGCTCTTCCACAGCTGGAGCTCCGCTACCCATTCTGAGGGCTTCTTCCCCACCCGGCCGCCCTCTAGAAGGCATGGCATGGACCCTCTCCTTCTTGGCCAAGCCATGCTTGTGGTGGTGCCCACTTCCGGGCTGCTGCTGCAGCCACATCTCTTGGTTTTGAAGATGGTTGTCATTCTCTGGGATATTTTTGAGCTTTGTGCCAGGATCCAGGGAGACTGCAAGATTCATGTCAGAAAGAACCAGCACACACAGGAAAAGGAAAGGAGAGAAGAAGGTGGAAGAGGTTGCCATAATCCTGCGTGCTCTGCCTCACCTGCAATTAAAAAAAAAAAAAAGAAAAGAAAAAATAAGCAACCAACTTCTATGAACTGTAAAGGAAAAGCAAGACTCAGACCTAGGACACTTAAATGAAAACATTTATGGTGTCCAGAACTGGAAGTGATTTTTTTTCCCCTTCTTGGTTACCTCCTCCTCTCCTAGCCCTGGTTACAGCAGCTGAGACACACGTGCAGGGCCTGCAGGGCTGAGAGGTCCTAGTTTCATGTGCAAATGAGGGCCATCAATCAGTAGGACATTTCCCTTTGATTCCTGACTAGCCCCCCTACCCTCCCATTCACAGCCTACCATCTGAGGGGCTGGGGAGGCTGTCTCCTGCAGGCCACAGCTCTGGAGCCGCCTGCACAGCACCAGCTGTCTGGGTAGGGCTGTTTGCTGCCAGGTTGGCATCCTGGGCCTGGCTGGCACTAGCCCCTCCTCACAGCTGGTTTCCTTGCAATGAAGATATCAAGATGAACAGAACTGGAGGCAGATGGTGGCCTCGCAGGACGAGTAACAGCCCCGAGCAGCTCAAGACAGAGACATGCACATGCACACATGTACTGCATCAAGGTGGCTGAAACTGGTCAAGGGAAGAAAAAACACTGGAAATTCTGTGCTGATACCTCACAGCATAGCAGAGAAACAGATCTGCTGTCAGCAGAGCAGGGGATGCTGGTCTCAAGACCAAGGGGCAAGGAAGCAGACTGAGTTTTCTCTAGTTTGTCCCACTTTCCCTCCTTGACTCTGCACAGGCCACTTCACCTCACCCCACCAGGTGCCTCAGCATAACAGCTGCAGACTGTTCTCATTCATTCTGTTTCACTGTAATATTTTTTGAGGGTGTTCTTTCATCCCCATGTTTGTGTTATGAGACATGGCTTTGGGACATTGACCTAATTGGAGAAGTGTCTGACTTGTGCATTCTCCTCTGTCCTTTCCCACAAGAGGCGGAAAAGGATTTTCAGCATTTCCAGGGCAGCCTTTCACTTTCGGGTAGTTTTCTCAGACTGTCCCTCTCAAGCTGGCCAGCATGAAGGCATGCTTAAAGCCAGAATTTCCTGTGACACCGACTGTCAGAAAACCAGGCCTATGCTTGCACTTGAGAAATACTGTCACAAGAGTTACAGCCACAGCTCTTCACTCAACCTCCTCCCCATCTGTCCTGCACCCCAGCCCCCAGTTGCACCTGATTTCCATCTGTCTGTTCACCAGGTGAACCACTTTGCTGCATAACTACAATGGCTCTTACTCCCTCCTCCAGGTGCTTTACTGTTTGACCAGCCATTGTCACCTGTGAAGGGTGACAGGTAACATCCCCTGAGGCCAAGCTCAGTGCCTTTTCGTAGAGCTGGCAGGAGATACCCTAAGAATGGCCTTGGTTCTTCCTTTCTTCTCCTCTTTCAAGCTAAGAGACAGATGTGGAGTGCTTTGAGTCAGTGAAACCTCTGCCATTATAGCAGACCCAGCCTCATGAAGCATCTGGTGAGTTTAGAGGGACATGTCTTCATCCTCTTTACTTTACTCATTCACCAGCTGATTCTACCTTTCCAAGATTCATTTCTGTTATTGCTTAGAGCCTGGGAGCAAATTTTTGGTTCAGGCCTCCCCTGGAAAGAGAAGGGCAGCACAGGGGCCTTCTCTTTAATACAGTGTCTGAAAAGCAGGTCTTTCTACTGGCCGAAGGACAACAAACTGCTATTTGAGGACTGATTTAGGACATGCTGGGTAGTTCGTTTGCTGGAGGCATAACATTATGAAATAGTATTTCATTGGCAGCTATCTGGGACAAAGGAAAACCAGACCAACAGCTAAATCTCTTAACAAAGCACTTGAAGTCCTGCTTCAAAACCAATGGAACAAATAGCAACCAAGCAAAAACCAGGCTCTGCATCCAGAGTCTTTGTTTTTTCCCTAAGATTTTCTCTTTAAGAACCAGAGCAAACCAGCTGAATCAAGGCATCACTCAGAACAGCTCAAAGAGCTGGAAACAGCATCTTACCTTTTCATCTGTAGGCAGAATGCCAAGAGGAGAGAACAAGTGCAAAGAGAATGCAAGGCAGGTGTCTCCAATCTCACTTACAGACACGGGCCCTTTCACAGTGAACCTGACAGACACATTAGCTGCAGATTCTGGTTTTCAGCAGGAGCTAGAAAGCAGCTAAATGCTGCAGGGCAGTTAAACAGAAGGTCTGCTTCAAAGTGTAGGGGGCATTTATTTAAGCTGCCCAGCTGTCTTGTTGGCATGACACCGGATGAAAGTGCAACTAGACCACATGGGTTGCCTCGTTTCTGCACTGGCTGAGAGGGCAGGCTAACATGCTGTGTTACTGTGTCACAGGAATTCTTGCATTAATAATGCAGATAAATACCTGTACTGGACTGTTGTCAGGGGAGGTCCAAACTGTTTGCCAAATCAAAACAGTGCATGGACAAGTTTTGGTACCTTGGGTTAATGCAACACTGCTGTGCTAGAGGCATAGAAGTCCCAGCCTTCTCTTAACCACTTGTTTCCATGTCCTGATCTGTCTTTAACTTCAGAAACCTCTTCCTACTTCCTCCATTTCTCTTACCCTACAGAAGCTGTAAAATTCACCCTTCTAAAAGGCAGCTAGATAACACAATGGCATCCCTACTTCTCCTTAGTGCTCAGGTTCCTCAATATCTGAGCACCAAAGTAAACTCTACCCTCTCCTCTGTCAGGACCACAGTCCACAGAAGAAGTCTGTGCTAGCCCTAGACTTCTTGATGTACGTGACAGCAATGTTCTCACACTGCTGATGCACCTTTTCTGCAGAGGGTGAAATTCTGCCCTGAAACATATGCCAGGCAGAAGGAAAATATCTTTCTTAAATTGCTCTAAAACAAACACACGTTACAAGCCCAGAATTCATCCTCTCTTTAGGGTTCATATATTAATAAATGAAATAGCCAAAGTACTTGCCACATTAAGCTGCTCCTGTAGTTCTTCACACCACCAGACCTGCATCCTCTTTACTCCACCCCATGCCTTGCACTTCCTTTATATACCCTCAGCGTTACGAGCCACCTGCCTCTTGAGGTAGCAAATCTGCCTGCTAACAAGAGAATGTGTAAAGCCAAGATAAGGCTTTAGCACTACCCAGGGTGCAGGCTCAGGGCTGATGAGTGAGTTGCAGTGCTGTCTCTCAGCCACTATTTCTGATCCATTTTGGGTTAGTAGTGGATGGTCACAACCTTGTAAGGGAAATTAGGGGGTTTTTTTTAATCTTGGGTAACTTTCCCTGTGGGCAGTCTTTTTCTTTGGCTTCACTAATTATTACTTGGCTCTCTGCTTGTAATCCTGCAAGGCAGCCATGGACTGAGTAGGTACACAGACACTCAGGCATGTTTTCCCCCCTATAAATACAGTTATGTCACCTTGGCTCTGAAATAGGCTCTCAAACTGCCCCTGCTGCCTTTGTTTTGTATGTGACAAAGCAGGAACATCATATCATCTACATTCATTCACATAACTGACAGTCCTACCTTTAACTTTTCACACATGTTCTTCATGTCACAGCCAAGAGGAGCACAACTCTTGAACAGAGAAATAGAGAATATCAAGATCCTTTATCACCCAGCCTATGAATGATGCAGTTTGTATGCTCAGGAGCTGAACCAAGCTAGACCCAAGCATGTACTCTGGGTCAGATTTCTCTTTGGCTCTGATAAGCTCAGACTTTGGCAGGAGTGCATAAAGATTTCCTAGACAATCCCAAGCTGCAGCAATAGACAAAGTGTATGTGCATCTACATGGGTGTTGTGTGCATGTGCATGTGTGGCAGGGATGATAGACAATAAACCCAGCTTCGTGTGCCAGGCATCCTGTAAATAAGAAGCCATAGGGTGATGGATGGGCTCGGGAAGGCCTGGAGCAGAATGGACAGGGTAGGCTGACGTGCAGAGAGCTGGCTGGAGCCACAAGGATGGCATTGTGCAGATAAATGAGATTTCACTTCCCTGCTGGGTGTCTTTCCATCTGTTTTTCTGTTTCTGGAGGCAAATGCTGGGAAGCTCCATATACAATCTTCCAAGAGACCTTCCCATTTCAAAGGGATCTCTCCCAGCTTTCTAGGGTCCCCAAAAGCAGACAGATAATCTTATGTGCACTTTTCTCCTTTCCTCCCTGGGGCAAAAGTAATAACACTTTTCTTCTCTCCAACATTTCTTGCACACTCACGTTGTAAGTAATTTTTTTTTGCTGCTCGCCCAGACATCCTTGGGACGACAGAGCAGCAGAGTTCCTTGCTCACACATCTCCAGTCCTTTTGGATCCCTCTTTGGAGCTGCCCTCATCACCTCTCCTCCCTACCTTGCCTTTCATGTTGATCTCACTCCACAGTTTCCTTGTCCCTCAAGACTGACTTTGGTGCGAGAGATTTCCCCTCTGAAGAAATTTAGGCTAGGCTACTTGAATCCTGCCACCACCCCTTGAAACATCTGCTTTCCTTTTGTTTGTGTGGTTTGGTGATGGCGGAAAGTGAGAGAAAACAGCACTCTACTGTAGAAATGGCCACATTCACTAGCACACTAATTGCACTAGTGGCACAGGAGCCAGGACATAGAGATTTGGGCTTGCAGGGTGTTGACTAGTAGCTGTAGTTGCCTCTGTGCCTCCACAAAGCATCTTCCTGGGGCAACTCATATCCAGTGACCACTTGAAATGTGACTCAATCAGCATTAGTTGCAGGGCTGGAACTGGGACTCTGTTTTTGCTGACCCACTGGCCCAGGCAATCCCTTCCCTTCAGCAGCCAGCTCTGCCTGACAGACTGCGCGCTGCCCTCCTAACCATTGAAGACAGGGTGACCCAGGAAATACCCTCTCCCACTGCCCAGACTTGTAAGCTGGCAGTTTTGTACTTGTCACAAAGTCATTGCTAAGCTCCAGCACCCTGGCTCTGATGAACACCGAACACCTTGCAAATCCCTCAAGTCACTGTGTGCCTCTTGCCTTCAGCCACAGCCATGCCACTCTTTCTCCTGTGCCTACCCTGACACGTACAGAGAGCTTCACTGCTCTCAGTGCCAGTGCACAAGCAAGGAGGGTGCAGCACCAACACCCTCCAGGGACAGAGCAGCCCAGCAAATCATTGAATTGAAGGGGAAGAGGGGCACATGAATGAATATGCAGTACCCTTCGCTCTGCTTCCCTCTGGGACTTCATGGAGTGGCTGACAGCCATCATAGGCGACCCGCTATCAAACAGTCTACTCTACCCAATAATGAGATTAAAATAGCAATGAGTCTGAGATTAGCATCCAAGATATAGTCGCTTGCTGTCAGTGCAGCAGAGAGGACTCTCCAGTTTAATGCACAATGCCTAATGACAAATGAGACACAATCAATAGCAAAGGTCATTGCTCACCCGGCTGGAAAGCACCCACCAGTGTGACAGGGAAGAATGGGGGCAGATTTGGCCCAGTCTTCACTGGGAAGGAGAAGTGGATGTGTCCCAACTGGCAGAACAGTTAGGCTGTGTTTTCAACATTTTTCCTGGCATGTCATTCTCAGTTTGAACCAAAATGTGTAGGATTAATGCCTCCTTCTGCAAGGGAGAGGAGATGGGAATACAAAACCATTTCCATTAAACCCTCTGGTTGACGGAAGACTTCAGGTGTGAATTGGATAAATGTCACTTAAATCCTAGATGATGAATTACTAGCTGTAATAAGCCATTAACTGATGCCAAATTGATTTAATTCAGAAACAAGAGCTCACTTTTATCAACAGAGGAAGAGCAGAGAATAACCCGTGGGTACTCAGGGGCTCAGTGCATGGCAACGCACGGCTCCGCAAACACAATGACTTGGTGGGAAAAGCTTCCTTCACCCCTTGGCCACTTTCCACAGCAGCTCTGGCTCAGAGCCGGGACGTACCCCTGGGGTGCACGAGGGGCACAGCAGCTACCTGCGAGAGGGCCGATGCCTCTGTCCGAGGTGACTTTGTTTCCAGGGAAGAGGAGAGCCATCTCGGGAGTAGCCCCTGAAGTAGCAGGGACTTGCAGTAGGGTGGTGGGGCGCAAGCCCCAAAGCCCACACCACACACCCCTGCAAGGTGCACGGTGCTGCACATCGCGCTGAGGGCAAGCCAGGTAGCAGAACCGCGGGGGGAGCGGGAGAGCCTGGAGCCCGCTCCCCGGCACGGGTGACAATGGGGCTGGCTGGAGGCACCGCGCACCAGCACCGGCGCTGTCCAAGCTCGGTACTCGGCTCCCACCGCTGAGCGATGCCGCGCACCGAGGGCATCCCGGGAGCGGCAGCCTAGAGGCGGCGGTACTGGGGGTCCCCGTCACCCCCGGCCTTTGTCTCTTCCGGGGCGCACGGAAAGTGGAAAAGTACCCCCCCCACACTACTCCCCAATCCCTGCGAAAGCAAAGGGAAATCAGTTCGGTGGAGCATGCACCCCCGGCCCCCCCGCGACCCGTCCCCGGGCTGGGTGCAAGGTGAGCGCGATGCGGGCAGCGCTGCCTACCTGTCCGCAGCTCCTCGGTCTGGGCTGAGCCCGGCAGGCAGGGCAGCGGCTGTGCATGCAGCGGGAGGGGAGGCAGGGCTGCCGGGGGGGCAGAGGGGTGTTCAAACCCGTCAGGAGGAGGAGGAGGAGGAGGAGGAGGAGACAGGGGGAAGGCAGTGGGGGAATGTGGAGAGGAACTGGGGACGCCGGGAATCCCGGGGGACTGGGGTGCATTGGGCGGGGGGAGGTGGGGCTGGGAGGGGCGGGGGGGCTCCGGGTGTGCTGGGTACGGTGGGTGCGGAGGGTGCTGTAGGGGGGGGTACAGGGGGAGGCAAGGGGCACATGATGAGGGGGTGCCCAGTGCGAAGGAGAAGGAGGGGGGGCGGGAGCGCAGGGTACGCGCTCCCGCGGAGCCGGTGGCAGGAGCAGTCCCTGCCCCGGGCAGGGACCGGGACAAAGGACGGAGACAAAGGCGGGGCGGCCCGGGGGGGGCGGGCGGCCGGGTCCCCGCTCACCTGCACGGCACGGCGGGTCGAGCACGGCGCCCCCGCTCCCCGCAGGGGCTCCCCCGCGTTAACGGTAACGGGGTGGGACACCGGACCCGTGGGACCAGCGTCCCCCGCTCCCTGCAGCGAGCACCCAGCCCCGCTGCAACAGAGCGAGCTGCTGCCCGGGGCGGGGGGGTGCCGGCCGGGAACCCCTCGGGGGCGGCAGCGGCGGGCGCGGGGCGGGCGGGCAGCGCCGAGCGGCGGGGATCAGCCCCCCCCCCTCCCCGCTCCTCCCGCCACCGGGGGGCGCTCGGGCCGCCCGCCGCCCTGACGTCACACGCCCGCGCCGCCGCCCGGGCACCCGCGGTGGGCGCCGCGCGTTTGCGGCGGTGACGGTCGGCGGGGTCGGCACGGAGCGGGCGGGGGCGGCGGTAAGGGGCGCAGAGGGTCCCCGCGGGCCGGGCCGAGGCGGTGAGGGTCACCGGGGGTCTTCCGCGGCTCGGGCGGGTGGGGTCGAGGCGATGACGGTCGCTGCGGGTCACCGTGGCGGGCGGGAGCGTGGGCTGGCAATAGGGGAATGGAGGGCTGTGCTGAGGGGGCTCTGCGAGGTCGGGAACCCTATTTCGGGGGACAGTGTTGAGCGCCTGGCAGCACGGGCTCAGAAATGCCGGCAGGAATACCGAAGGAAAGGCAGCGCTTGTCTGCTGAGGAGCGGCGGGACCGGGGCGCCCTGGGGTACCCATCCCGTCCGTCCTTCCATCTGCCCAGTCGTTAGAGAAACCAAGGTGAAACGGTGAAGGAGCGTTTGGGGATTCTCCTTGTTCTCCTGTGAAGCCGTGAAGCGGCGGGGCACAGCACAAGCTGATGCCGGAGGCCTGTGCTGGTTATTCTGGGCCAGCACGGGAACCCATGTAATAGACGTGGGCACTTTGAAGGTGGTGGATTACAAATTACGTGATATCCCTGCCTTCTTTGTTTCCCTTTTCTTCTGAAACGTCTTCAGTAAGGGATTGCTAGGTTCCAAAAAGCACCACAAAGGAAGTGCAGGCTTTCTTTTTCCTGATGCCTGCTCCTTCTCGCTTCCCCTGGCCATCCCTCAGAGCTGTCCGGTGTTCTGGGAAGACTTTTTCTGGAAACTGACCTCGTACATATAGGACAGCAAATTCCAATGAATAGATGAAAGGCTGCTAACTGCAGCATTGCTCCAGTCAGTTAGTCCAAAACCTCAAGCTGAGGCAATATTAAATGTGTGGTTGTTGGGCCTGCCCTTGTGACGGTGTTGAAGGGTGGCTCTCTGGGGATGCTGTTGCTTCCCTGGGGCCTCAGTTTAAGAAAGGCAATGTTTAGGTGGGGATGTGAACCTAAACCTCTAAAAACGCACATTCTTTATGCTACTCTGATATAGATCTTCTGTACAAATTTGAGAGTCACTGCAGCTGAGGTGCTAGAGAGATGCTTAAGTATCTTAATTCTGTTTATTTTAGCAGATAACTAATGTTCCAGGAAGTCTTTGTATACAATGGTAAGATTCTGATTTAAAAAGGGAGAAGAGAATAGCTCCCTATTTTGTGACGGTTGAAGTAATTCTTCGTAGATCTGAAAAAACATGGTTTGTTGCAGCTAAAGGACCTTGAAAATCAGTGCCTGATTGGAATGACTGTGGCTTACCAGAGGGCTGTGTTCCCCCTGTGTTACTGATGGAGCCACTGTGCTCCTGGAGGCATTTAAAGACATACATACACAGTTTATGAACAGTGGTGCTGCTATTAGCGATTAGAATCTGCATGCACGCAAAGAGCATGGATAAAAATAATGAAACAAATTACAATTTGTAATAGAAAATTATCTACACCATAGCTTAAAACATGTAAGGCACGGACTCCACTATATAAGGCAAGCTGTTGGAAAGTTGAACCCCAGAGTCTGCTGTTTGATTGTTGGCACACGGTATTCAATTTGGCACAATAATGTGCTGCCCTATATAATTGTCACAAATGTCAGGCTCCCCAGAGAAGTGTCACAGCACCAAACCTGTCAGAATTCAAGGAGCGTCTGGATGATAAGTACCCGTGTTGTGTCAATGGAAGATGCAGATCCTAGCCTGAACAAACAATGTTTTGTGGCAGTGTTGTGAGAATAAACCCGTAAGACTGAGAAGTTCTTGTGTTATAATAGGATATAGTGGTTCGAAAAGGGCTATTTTCTAGTCTGTTACAAGAACACTTGTGTGGCTTTAAAAATATAGTATTCCTTGTGCCACTAAAAAGCGATTGTCTAAACTTCTCTGTGTCTTAGGAATCATGAATTCTCCAGTCCTAGCAAACTGCATCAAAAAGGGAGACAGTGAAGAATTGTGAACTGGGCAGATTTTCACATTGTTTTTTAATTATTATTATTAAATAAAACCCAATTAAGAAAAGCAGCAATTAAATTATGAGTAATCTATCAATATGAGGTGAGAGCTGGAACACAGCAATGATACTGCCTTTGGTTTTTGCACTACTGGTGGTTTCTGACACCATGTTCTTCATTATGGAGGGTGCTTAAACCTTTCACAGTGGGCCCTGTGGATTTGTCGTGGCAGCGGTTGTAGGCTTGTGACTAAGCGCAGAGGACAGTTTGGGTCTGAGCTCGGCAGCACTAGGGAAGTGGATGGCTCCACAAGCTGACTATATTAATAATGTAGGAGCCAGAGGACAAACATTTTTTTGTGATTTCTTCCAGGTTCTGGGAAAGATGACCACTCTCACACGGCAGGACCTTAACTTTGGGCAAGGTAATATACGTGCTAAGCTGCAAACTGGTATGCTTGCAAGGCTTCTTGTTGGCACATGAGCTTCTGGAATTGTTGTTGGAGGGTTGCTCTATCCCTAAATTTCCTGCAGCTAAGGGGAAGCAGGTGAAAATTATGCAGGGAAAAATACCTTAAAAAGAATAATTCCTATGAGTATATGGTATTGCTCCCCTCCCTACTTCAGCATCCTTTACTTTTGTTTTTCAGTTGTTGCGGATGTTCTTTCAGAATTTCTGGAAGTGGCTGTTCACCTTATCTTATATGTCAGAGAAGTTTACCCTATTGGGATCTTTCAGAAGAGGAAAAAATACAATGTACCTGTCCAGGTAGGACATTCTCCTGGAAGCTGACAGCCACGTGGACAAACAAAATAGCAGGGATCAGTCAACACTCACCAGAACAAACTAAATCACTTCCAGAGTTTGTTTTAATGTGCAAACTCTTTTTTGAAGAGAACTTAGTTCCTGTCAAAAGGGAAAACAGCCCTGTAGCTGAGGATACAGCAGTACTCATGGAACAAGCAGATCATGGACAACAGTAGTAGAAGGCTTCCCCAGCTATATGCAGTAAGGTAACACGAAAGCATGCTTCCTAGGAAGTAGAGATGGTTGGAATATACTATTCCCAATATGCTATTGCGGGTATATATTCCCAGTATACTACAAGTGTGTGGGTACAGTGATCTGCCTCAGCTAATTAACCCTTCCATGAAAGAATTACTGGTTTGAATTGGCAACTTAGTGGTGAAAAATTCTATTTGAAGCATAACTCAAGTGCCTTGTAACACATTGGTGCTTCTGTTTAAGTCTTCCCATTTAACATTGTCCTGGTTCACATCAGAACACAGCTCTGACTATTCACTGTTTTTGCTACAGATGTCCTGCCACCCGGAGCTGAATCAGTACATCCAGGACACACTGCACTGTGTAAAGCCACTGCTTGAGAAGGTAAGAGCATATCAGGGACCTGGGAGAACGTAAATACTGTCTTCATTGCAAAATTTATTTACATATTTACCATATACAGTATACTTGCTGATAAAGTTACTAACAAATATAAATAATGTCCATAACCTTTCCTTGCAGTTAAGGCCCAGCCTTGCTGCTGATCATTGGCATTTAGTTGCATCTTATACATGCAACATGAGGATATACAGCTGTATCTTTTCAGTTACATCATCCTACATGTTAACATTCTGCTTTTGAATACATTTAAGTTTAAGCACCTATCTGGCAGAATAGTTTGAATGCTTTGCTGTACGCCAGCAAGCAAAGGTAGGTTTGAACTCTAGGTTTTGTGAGAGAGAGATATGACCATATGAAACACTTCAGGATGCAGGATGCTAACAGATTTTGCATTCTCTGCTCTTTACAGACAACCTAATCCATGTTTAGAGGCTGGAAATAAGTCAGTTTTACATTGCAGTAGTACAAAGCTGCTATATTTGGCCAGCAGTCTAAGCATACCTTAACTTCCTTGTCCATTCCTGAGTGGTGCAATGAGGTGGCTGTACATTTCCTCCTTTGTTCCAAAACAGTATCTAGAGAAATGTACTATTTAGTGCATTTCCTCTCCCTAGGCCTTAGCGAGAAGCTCTCAGTTTAACATCTAGCAAGAAATGGCTTAGCAAAAGCTTTTTTTTCTGATCTGTAATAATAATCTGACAGCTATCAAGCTTTGGATAACTGCTAGTGCCGTGAGCCACAACAAATAAGCATACTCCCACTTTATCAGAAGTATGTGAAGCACACTGGGGGCAGAAGACAGCTTATTTTAAGGGAGGGATTTTTCTATCTTTGTTCTTGCAGAATGATGTGGAGAAAGTTGTAGTTGTAATCCTGGACAAAGAGCACCACCCTGTGGAGAGATTTGTCTTTGAGATCACCCAGCCACCTCTTCTTTCCATTAGGTAAAATTTCCATTGCTGCTTGCCTGTAGCATCCAACACCTGCCTCTGCAGAGGTGTTCTAGAAGCAGCGCTTTGCTGCATGCCAGTAACAACTGCTGTCTCCTCAACAGCTCAGAGTCCCTGCTGTCCCACGTGGAGCAGTTACTGCGTGCCTTCATCCTGAAGATCAGTGTGTGCGATGCTGTGCTTGACAACAATCCCCCAGGTAAACGTGTCTGTACAGCCTAATAGCGTAGCATTGCTTGACTTGAGACAGCAGGTGACGTCTGAGCCTTTGTTAGTTGCCCCCAGTCTGGAGCCTACCATTTCTCTTGCAGGTTGCACCTTCACAGTTCTGGTTCACACACGGGAGGCTGCCACACGGAACATGGAAAAGATCCAGGTGATAAAGGTGAGCAGTATCTTTGGCTACCTGATTACGTGTGAGCAAGCTGCAGAGCAAAGACTGGAAATTAAAGAGTTTTGGCATCTCTAAGGTTAAGGCTGCTAGATATCTTGAACATGCATGTTAACTTCACATGATACACCGCACAACTTTGCTTTGAATGTGTTAAAATGGTTTACACTGGTAACTGGAGCACATTCACCACGCACCAGCCACAATTTCAGACAACAGCTGCTTCAATGCCTGAATTAGATTGTAACAATTCTTAGTGCATAATGCTTGCTCAGTCACTTAAAGGTACTCTGACATACAGAATACGCACTTCAACTTAAGTAACACAAAACCTCCCCTCTCATCTCACGTCCACTATGTGCGGATGACTGATTCTTTATAAATAACAAGGAAAACTAAGATTCAAGTAACTGCGGGGGGGGGGGGGGGGGTGGGTGGGGCTAGGGGCACAAATACATTTTATTTTGCAGGAAAGTCTGTGCAGATCACTTTTTAAAGCAAGATTTTTTTAAAAAATAATTCTTGCTTAGGTACAGGGAAACTTTTCCCCCCCAAAGCTAAGTTACTTTGCGTGTCCTAAGGCACAATAAATAAAGCTAGTGAAGTATAAAATTGTTTTGAAATAGAAGCCTGCTTGTACTGCTTAGTAATGGAAACTGGTAGCATAGTAGGCCAACCTTTAAACTTGCAAGGCAGGACAGAAATCCATGCCCTGAGCATTTTGGAGTTGCAGTTAAATGCTGGTGTAACAAATAAAACATGCCAGCTCAGGACAGCTAAGAGTATATATTTTTTTTGAAGAAGTGAGATGTCACCTTTGGAATAAGTAAAATGAGTTTACATTATAGTTTGACGCTGTAATTGAAGATAATTATGCTGAGTCTCAGGGCCAAGTGTGCAAGTGTTAAGTTTTGCTGTTGGGAAAGGTTTGAGTTACCGTTTCTTCCCTCAGCCACTAGATCTCTCGCCTAGTGCTGAGAAAGAGAGCTCACCTTACAGACCCTCTCTGCAAATAAAGCACCTTGTGTTCCTGCCCCTAGGATTTCCCGTGGATCCTCGCTGATGAGCAAGACGTGCACATGCATGACCCTCGGCTTATTCCCCTGAAAACTATGACATCTGATATCTTAAAGGTGAGCAGAGCATTCCGGCCCAAGAGGTGGCTGAAACTGCACGGAGGTCTAAGCTTTGTCTACTCTGATGTCAGCTCTGCCCTTTTCTGTACAGTAACAGTTTTAATATTGCTGAGCAGTATTATTGCTTAGTCTTGCAGATGCCTGTGCCAGTAATCAAAACCAGGGGCAAGACTCCTCATAATAAAACAGAAACCTGGTTGCGAGGGGATGTACAAACTCTCCCTATTTAGTCTGTTGCAGACTTTTTTTCCATTCACCTACCTGCATATCAAGCAGAACTGATGCTTATTTCTCTCCTCCAGATGCAGCTATACGTAGAAGAGCGAGCCCACAAAGGCACCTGATTTCAAATCTTCCTTGCCTTCAAGCCTCATCTGATCTTCCAGTTGAATAAGATATCTCACAAACCATACCTTGATAACCATCTCTTCAGCTGGCCTTCTGGGTGAATGTAGAGCAGCTGCTGCCTCTTTATTTCAAGTGCTCTTACTGCTGTATATAGAACTGACTTGGAATGTGGAGCCAGAGCCTGTTCCCATGTACGCTCATGTGTGAGAGTGAGTATAGGTTTTGTTACAGTGAATCCCTGGGGGCAGGACGTAGCCAACTGCTTTATGCAGTCACGCTTTGTACAAATCCAGTTCTCACCTTAATAGGGCATCGCCTTTGCACATTGGTAGCGATGTACAGCAGTCTGTTGTATGCTCCACTAGAGCAATGGACTCGGTGAGTGAGGCCTTACATAGTGTCTGTCCACTGTGACTGTCCCAAGTAGTCTTCAATAAATACTGAAGTTTTGCCCCAGTTGAACTAGGCCGAGTTCTGTCCAAACCAGCCTCCCCCCTTAAGTGAGGAAGTATTTTTATTTTGTATGGAGCTTTGAATTTTACGCAGAGCTTCCACCACTTTTCCATACCTTTTCTGGAACATATGTGGAATCTGTCAGTTCCCATGAGAGGCTATACAACCTTGGTCTCTTCTCCTTTCCATGGGAGAGCTGTCACCCACAAGTGGCATTAGCAAGGTGGAATTTGTCCAGCAAGGACACTTGCCAGATGTCCTACTCCTAACAGAACAGACAAAGGAAACACTGTTAATCCTACACCTATCAAAGGAGGAGGAAGGCAGCCTTAGTGTATGCCTCTATGCATACAGGGGTAGAAGATGTGGTTCATGGTATTTGAGCTGAGCTTGTTCGTCAGACAATTCGGTAACACAACCAGTATAGTACCTCCCTGCTTCCTCCAAGTAAAACGTGCAAGAATACTATAGATCGAGGTTGTACGCTGCTTTAACATTTTATATAGGGTTAGACTGTTCAGTACAAACCAAATACTCTGGTAGTACAAAGGTAGTATGGAAAAAGCCCAGCACCATCAAAAGGCACTTATGTTGTAAGGTAGCTACCTTAGGGGATTTCTTATCTCCTCTTTCTCTAGCTCTTTATTCAAACAGTGATGGGCTGTATTTGGACAGGGAAGTCATGTACTATTTTGATCATATACACTTACGGAAATGGTAAGGAATTAAGTATCAATGACATAGCATTTATGAAAAAGGGTTGACAGTTTCCTTATGCTATGAAAGGTCTGATGTGAAAGATACATGTTTTTATACATAATTAAACTGAAACAGGAAAATACCATACAAAAGTCGTCTCTCTGTAGCACAGCCATTGAAGACAGCATTGATAATCTGAAATGTAACATTTTAGCCTTATCTTTCCTAAGTTCCATAAACAAACAAGAAAAGGTTTCTATTTAAGACAGTGTTTGGCTGTAACACAAGGACATATTAACTAGAAAAAGCAGATGTCATATGTAATTGTCCAAGTCTTCCTCCTCTGGAAGGGCACTAGTAATTGCAGTAACATCCATGGTACAGGAGGATGAAAGATGAAGACAGAAGTCCTTCTAAAGGGCTGGGCCTGCAGAAGTTCTGCTGTGAATAAGGAGAACTAGCTGCTTGTATGCAAGACCAACTGTGCAAGACAAAGCCAGGACACACATCCAGAGAGTACAGACAAATAAGTGCACCTGAGACCACCCGGTTACAGTCCTGAGGTAAAAGCAAACACTTATATATTGTGCCTTCATAACAATGTCAGGGGCCCAATGGTGATGCTGCTGTTTGTCACTCGGATCCCATACCATCCTGCCCAGAACTGGGTGTCTTGGCCTCCGTGCTGAAACCAGATGTAACGAACTCCAGCTGGGTAATTCTGGAAGGTATGAGAAATCTGGAGAGAAAGAAGAAAATTCCTCTTAATTTGTTTAAATAAACCAGCACTGACCTAGAAGCTCAGACAATTACCGTATGTGAGTCTTGGTCCCAGAAAAAGCTCATTCTAATATATCTTTCATTGGAAGTGCATCATATCCCTTTGAGGGACAGGAAGAAACCCTTTCTTATTCAGCCTTCTACCCTGAAGTCTTCTCCAAGTCAAATGTAACATTAAGCTTGATTCTTAGGTACGTTTGTCACGTACGCAACAACATACTGGGGAATCCACAGCCAATCAAACCAGTTAAACATGTTTAGCAGTTTAAGTAATGTCTGCAATACTTTAAATGACATACATGCTGTAGTATAAAACAAAGCTTTTTGATCCAATAAAAACTTGGTGTTCTTGTAACTTAGTTATTTAGACAAAAACTTAAGTGAAAACCAGAAACAATTAAAGAGACTGAGCTAAAAATAACACAGAAGCCCCAGGGATACTCTAGAAAACTCTGGGCACCTACAAACCAAACCTAGCTCTTTCATGGCCCTCCTGCTTCTCCAGTGTTGTCAACAGCAAGGACTAACCTTTTGTGTTGAGTAGAGGAGGCTGAAGAGCAGAGAAAGTGGGCCAGGTAAGACTTGCAGGATTTAAGTGTCACAATACTGATGTTGGGCTGCTGCTTACCTCTCTCCACATTGCATCATTCCACTGTTCTATAATCACTGGCTCAGGGCAGAACTCCTCAAGGACAATGTAGTCCTCAGAAAGCAGCCTCACCGTAAGTTCATAGCGACACCCACAGTCAAATCTGGCAGCATACCTAGAGAGGCAGGGAGTAATCAAGGAGTTGTATACCCAGCATTCAGTTTTCTTTAGTGTGCAAAAACAGTCTCCAAGGGGACCCTCATCTGCAGGGGAAAAGGAATGTCATCCCCACAGCTATGAAGTTCTAAAACTTCCACCTATCCTGCTCTTCACAGGATTAGCCACCTCCTTACAGCCCATTGAATAAGCTTAGATTTAGTTTATCCTTTACTGAAGAGCTACAACTCCCAAAGAACTCACTCTATAGCATGAAAAGCTTCAGAGGCCTAGCTTATCTCTGGGCCAGTGCCAGAAATTCTAGTGTTCAGTGCATACACGTACCAGTCCTTGACTACAATTTCAGGCCGTTTCTCATCCATCAACTGATTCCAGTATCCTTCTTTCTGCAGGGTAATGAGTTGAGACTTGAAGCATGGCCTGCAACAGCAATATTCACAACTTCACAAAACATCTCTTCCCTCTCAACATCCACGCTTTCCCTGACAGCTTTACTCTTACCAAAAGCCTGCCCAGCCCCTGAAGGTCCACAGGGCTGACATGGCTAAGGCAAGCCTTCTTCCATAGCCAGAACTAGACTAGGAAGTGACCTCAGAAGTTGACTCCCAGATAAAAGCAATAGTTACCTACAAGCTGGATTAAAAGGGGTCCCTGGGCTTGTATAGCATATGTTAGTAACAGGAAACTACTGCTTAATGGATGTAAAAGCAGCTAATCCTCCTTTGTTGACAGCTTTTATTGCATGCTGTTAGCATGACAGACACACCTACCACTCTTAGAGGTTACAGAGCTCTGACCTTGTCGGGTAAGCGCGTCTGATTAGCTTGGCAAACTTTAACCTTTGCCCACCGCCTTTGGTAGAAGAGAAGCAGTTTGCCCACCACCTTTGTAGAAGAGAAGCAGAGATCCCATGTGGATTATCATGACTATAAAAAAGTTCCAGGAAATTCATGGTAGGGACAGAGAAATTTAGCACATGCTGCGATTAATTCTCTCAGCAGTACACCTGTCTCTTTAGACTAGTATAAAAGGTTAATTAAGCTCCTTTTCCCACACATAGGCTAAGGTTCAGTGACCTGCCTCAAGCTGCCTATCCATAGAGCCTTTGCAGACAGACAGGAGGAAGCAGATGTCCCAGCTCCAGATTACTGGAATCCAGTTCTTACCCATATGAAGTGACAAAGTATTTGTGTACTTCGGGGTCCGGAATCTCTTTTCCATGAGGTCCAGGCAGATCCTCAATTTTCCATTTATCTCCATCATTGCTATCAAGTTTCCAGTGCTGAAAGTTCTCTAAAAACATAGATATTAAAGATGAGCATTAGGACCTCACTTCAGTTTCCAGCAGTAGCTCTGCTTTTGTTAAAGAATCAGTACAGAAGAATACTAGGAACCAACTTATCAAAGTTTTCAGGTACACTCTGTATTTCCTACAGCTGAAGGTGAGTACTGTCTTCATGTTGCCATTATTTTTAATGTAGGACAACAGGTAGCAACTTCCTGACCACATCAGAAACTCATAATCAATAATAAAGTAGAATTACTGTAGTCACGTCAACAAAAATTCCCCTGCTGTCTGAACGTTCAATCCCAATACCTGATCGTTTCATTACCATATTGTACTTCCTGTGCAAATTAACTGTCATTGCCTGCAGTGCTGGGGCCTTAGTGACACCAGAGATTTTTCTGGTCGCAATTTCAGATACATATTTACAATTACTTTGTCTATGCACGGGAGTTTTATTGTGGACATTTACTTTTGGATCTGATCCAGCAGAGATTCATCAGTCGCTGGACAGTCCCACACCACCATCAGTACTTGAGTAATGCTAGGCCACTGACTCATTCTGACTGTTAGGAAACTCTTAGCTCTCTACTATAAATAATTAAACAAACCTTCAGCACAGGGGTTTTTGATTAAGTTTCTCTTCAAGTTGCAGAGCATATAGAAGACCTTCCAGTCAGAGATGCTTCTGTCCAAATTCTGAATATAGAACCCCTCGCGCTGGCACTTGCGTTTCCATAGGGTGGTCAAATCCACCACGTACCGCCACTGCGTGCAGACCAGTCTGCAGGCGCAGAGCAGGTCCCGGGCTGGGAGCAGCGAGAACAGCTCCACCAGGACATCTTCGGGGAGATCGCAAATGGTTGTCATCGCAGACCGACAGCTTCGGTGACGGGGTGTAGGGGTACGCGACGGAAAATCCCCGGGCACCGGCAGCACTGATTTTCGAGAAATAAACAGATTTTACTAGTTACTAGCAGAAGTACGCGAACGACCGCCCCAGGCTGCCGGGCCGCCCGCGGGGTCCCGAGGGGACGGAGCCGTGCCGCGGGCCGTGGCCCCGGCGAGCACCCGGGCAGCGCGCTCCCCCGCCGGCGCCCCCCTGCCCGGCCCCGGCCCCACCTGGGCTCCGCCCGTCTGCGCCCTCCGGACACGGATGTGAGGCGGCGGCCCTTCCGCAGCGGGCGGGGCGGGCAGCCGGCAAGGAGGCGGCGCCGTGCGGGGCCGCAGCCTCCCCGCCCCCGCGCCCTTTATCAGGGCGGCCCGGCCCGAGGCGGCCCCGGCCCGCCCGCCGCAGACCTGCTGAGCAGCGCCGAAGGTAGGAGCGCTCGGCACCCCGGGGCCGGCCCTGCCGGGAGGGCAGCGGGAAAGGGACGGCACCCCGAGCCGCCCGCCGCGGGGCACCGCGCTGTAACCCTGCGGGGTTAACCCCGGCCGTCTCGGCTGGGCGGCACGGGAGGGAAGAGGGGTTGGGTGGGAGCAGATAGGGAACCGGAGTGCGCCCCGAGCACGGCGAGGGTCGGAAGCTGCCCCGGGAGGTCTGCCGGTGGTAGACCGGTTTTAAGATGCTGTGGGTCGGAGTGGAAAAGCAAAGTCAGGTAGGGACCTTCACCCCTTACCCGAGTGCGTGGGAAATACTTGCTAAGCAAGGAGAGCGGTAATGCCCCATCACCAGGCAGAGAGCAGGGGATGAAACCAGCATGATCTCTTTTTTCTTTTTTAAATATCACATTTTACCCTTCAGGACTGTGGTTGAGGGTTGCAAAGGGGGGAAATAGGGGAAATCCACAATGCTACCCCCATAAAAGCCAGGGAATTTTAAGTGATGGTTTCCTCCTGCTGTCTGCAGTGCGGATGGAGGCCACATGACAGCTCTGCATCTGGAACATCTTGATTTAGGATGCTGTTATAGTAGTCACTCCCTGTTTCTTCCCTCCCTTGCCATATTTCACCTGCTTTGTTCCTAGTGCTCTCCTAGGCTTAATGACTCACTCCTGAGGAGTTTGGCCACATCTGTGCAGTTTGCTGCAGCCTCAGCAGCTTCCCAGGATCAGGACTCAGCTGAGATAAAAGCAGTATCACAGTGCATCCCATACTGATGACATGGGGCTCTGAATCTGCACACTCATCTTTCCTTATTCCTGCAGCGCCTGGCCCTAGAACTCGACGCAGCAGAGAGCCGGGAGTCAGAGTGCAGAATTAGCACATGAAGTTAAAATGCACACTTCTGACTTAATTACTTAGGTTATAAGGTCAGAAAAAGGAATATCAGAGAATATGAACTGAGTCATTTTCAGTTATCCCAGACCTATACTTTGTACAGGCTCATGACTAAGGAGATTAAGTGCCAGCCCCTTGCGGGAAAGCCTTTCAGATACAGGACAAGCCACTGCAAATGTGGTTGGCAAGATGCTCACCACGGATATTTAGGTACTGCTCTGCAACATTTGTTATCAGTGATGTTCTTAAAGGCAGCACAAACACCCAGCTGCTTCCCTCTGCAGAGGAAGTCATTATGAAGAAGCTGATTTTTGCAGCAGCAGAGGTTTCTGGAAGGACTAATTCCAGTCTGCGAAACTGGCAAACTAATCACAATTGCAGATGTCAACTACTTGCATTTGGTAGATGGATTTTACTAAGGGCTTCACTTAGAACATAAAATATTCATTTTCACATGCTTCAGGGTATTAACTTAAGAGGGGTCAGGAGACCTTGAGGTCAGGAAGCAATCTGTGCCCCCCAAATCATGCTTTCAGATAACGTGCTTATTTTCCCTTTTTTTTAAACGCATCAGTATTTGACATCACTGAGGTTGGAGAACCCCACATCTGAAGACTGCTGTATCACTACTCCTTTCCCCTTCTTCCTCAGAAAGCTCCATCCTGCCCAGCCCAAGGATGGAGTCCCTCCCTGAAGCAGTCCTGATCAAAATCCTGGCTTCCATACCTGCGGTGGATTTGGTGCTGGCGTGCCGCCTGGTCTGCTGCCAGTGGAAGAACCTGGTTGATGGAGCTGCGCTTTGGATCCTGAAGTGTCAGCAGGAAGGCCTCACTGGAGCAGAGTCACAGGAAGATGCGGAGAACTGGCAAAACTTCTACTTCCTGAGTAAGAAAAGGAAGAATCTCATCAAGAACCCATGTGGTGAAGGTGAGACAAGCATAACAAGCCCCAAGATTTTCATAGAGATGACCAATCCCCAGGAATTGGGTGTCTCCAGTCTTTGAAAAGATATTTTAGTTGCCATCAGGTTGCAGCGTTTTCCTCTTGCCTGAGTCAAGTCACTTAATGCATGCAGTCAAATCATTTAATGGGCACGCAAGCCTTCGATAACCAGCCTTTACAAAGGGCTCTACTTGACATCAACTTTATAAAAATCCCTGCAGGGATCAGAATCACATTTGAGAGACAAAAGTGTCCTTTGCAGAACCCCTGTCCAGTGCAGTAATGGTAGTGGCATCTGGGTTTCCAGACTGCCGTTTGCCAAACCATGATGGGAAAGATCAAACCTTTGCCCACTCAGGAGCCAGTCTGCCCTTTGCTGACCAGGCACTTCAGGCTTGCTTCCTTCCTTGAAGCAGCTCAGGCAAATCTTGTTTGTACTCTCCTTACTACAGCCCATGTTACAGAGCTGTGCACATACCCCATTTGCCATTATTCTGATAATCTATGAACTTTGCTTGCCAGATCTACAAGATGCTTAGCAATAAGCAGCAGTAGCCAAGCCTCATAACCCAAGCAGCAACAAATACATTTCACACATCATAGACCAAAGCAATATCAACACAGCTTCTCTGTTGTGTTTACAGATTATTTTTCTGCAAGCTTTTCCAACATCCACGTTCCCTCTGGCTAAGACAAGAAAAGCCCAATGTGTAGGGCCATACTGCTTCTAGAAATGCCACTTAGCAATTTGGAAAGAAAGCAATCAGCATCTTTTCCCCACGCTATTCCTGTTATGACACTGAAAGTGCTGACACACAGTTCAGAATACCTAAATGATTTCACTGGAGTACTTTCTTGAATAAACCAACACATACATAGTCATTTTGTTGGGGAATGTTTGTCAATAGTCAGTTCAACCAGACTAAAGGTTTTTCCCCCACCTCTACTTAAACATCAACAATTTACATACAAAACTAGTGCTGCATCTAACAGCATACCTTTCACAAGCCAGAGGAAGGTTCCCATGGGACAAGGTCAGGTTCCCCAGGTCCACAGACATTAAGACTCATCCAAGTCTCTTTTCTGCCATTTGCAGAAGACTTGCAGCACTGGGGAGAGGTAGACAATGGAGGTGATGGCTGGAAAATTGAAGAGCTCCCTGGGGACTTTGGAAAAGAATTCCCTAGTGAAGAAGTCCATAAATACTTTGTTACATCTTATGAGTAAGGCTGCTTTCTTCTCTTATTCAGTGAAAGGGACATCTTTGGTTCCCCTAGTCCCAGGAGAGACTGTGATACCAACTAACATCTTGCTTTTCAGGTGGTGTCGAAAGGCTCAGGTCATTGACCTTAGGGCTGAGGGCTACTGGGAAGAGCTGATGGATACAACCCAGCCTAAAGTTGTGGTAAAAGACTGGTAAGTAGCAAGGATGCCTCAGAAGGCAGGCAGAGAGTCAGAAAGAGAAGGAAGAGTAGGGAGGACTTATACCTGCACTGGGCCCTAAAACCTCAGCTGCCAGATCCTCTAGATGTGGGCCAGGGCTGGGTCTTGGCTTACAGAGCTACCAGCAGCTTCCACGAGCTTCAAACTGTTGGTGCATATGGCCTTTAAAGACCAGGTTCCTGGTGTGAATGAGGAGAGGTGGTGGGTTAGGGTAAGAACCATTACAGATTTCCACCTCAAACCATGGCACCAGTAACTCGATGAGATTGGTAGAGCCTGCATTCAGCCAGACACAGCTGCATGCTCTGGCCCTTTGCTGAGTTCACACAGGTAAGACTGGCAGCTTGGCTCTCCTTGCAGGTATGCAGGACGCAGTGATGCTGGCTGCCTCTACGAGCTCTGTGTGAAACTGCTCTCAGAGAATGAGGATGTTCTGGCTGAGTACAAAAGTGAGACTATTGACATCCCACAGGACAATGATGCCAACTGGACTGAGGTGAGTTACAGCTGTGGGCTCAGCACATGACACCCAACTTGCATGAAATCGGGAGTATTTTCAAGCAGAGAGAAGCAGGAGAGTTCTGGAGGAGGAGAAGGCTCTGTCATGTGTTCTGTGGAGCCATGACCCTGTGATTGAACAAAGGGATTATACTGGAAGGCCACCTTACATAAAACTTGGAAACTTGCTGAGCCACCACTGCAGGTGTAAGATGGAGATGTCCAAGTGGGAGAGGTTCAATGGCCTCTGAACAACAATGGGATCAAAGCTCGTCCCAGTAACTCCCACTGTAAATGTCCTCATCGTTACCCAACCTGGTAGGTATGGCTGGGGCAGGTGGGGTTGAAGGCTCTGTGCACTACAGAAGGGTAGGTTCATGGTGGATTGATGCTTACCAACAACCATTTTGTCTCTTGTCCCAAAGATCTCCCACACTTTTTCCAACTATGGGCCTGGGGTCCGCTTTGTCCGCTTCGAACACGGTGGCCAGGACACACTATTCTGGAAGGGATGGTATGGCGTACGTGTTACCAACAGCAGCATCACAGTGGAGCCGTAGCCATGCTGAACTGGGGTCTGCATGCTGGAGCTGACTTCCCTCAGGGCATCCCATGGCCTTTGGATGGTTTCTGCATGGTGCTGCTTCCAGGCTGTAGAGTATACAACCTTTCTGTGTATGAGTGTGTGTGCCAGGGGCCACCATCCATCTTTCCTCAAGGGGACTATGCAAAGAATGTGAATAGACTTGTGAATGCACCACATTAGACTCAGCCTCACCACTTGCACTGATGTTCTCTGTCAGACATGAGATCTCCTAAAAATCCTGCAGACCTTACTTCTCTCCTAAGCCACTAACCCCTAGCACCGAGCCCAAGCTAGACAGTCCTCCTGCCTGCTTTCCAGACTTGGGCACCCCTTAACTTTAAGTGGTACTTTAGGCATGTTTTCTGGAAGTTAGAGTGGAAAAGAAAGAAAGAAAAGCATAGACATAGCAGGGAAACCCAGAGCCCTGTCACATGGCTCCAACTGCTTCTATGACCTACAGTGAGAACCTTAGCTTCTCTCATTTATAAACAATAGATGTCATCACTTGCTTCACAGGAGCTCTAGCTTGGCTGCCAAGTGCTTCATTTTTAGTGATGAGAATGCAAAGCAATAGGGATTGGATCCTTTTCTCTTACACTGTTCCCAGCATCCATTTATCAAGGAAAGTGTTGGGAGCTGAAACCTCTCTGGTGTCCAACCCTGGGGCCTTGTTTGGCTCCCTCACACAGACAGCAACTGAGAGTAATTGCTGGGAGAGACATGACGAGCACATCGGGGAAGTGGGTTAGAAGCAAATTGGGGAAGGTGTCCAGGAACGAATGAAAACAAGTTTGTCTACCCTTTCTTGGCCTCTGCATGCTTCATGCCACAAGCACCCTGGTCATCCAGTATGACTTCACAGGCAGGAGATATTCTTCACACAGAAAGCGGTTGTTAGCCCCACTTCCTCAAATCTTCCTGCCTACTAACAGTGTCTGCAAAAAATACATGTCTGCCTCCACTCCATACGCTCACTGACAAGACAGCACTTCGTACATACTCCCACTAGTGCCTCTTGATATCAGTCAGGGCTGTGAGCCACTCCTGAACAAAGACAACTGAGCTTCCCTAAGCCAAGCCTATCCCTGCTAGTCAGTCCTCTCAGAAGAGCATCCCCTTAATAGGGGATCCTGTTGCCTAGAGAGATAGGCACTTACATTTTTGTGTCCATCTTCCCTTCCTGGGCTGCCAGCACATACATACTTGAATGCCACTACTTTGCATCAAAGTGCACCATTACAAGTGCAGTGTAATACCTGTAGCCAAAGGAAAGAGCTGGTCACTTTGTGCACACTCTGCTTCATCAGGCTTTCTGCAGTGCTGCACCTGGATGCCTGGGGCACCCTGGCCTTCCAAACCACAGCCATGCCGAGCCAGAGTCCAGACAAACACAATAAAATGACACAATTGTGTGTGGATCTTCCCTTGTGTGCTGGGTATTTGTGTCCTGTGCTTAAGCATGCTTTTTCTGTTCAGTTATGTGGAGTGGTGTCAACCTGTCCTATCCAAAAAACAGGAGTCCTTGTATCTTGTATAACACCATGAGTTTCCCAGGAAGAAGTTCATGCTCTGTTCCCTGACTCAGCAGCCTGAACCTGTCAGAAGCCCTTGACGGGCAATGGGTTTGCAGAGGAGGTGCACTTAAAACGTAGTGGGAATTCAAGCAAGGCACAGAGCAGGTCCAGGAAGGCTCCTACGCAGTCCAGCCCTGACAGATGCCCTCCAGGTCCTCTGTAACTGTAGCTCTACTGTGAGCCAAGCCTTGATTCTGACTCTGGGGAGACCAGAACCAGTTCAGAATTTAACTCTTTTCCCCCTCCATTACCTCTGCACACACTGTCACACAAAGAAGCTTTATTCACCACAGCCTTTAATGCAGCAAAGTTGCTAGTTAATATTCAACTCGCTGCCAACAGTCTGCCCCACAGAAGAAACGAGGCCTCTGCCATCCCTAAGAAATCAGTACAGCAAGGGGATCAATATTCCACGTCATGATGCAATTGTTAACCTTTCCTACGCCACCATCTCACAGTCAGGATAAACCCCAGGATTAAGCCCTCAGATATTGTGTCCCTTGTAAATACAACGTAGGGCCATGGTCCCCGCTTCAGGCTTATCTAGGCTGAACTACTAAATACACAGAGCCTCCCCAGCAGCTCTGTTACAATGAAGGCAGCTGCCCGGTGGCTTTCCCTCCACACTCCCCCCTCATGCCAGCAGACCTGATGTTCACATTGGCTGTTGGGGCATCCTGCAAAGCTGCCCTGACCTTCCCACTCCCCTCCAAGAGGCGCCTTCCAAGACACTAAATGCCTTGCAGCTTCACTGCAGAGAACAGCTACTTCTGCTCCACAGAGCTTCCTGCAAGAGCTGCTGTGACCTCAGGGGAGTGATTGCTCCTTGTGTTCAGCCATGTCCCAATGCAAGTGAGTGCCTGGGTACTTGGGGAAAAAAAAATAAATCTTGCTCACATTATAAATATTTTGTTCCAGATGCCTTTTGAATTTTGATCAAACACCAGGTATCTGAATACACTGAAATCTGCACCATACACCTACATCCAATTCCAAGACTAAGTCAACTCATCTGTCCAAGACGAACAGAGCGCATGAGGTTAATGAGTTATCACGTGTTACAAACTTCATGGAAATTGAGACGAAGCAATTTCATAGGATTACAGGAAGTCAGTGCAACTGTGACAAAAGGATTTAGATGTATTAAAGCTCCCTGCCACTGAAGGGCTCTATCACACACAGCTCCAAATAGGGGTTCCTTATGCTTTCTGTTGTGCCAACACCAGCAAGCAGCTGTGTGATACTACACAGTAGCTTTTAGGAACACTGATGACCAATGCAGATGTGTGTGCTACGCAGAGAGAGGTCTGTCCCCAAGTAATTCATAGCAGATATTCTCATCACCCACACTCACGGTATTTAGAAATCCTAGCATTAAAACATAAAAATTCAATGTTGCTGGAAAAAAAACCAAACCCACGCAAAAGGGTCTCCTCCCTGTCCCGAACGCGGCAACAAGATAGAAAGGGCTCCTATTTCCTTTGCACATCAAACCCACAGTGCACCGCAGCCATCTCTGGGGCAGACCACCACTGAGCTTAGTAGTGAGCTACACTGAACGAAGAATGGAAACATCCTCCAAAACATCCCACACTGGAACAAAACAGCTGGATGATGAGAACTGGAGAGTTTGAGACATGAACTACTTGTGGCCAAGGCACTAGCATGAACACACCTCTTAGTCCTGTCAGCTTTAATACTCAGAGGCACTACGAGAAGCCCCGGATATAGCACTCCACCAGCCCATTCCTGCTCTCAGCAGCTGGCATCTGATGTCCTGGGTCGCCAATTGCATCCTGGCAGCTGCACTCGTATGAGATCCCACTGTAATTTTCTTTTCTACAAAGCCCACCACAGCCAGTCCTATTATACTTAAAAGGTTTTTTCCTTTCATAATAGATTCTACAGCAAGTCTCTTGCAGGGAAACAGAACAGAGCAAGATGGGACCCTGGCAAGAAAGCACTAGCATGCATCTCTTGTCAAGTCTAATTGAATTTTTCTATATGAAGCATCTATTATTACCCACCTGGGGGTCTGTGGACAGATGGAGGAGTTTGCTCCCCCACCAGGCATTCAAGACCAGGGATGGGAGGGATGGGGGAGGAAAAAAACCCCACTCCAATCTATCTGACAATTCCCTGTTGCTTGCAGCCCAGCTGTTCTAGCCAGCTGTAAAAGGGAGGAGAGTTTAGGAAAAACAGCTTGCAGAGGCTGGGAATGGCACCTCCTGAAAGCCAGGATAGCAGGGCACGAGCTATATCTGCAGAGGCTTCCAGCCTAAAGCTGCAGCTGAGGTCACAAACAGGACTGAAAGCCAGTAACCTATCCTTGCATTTGGGCCCACAAGCCTGTCAGGAGTAGAAAACCTCTGAAGAACTGGAAAACACTGGGCTAGTGAAGAAACATCCCCTGGGCACACACCTCCTTTTGCAGCTCAGACATAGCCATTCCTGTGCCTCCTTCATTGCTGTCCCACAGCATACAGATATCTCAGAGAAAAACAAAGTCCATCGGTGAGCAGCACTGGGTCTGAACTAACCCGATTCCTGCTTCTCCTTCCATCCAGCTAGTTCTTCCTGATATCCCTGGGGCAGTGATCGCTGTGTTCTTCTCAGCCTCCTTGCCTATTAGGGAAAAAAGGGCCTAAACATGCTTTCCTGCTGGAGAGATGCTTTGGAGTTGGAGAGAACAGCTATAGTGAGTTCAGCTGGGAAGTCTCATGGAAGCTGGAAAGCATAACTACTGCCCGAGACAGCTGCAAAGAGAGCTGAGCTCCTTATAGCATCCTGCAGGTAAAGCAAAGGTACTCAGACAAACCAGAACAGGATAGACAGGTCAAGATTGGCATGCAAGGAAGAGATCTCACAGGAACAAAAAAGCCAGATACAGCCAAACAAGCACACAAGCACGCTTCTGGGCTGAGTGTCAGCCTCCCTCATTTTTTGAGGGAGTTTTGTTTCATGCAAAGAAAGATTGCAACAGAGGTGCCTGGCTGTCTTTACTTTCTCCTTCCCGGCAGCTCTGGGCTCCAGCTAGCTGGCAGCACGCACAGGACAGTGCTCTGAAGGCAGCCCTGTTTGCAGCCCGTACCGCGGGAGTGCCAAAAGCCCCCGTGACTACCGGCCCCGGTGCACTCGCCCCTGCGCTCTCCGGAGCCGCGGCCGCTGCAGAGCCGCAGTGACAGCAGAGGGCACTCGGGCTGCAGGCAGCGAGCCCGGAGAGCAGTGCTGGCCCCGGGGCTTCTGGCTTCATGCAGAGTAGTTGCAAGTATACCACTAAATGTTGCATTTGTGAGCTTATTTCTGAACACTGCACCTTGTTTCTTCTAGCTGCAGCTTAGGCTCAAGTTAGAGTTCTCTCTTCTTGTCCTATTTAAATGCCTGCTGTCATGGTTTGCCGAGCAGCTTTTGCCTGACAGACCCTGATGCTTATCCTTGCCATCTGGGACACCCCATGCATTTTGGAAGTACAGTTACCTCTTCGGCAAGACACACAGCGCACTTGTCTTGGACGCAGGCAGTCTTTTAAACTGTAATGCACTGGTCAGAGAGCAGTCAAAGCTTTCTTGAGCACAGATCAAGGCCTGCCTTTCAAATTTGAGTGGAAGCAGCACAACTGGCCCAACACTATGCTAGGGCATTGATTTATTAAGAGCATCACTCAAATCAGTAACATTCCTTTCCTTGCAAAGTATCATCTTACCTTAATCCAGCCCACCAGAATCAGAAGAATCACACCCAGAGCAGCAGGGCTGTCTGCATCCCCCCCACACTGCGCGCCAGCACACGCAGCCGCTGGCCACCTTCCTTGCGCAGGAAGTTCAGCAGCCCTCCCCAGCAAAGCAAGAGTCCCAGCCCTGGCCCTGACCCCCCCCCAAGCCACAAAGGTAAGCGTAACCCTAAGATATAACCCTTAAATGTAACTCTAATTCTTTAAATATAACCCTAATGTCCACTTTAATGTATTACAACTTTAAATGTTCGAAATGGCTGACTTCCGGTTCTGATGTAGCACTTCCGGTCACGGGGTGTCGTGTTTCTAGTCGGAATTGGAGGACTTCCGGTGTGGCTGGAGGACTTCTGGCCATGGAGGGTGTCGTGCTGGGCGTTTTGGAGCACTTCGGGTACTTGGGGCACCCACCTACCCCCCAAAGTGGCCCATACAACCTCCACCCAAAACATACTGTGCTGACAGATATCCATCCCGGGCTGGGGCCGTTCCATACCAACCAAAATAGCTAAACGTGCGGGCAAAGCCGCTCTGCTTCTCACGCACACTCTGCAAAGATAATCTAAGAATGTAAGAACACCACACAGGGTAAAGTTGATGCCAGATCAGAAGACGCAGCCTGACAAAAAGCATGACGATGCTGAGGCCAGGCAGCTCGGGTGCTCTGGTGGGTGACCGGCCGTGTTGAAACTCCACGGCTCTGAATGAAAGATGGGCTGTGAAGCCGTGACGACCCATGGAGACAAAATGCTGGCAAAGACCTAAAACTCAAAGGACAGGGAAGAAACCCCTGGAAGAACTCTTGACAAGAGTTGGCAAGACAAGACCTGAACACAAAGCCTGAGCGATGGCCGTAAAAAAAAAGACTGGCGGAATGTGCTGACAATGCTAAATTGGACCAGTGACGTTGTGCTGCAAAACAAGATGCGCTAGACTGCCGTGCTGACGCCTCCAGCTGAAACACAATGGATGGCTACCGTGATTGCAGCAGGATGTCAGTACACCTGAGGCTCCTCAGGCACGAAGGCCGAGACAGACATCAACACGCCAAAGGACACATACAAACACACGCCAGTCTCACTGCAAATCTGTACCTGCTCATCCTGGAGCTGCTTTGCTGGCACACCCACCTCAACAAATATCACTCCCTCTACCTGCGCTGGCTGACTCCCCGCAAACTACCCTGCCGCCATGCTGGTATTTGGATGGCATGGTCTGCGGATGGATCATTACAACGCTCTGGATTTTCAAGTGCCAAGGAGGACTCGGACCGTGGCGTGTTATTTGTGGAATTGGAGCGGAGCAGGTGAGTGGAGCTGCAGGGGGCTGCTCTCACAAATTCACTGTGTGTCGAACAGCTTTGTGTTTTGTTTTTGCAGGTGCCAGAGTGGCACGAGGCAATTAAAGGAACACTACCTTTAAGCGACAGGGATGCCATGGAGAACAGCCGTCAAAGACGGACCGTGAGCTGTGCCACCGTGAAAGTTAAGTAGCAGCGTGAGAAGCCATGCCCATCACACACACACACCCCAACACTACACAGAACGCTACAAACAACACGACTCAAAGATGAGAGAAAACTCTCAGCAAGAAGAATGACTCCTAGACTGGAGAGGCTGCCGAGCAAGATGACCTACAGGGTGCAACACCCAGGCAAGGAAGCTCTATGGCAACCCCAGACAAGAATTGACCGTGATGGCCCGTTATAAGAAGTTACTGTCAAAACAGAGATGATGGATCTGGCAAGAAGCCAGTCTTCAAGAGCTAAGAACATAAGGATGCAGGGAAGAAGCCCCAGTCCCTGAAAATAGATGGCTAGAGAGCAGAGCTCCCGACACAGCCTAGGATGAGGCCGCAAAAAGAGGACCCACTGGAAACTTCCAAGATGCAAGACCGATCCACACTGTAAGCTTGGGCCATGGTGTTCTGCTCACCTGTGCCTTCTGGAGATGGACACTGTAGCTGTCATCACTTGTGGTACTTAAGATGCTATGAGAGACAAAATTACTGTTACTCTTGGAGAAGTCACCAGTCTCATTTTCCTCCTTGCTACCGCTGCAGCTTGCCTCAAATCTTCATCCAATTCAAAAAATGGCTGGTGTGGCACCTGCAAACCCAAAGAGAAAGACTTAACCAAGCTGCCATGATTTCCTGCTCTGGGATGCCAGCCCAGCTGACAACCAGCTTGCCTTCTCAGACTGCTTACTGGGATACAGCTTTGTCCCTCCAAGGCTGCTTACAGCACCTGAAAACCACCAAAGTGAAAGCCACATGCTGAGGTGCTGCCCAAAACCACAGCCTGCCCAGACCGATTCCCATCTTCAATTGCTTTACTTCAGCCACTCCTCCTCGCCGCCTCTGCCATTTACAGGTTGCCGTGTTCAGGCTCAGGTGACAAGTGATACAAACTACCTCCTTACCAACAAACACCTTTAGGGAATTACAGAGGTGGTCGGCCAATGGAAAAAAGTGTGATCATGACACACTGTCTCAAAGATCCAAAATGGGCACCTTACAACTACAGAAACTGGTGCTAAAAACACAATAGATAAATATGAACAAGAGAACATAACTGCTGTGACTGACACTAGAGCAAACTGAGATGAAACTCTTCTGACGTTCAGCCCTGCATATTCTGATGCGGAGGAACGGATGGTTTACAGTGCATCTTTTAGGACTGTTGTACCTCCCATCAGCTGCAGAGAGACTAAAATAGAACAGACCTCATTGACATCCAGATCCAACTGCAAAGCTGACCTGAGAAAGGCTGATGAACCCTCCTCCCTTTCCCAACCATCCCCCAGTCCCAAAACTTTAGAAACCCCTTCTCTTCTCCTGAACTCTCAGGGAAGCAACCCCACTCCTTCTGATGGCTCCTTCCCTGTATTTACACCCCTCAACCCCCTGTGTCAGCTGCTCCTCAACAGCTGCTCTTCTGAGTCGTGCTCTGTGTTCTGCGGGCAGCTCTTCTCTTCCGTTTTCCTGCAAAGTCTGGGCTCTGCTACAGTCCCACAAAATAAGTGCAGTCCTGATGCTTATAATCTATGAGGGACCTGCTACAAGCTACAAAGGTTCTAGGAACAACGTGGTACTCCATGGGTGACCTGGAAGGGTGATGAGCTGTCATCTACCCTGAAAGATGCTATACCTTATGTCCTTTGCTGCTTTCCTAAGAAATACTAAAACTCCATCAACAGATGCATACAAGATGCTCACCCTAAACCCTGCTAGATGATCTCACCATCAGTCCTATTAAAAGAGATGACAATTTACATCTCCAATAAAGTCAGGAATTCCACTAAAATACAATGAACCTAGAATAAAAAAAAAAGTTGCATACTATTAGATCATCTTGCAAATTGCTGAACACTCAATACAAAATTATTAACTTGGAGAAAAACCCCAAACCTACATACAAGTGTGTTTTCTTTGCTATATCCTGCTTAACCTAACTATTCCTGAAACTCTTACCTCAGATGCCTCTGCTTCCCTAAACATCAAAACAAACAGCTGAACCAACTCAAAAAGCTGCCATTGGCTGAAGGAACAGCAGAGCACTGATGCTGAAGAAGCCCAAGAGCAGAATGAGGTCCCTGGCCAAGGCCTGTGGCTCATACACCCAGGGTCCTGCCCACCGCCCTTCCCACCATCCCCTGGGAAAGGGGAGGGGGCTGACCACCACGAGGCTTAAAGGCAGCCTGAGGAGGCATGGTGGGTTTTCTGGTCTGTCTTGAGTTTATGGTGTGTAAAGTGCTGAATGGAGAAAGTGATCCTTACTGGAAATAAGGATACCTGCTCTTTTACCTCAGCTACATCTATTGCATCAGCAACAGGTAGATAATTAAACTTATTTTTTTCTGGGATGTAGAGAGAAAAAGACAAGTGTCATAATAAACTATGTAGGAAAGCAGTTTGTTAAATGCAACAGCAATATTGAAAATTATGTGCTTTCGTTTCCTGTAAAAACCCCAAGATGCTATGGGGTTATGCATCATTTCTAGTGAGATAACGTGTGCAATCTAACTTCTACTGGATCTATTTTCTAGATAAGACTGAATGACAAAGCAGAAATAGATCCTGTAAGAATCCCTTCTCAAAAGGATTTCTGGTTGTAAAGTAAATTATTTACTGTAAATCATTGATGACTCAAGTAACCTTGATGGTCTCTCCAACTGACTCCCTTAACAGAACTAGATGAGTCCCAAAGGACAGAAAACACCAAAAAAACACATTAATACAAGAAATGTATCAGAAACTCTATGAAGAAACCTAATGAACCTTAAGTAGCTAGAACAAAAATAAATTGTAAAACACAAAAAAATTCAGGCAGTTCAAAGGTCTCTGCAGGCAGCTGCTCCTTCTGTATGTGTAGGAGAAGGCTGTAGCATTGCTAATGAGCACAACCCATAAAGGAGGGGACCCAGAGTGTGTTGCTGAAGCCTGGCAGTTCTTGGTTCAGGGGTGTTCACTGTTGGGCACTGACATCCAGGGGCTGGGCAGGACAGGCTTCCAGCATCTTGCGAGACAGATGTCACTATCCAGCACTGCACCACTCTCTGACAAGAGGCAGCACGGTCCCTTCTCACCTCGTGTGGCAGATGCTCTCCAGACACCCTGGGGTATTTCCTGGCTGTTTCTTTACTTGCTGGACATAAAACAACCCTTTCAGCAACTTTCTGCCATGCAGATGTTCAGCAGTGATGTGCTCAGGGAGGGAGAGCTTGTGTAGATTCCCGTCTGACACCAGCTGGGTATTGTTATTGAGGGAGGTAGACCTTGACAGTGATGGGGCTTGGAAATGAGATGAAATGTCATTCATTTTGCATGCAGGCAAAAAGCATGGTAAATGAAAGGATTAGATGGAGTATGCATGAAGGGAGAGCTCTTGTCCTGATCAATAATTTAAAAATTCCCAGGCAAACGAGAGTTAGGGCTGCATGTACAAAACAGTTATTTGAGGCTTTAAAAAAAAAAAAAGTGGCAGCAAAAAAACCTTCTAAGAAGCTATTAAAAAGACTAGTTTGTTCCCATTTACTGATTGCACTTGAGCTGAAGGTTGCAGTTAAATGTAACTGGAACTTATGCACGTATAGGAATTCAGTTACTTCTATTCAAATTGCCTTAAGCTTTGTCCATATGATGATAGCACAAGGGAGAATAAAAAACTAAGATAGCCCTGTCCACTTAGAGGAATGCCTTTGTCTTACTGAAATCATAATTCAAATGCTTTTTCTTAATGTATGCCGATTGTGTCCAAACTTCTATTCTGCATGGCCACATGTTGTGCTGGAGGCTGCACAAAGCAGTGAATGAGGCTCGGCTGGGGAAGCAACGTGGGTCAGAAAACAGGGCTGTGGGATTGGAATTCTTGCCTTTACTCGCAGGCTTCCTGTGCGACTCCTAGCTAAGGCAGGCTTATGTCTCTGCCATCCCTCTGCTAAAATAGGGATAATAGCTCATGGAAGGTAATAAAATCTGCTGATAGTTCAGAATCACATAGGTGTATCATGGCCCTCATTCCCGGAGCAAACACTGTCTGGATACAGATCAGGAATTAATATATCCCATGCTTTTTTTTGGCAAAGATATCTTGCCTTTTAGGCTTGCCTGCCTGTATCAAAACCCCTTTTCCCACCTCTTTTCCATCCGTGCTGAATCCCAAACTCTATGCTAAGAACAGAAGCATTGACCTTCATAATTGTCCATCAGCAGCATCTCCTTTTCTGTAAGGAGTGTGCCAAACCGTAAGTATAGCACTTCTCAATTCTTGGAGCTGAAATGCCCACAGGCAACAAATCAGTATCACTTCCTTAGTTTCATCTGGTTTTCCTCATAATCACTGCTACCATCAAAATTTCTAGAAAAGAAATCCTCAGCTTCTTCAAATACACCATGGCAGTTTTTCAGCACTCCCCACCCGGGGTGGTGCAGCCCATGCTGTGAGAAACAGCAGCATAGTGGCATCAGTAATGAGTGTTTCTTGCTCTGTGAAAGACTGATTTGAGGGGTCTCAGCTCAGATGTTCCAGCAAACAGCCCCCAGTGGTGTTATCTAGGAGCTGGTGTTGCCTCTGGGAATCCTCAGAATCACCCCAAGTGAAGTATCAGAGCCTTGCAAGTAAGAAAGAAGGTTCAGTTTGCTGAACCCCTGGTCTGAACCCCTCCCAGACAGGGTGGCATCTTGTGCCTGGCATAAGAGTGGGCTTGCCCCAAGCCTGGACACGATGAGGAGCGTTTTCACGTTTGTTACAGTGATTTTGGATCAGTGAGTTATCCCCCATATGCCCACTTACAGTCCTTAAGACAACGCTACCACCTGATCCTATCCAGACCAAGCACTGGGGGAAAATAAATCCATCCAAACAGACAGTCATGGAGTACAGCGAGGGGACCAGGGCAGATAGCTGGCTGCTGACATCTTTCTCCCACTGTGTGCCCAGCATCTCCTCTCTCCAGCTAAGCCAGCCAGGTCTTTTTAGTGAGAGCTCCCAGCCTGTCAGATAAGTCTGAAAGCTCCATTTAGCTGAGCTGCATCACTCTGTGGTTTATTCTTAACAAATAGCACACTATCCTCTATAGCCCCTTTCATTCCCAGAGCTCAGAATGCTTTAAGCTTCCCAACGAGCATAAATGAGGTAATTAAATGACAGTGCTCCTTTGAGGTAAGAGCAGGGTATTAAGAGATCCCCTCAGACCCCACTAATACCACCTCTAGAAGGTATTAGGAGCTGGGAGGATAACACAAAACAGTTATGCAGACACATTTTGCTTCCTAGGCCCTCTCTAATTTTTGACCCAGTCAGGATTTTCTCAAATTATACTATTTGAAATTAAGATTCCACCATAAATACTATGAACAATTTCTGTATTGTGATTGCAGGAATTAGAACTCCTTGCTATTTTGATAACAGGTAAGAAGAGACTTTCCAAGTCCTGGGGATTAGATTCACCAAAGCCCATAGATGTTAGCTGACAACAGAGCTGGTATTCTCTCCTGACAACTCTTAGGACAGCCTAGCTTCATATTCTTCGCTTCATCACATGTCACTATAGGTTACCTCATCCCCCCCCAAAGTTAAAAATCAAAGCAGAGCTCTGGACATAGAAAACTTTACACTATCAAAGTTGTACACATACTTTTCTACACCAATCTAGTTGCATTGGAATACAACACATACAGGTTAACTTTACAGTTAGTGTCTGTTCCTCCCCTGTCCACTCACACTGCCTCTCAGCGCGCGCACACACACACACGCAGCAGGCTGTAAGCCACTGATAGCCTTGGGCAGGCAGTGCCTTGCCTCCCTTATCACCGCTCTCCACTTTCTTCTGGAATGATGCAGGCAAATTCGTCTCACCCTTAGGCACAGACCAGAGCACGGAGACCCAGGACAGACAGCAGGCAATAGGGACCTTCTGGAGCCCAGCTGCCAGGGTCAGCCCAGCCCCATGCCAGGGAAAGCATCAGCCTTTCAACACAAATGATCGACTGTGCAAAACAGTTTCCACAGGGAAGGGGGAAATTAATTCCTCCCTGATCCCCCTCCTGAGCTCAGCTTATCCCTGAAGCATGAGATTCAATTACCCTTATCATTATTGTAGCTTGCCTCACTAGAAATGTTATTAGTGATGATGAAATTATCCAGCCCTGTTTTACACTGGAGAGAAACACAGGAGGCTCCTCACGACAGCTGCGAGGAAGCAGGCGCTCTCCTCAGTAGCAGGAGAAAGACTCTTCTCCATGTGCCACGGCAGCCCCCAAGGAAGGCCAGCACCCTGGCCTTAATTTATGGAACACACCTCTGTGGCTGAGTGTCACCAGCTGAGGACCATAAGCACACACAACAGCCAAGTTGTCCTGAACTACACCCTCACGGAACCTGCAACTTCCAAGTCTTTTAGCAATACAGTACACAGAGCCAGCTATCGACGTCGCAATTCCCAATCCCATTCCCTTTTTGAGCTCTGGCCCAAGCAGGACTTTCCCAAATTGTACTACCTGAAATGAGTTTCCTTCATCGCTATCACAAATGATCCATGACCTGTGATTGTGCTGGGCAGAACTCCAGCTGTTTCACCTGGGTATGGAGGTAACAGGAGACATTTCTGACCTAGGGAATCATGAGCTCTGCCATGGAGGACTGGAAACACACATGCCTCAGGAAAAATCAGGCAGGATTTAATTCAGGAAAGTGATCTGGAAGCAGGCAGCCCTATAGCTTTGTCCTCCAAAAGCACCAGGTACCCAGGCTGGCCGTGGCTGCCATACCAAGAGAGGAGAAGAGCAGGACCTGAGCGTGCAGGGCCACAAGGACCTGGAGACTCGTGCACTGCGTGTAGAGGGACAGGCGAGGGAGAACACAGCCTACCTACAGGGCTGCTTACCAGGCATTATCTGTACTAAGTACAGAGCTGCTGTGTCCACCTCACAACCAAGGCAGCAGACTAGCCTCAGGCACACACAAGCTGGGGTTGCCCCAGCTTCACCCATCTCAATTACAGAGCAAGTTCCACCCGAGTATCATTTTACCTGCAGGCCACCTGGATTCAGAGAGCCAGGTGACACAGACCTTCAAGAGCAGCACTTACCCAGATGAACAACAACTAGCATGCTGCTCCCCCCCTTTCTCTCTTGGGGGAGACCTGGAGGCAGGGCACTTCTCAGCACAGGCAGCAGCAGCTCCCAGGGCCCACAAGGACTTGCAAACCAAGCTCAGTGTGTCAGCAACCAGCACATCCAGTAACTAATGAGGAAAGCAAGCCAGAGCCATCAGGGAGACAATTAAGTTTGAACCAAACCAATAACTCCTGCCATGCCCCTTATGGTCTTCTCTTGTTAGGTTCAGGTTTAAGCAGAGCTGGAAACCGCCTCAGCCTTGCTTAGAAGCAAGCAAACTGTGAACAGTGCAAAGGAGAGCTCACGTGTGTAAGTGGATTTGGGGTGCCTTGGTAAAATGGGAGCAGATGTGTAAAAAGGTAGAAAGGAGAGCGGTGGGCCTGCAGGTGAATGCAGCTGCGCATAGGCAGGTCCATAGGCTACTGTGCTGTGGGACAGCGCATCGTGCACGGGCAGAAGCAGGACAGCAGTGAAACACAGGTGCAATAACACTGCAGGAGTGCGGCACGGATGCATGTGGGGAGAACAGGACTTCTGCCAGAGAGAGCATCAATGCACAGGCACAGCTATCTACTCCAGAGCTGGAGTACAGCCAGGCACAAGGCTGGCCACATCGTGCTGGATACACCAAGATGTATGCAATTGATTACGTCAGCCAGGCACGTTTTCTAAGATTACGCATAAGGTATTGCCATCAGAAAGACAGCGTGGAGCAGCGGAGTGAAAGCAGGCAGGCATGCACACAGGCACACATCAGCCACAGAATAGATGGGGTGCTCAAGTCCAGGTGTCGCTGCATTTAGAAGCATGGTGTGACTGTGCACGCACACAAAACGACACTTGAGAAGAGCAGCGTGTCAGGCATCTTTTTGCCCAAATCCATGCTGTGGGAGTTGAATGTCTCATCTCCTCAGTCTCTAGCTTCCCTTTGCACACTCAGCACGCCCTGAAGGGGCTTCCCCTTCTCCAGCCAGCTCCAATCCCTCCTCAGCTTCTTCTCCCTTTGGAGCCAGTTTTAAATTCATCACTGTTTTAAAGAAAGCACTTAAGGAACAGAGCAGAACTGATAGCTAAATTAAACCTGCTGAGAGTGTCTGTTTAATTGAAAATGCCATCTGTAATTTAAATGTCAGAACTGGGATCGTTATTAAAACCCTCCCTGATTACTGTGCCTCATTTCACAGTTTCAAAACAGACAAGAAAGAGCTGCAAATGGGCCATGTAACAGCACCACCAAACAATTAATAAGCCTCCCCCACCACACACCAGTGGGGACCAGGCTAGCTCCGTCCTGCCCCACAGCCATTGCTCCTTCTCTCCTTGTCCCCCGTGGCAAGGCTGGCTCTTGTCTCTGCCCAGCGCCAAGGGGCCAGGAGGGCAGCTGATCCCTCTTTTCTCTTGGAGGCTGCACAGCAGAGCCAGGCAGAGCAGCCGGGGGATGCATTCATCTCTTCCAGGCCCTCCGGACACTGGGCAGAGCGGGGTCCCCTCCTGAGGTGCAGCTGCAGACTGGAGGCAGCTCTGGCCCTGGCTCTGTCCAGCTGGCAGGCACATGCTGCCTGCTCCTGCCCTCAGCAAACCCAGCAGCACCCATGGGGTCCTGCCCCATTATTACCGGCCATTCCTGCTTCTGTGCGCAGTGCTCTCCGTCCTGTGCTTAGCAAGGCGAGGGGGAGAGGAGGTGGCTGGTGCAGCAGGAGGAAAAAGACAAGCTCATGTCCAAATCAAAGTCAGAGAAAAAAAGAGTGCCTTATCCTGATCCCAGCTAGGTTACTAACCGCTCTGATGCGGAGGAGGGAAGAAAATAAATCAGCAGCTGCTGAAGTAGCAGCACCAAAGGCAGGTTTGTATTAAACAAGCACCATCCATCATTCTAAAACCACAGTTAATAAACCATGGGGCCTCAGTAAATTACAGCAGGAGCCAGAGGAGCATGCAGTCCACCAGAAGCACATGCTCCAAGTCATCTCCTGCCTGCTCCCCCTCTGTGGGGCAGGAGAGCAGCCAGCGTCCCCCACTGCTCGCTGCCAGGGAGACGTGTAGCAGTGGAGCTGATTTCAGATGCCCAAACCTGTCACCAACCTTAGGTACACCCACCTCCTTGGCCACAGGCTGGGGTGCCCCAGTGCCAGCAGGCCATCTGCATGCCATGTAGACCCCCCTGTTCTGTATGGGTACTGCATGCAGTGGAGAGGCTTGTTAAATTAATCAGTACTGCAGTGGGGGCACTGGGAGCACAACTAATTAGTCATTAATGGTCATTGTGAGAGTTGGAGGAGATTTTAATGAGTACCTGGCCACAACTCTACTGCCAGCTGCCTCTTTCCATCTCCCCTACTTGCTCACTTTACATTAGATTTAGTCTGGGGTGGTGGTGTGGGGTGAAATCCACCACTCCTCTAACATCAGGAGCAGAAAGAGAACAGGAAACAGGCAAAGCAGTGCTGAGAGTGCTCTGGATTTCCTGACGCAGCCTGCCGCATCCAGCTGCAGCAACACAGATCGACAGTGCAGAAAAGCAACTGATGAGATTTTGCATACAACTCCCCCCACCCCAAACCTTCACCTTCCTAGTTGTTTTTAATTTTATTCCTTAGCTTCACAATGCAAAGAGCATAAAAAGAAATAATTAGGAAATCAGAAAATGCATCAAAGAGATGAGCTAGGACAAAGGGTAATTAATATTGCCCCTCAGCTAACTCTATGAAGTCCACTGTAATTAGATGGTAAAGCACTCTCCTTTACGTAAAGAAAAAAGTGAGCACAAACAGATTCATATTACAGAAAGCTCAGCCCACATTAAAATAATGCAGGAATTAAAACCATAATAATCAGTAACAATTCATGAAACTTTTCAACAATATCTTCAGGCTGTAACATTAGAAATTACAATTTTTAAACACAATCTTAACAGGACACTACAAAAGTAAAAAAGATCACTGGGGAAGGATCTGCTGGCAATTAGTGCCAGGAGCTGATCTCATCCATCAACGACCTGCTGGTCACCAGTGACAGTCAAACCTCTCAGCAGTCTCCCGGGGAGCCCACGGGTGCAGGCAGTAGGATCCTCCCGCAGCTCGGCACACCAGTCTCACCAAAACAGACCCAGAGCCCTTGGAAAGGCCGTATCCAAACAGCCCGAATGCCTCCACGCTGACAGAGCCCCAACTTCAGCATCTCAAACACACAATCCCACAACTGCTTACAACACAGGCAATCAGGGTTTAGAAAGGCACTCAAAAGTAATTTCTCTGTATCAGAGCTCAGTGGGGGAATCCTCAAGAGTGTTGTAAAGAAAACTATAGCACCATCAACCTGGCTTAAACCACAGCACCTACAGACGGGTATACTGTTTAGGAGAAAAAGGGCTGTCAGGAAGAAAGGAGGTACCTCCCCTGCATGCTGATCTCTATTCAGCCCAGCACTCCCATGCTCAGATACCTGATCTATTTTTAAACTTGGGGACTGTGGCTGGTGGCAACTGGTAACATGCTACATGCACTCAATTGCACATGGATTTACTGAGTAGGATTCACACAAGCTCAGTCTGGACTAGAAGCATGCAAAGTTTTTCCAAGGTACACACATCCTTTCTGCTCTATCATCTCTAGGTTTGTTGCACATCCCATCAAAGCAGAGAGGTAACTCAGCATCACAGACAAAAGCTAACACATACACAGGCTTCATCTGCAAATACTTGGGCTGAGGATACAACTTTCCTCCTGCTAGTTTGACAAGGAGTGATTGCTGTCTTCTGTGGCACATGGCAATCAATGAATATGCAGGAAAATGAGCGTGAGAGAAAATTTGGTTGGCCCCTTTTCTATGCATTTTTTGACTCATTGCTTTACAAAATATGCCCCCTTTCTTCTGGGTAAAAAAAGTCCTTTCCCTTTGGGTAGGCTGACTGGAGAGTTGTAGCCATAAAATCCCAGATTTCTTTCCACATCAGCTATTCATGCAACATTAAATTAGGATAGTTGTTAACACTCCGGAATAATTGTCGTCTCCTTTCTAAGAAGTAGTGGCATGCAATGAAAGTAGAATAGATTCTATTAATTAGGGTCAGGATAGGAGCCTGCAAGTTTTCCTAGCTTGCCTTAGAGATGAGAAAGGCTTGCTTCCAGCTGCAATACCGGGTGTTCCCCTCCCCTGGCACCCAGTAATCTGGAAGAAGTGTATTCTTCCACCTATGTATTCTTCCTCCTAGCAGCAGGAGGATTTGAGAGGCAAGTTTGACTTTGCATGGGACTGAGTGCCCTGGCATCAGTCCAATGAAGCACTTACAGCCCTGATTAACTGTAATCACAGGTATGTCCCAGAGACATACCCTAGTGTTATTTTAAGATTCACTACTAACATTTGTGAGTAGAAAACCCCTAAATACTCAAACCAGTAATAAATACTAGGTTCTGCAGTCAGAGAAATTGCAGTATAAGGAAGGAAACCAGAACTGGTTGTTCAAGGCTACCTGTGAGTCAGCACCAGAGCCAATGATGGGGACACAAATCAGCCTCCTCCTATTCCTGCCACCATCAGATTGTCATCTGGAGAGACACCTCTGCAGGTCAGCAGGCTGCTGTGAACACGCCTTGCCCTACCTGCAACACATTGAGTGCTACTTCAGACACTGAAGACTCTGGCTTGCTTCCCCACAGCTTGGCTTCAGGGTTGTGCGTGTCCCCCCCCCGCCACCCCCAGATCAGAGCGCTGGGACCACTTCAACCAGCCCAGCATCTTCAGAAAGTCTTTACTCCACGTTCCATAGCAAATCTAGAAATGCGAGACTGGTTAAATCTTACCAGAACAGAAAAGAGACTAGATAGCAAGACATTTCAGATTCAGGCATCTCAAACACTGTTTCTTGTATCAATAACTGAGTTTTTTTGGTTTTGTATTTGGAAGATGCACTCTTCAGAGTCTGATCTCAGCAGCATAGGTGAATTATTCCTTAAATTCTTTTAACTTACTACTCTTAACATGAGCCAAATTGCAGAGATAAGAGAAAGACCCTGCTTGCCTGAAAAGCACCACTATGCTTTTGATAAAGAAGAAACATCCATTAAGTGATCTGTGCATTGTATATAGTTAAATCACTTTTATTACCACTTTTGAGAGAAGCCAAGCTACTCAAGGAACTTCCCTCTAATAATCCTAAAAAATCCCCTAAGGATTTTTCCATTCTGCACCTGAGCATGTATTTACATGATGGATTCATTACACCTCATTGAGTGAAGGATGGTGCATTTTTAAGAACACTTATAAATATGTATTCACCTGATAAACTAGAGGAACTAATCTAGGTTTGAAAAGGTCCATAATTATGAATTTACAAGCTCTTCCGTAATTGTCCCTAAGGGATGGGGTAGGCATGGAAGAAAAGAAGATGAGCATCTGGAACTACAGGGGGATTGTACACAACATTAGAGATGCTTCTGCTTCTGAGCACAGCAGCTCAGTAGAAACACCGGGTTTTCAGAGGGTGGAAAGAGTAGCATTAATACAGGAATCAGGCTGGTACTTCAGGCATAGAGGTAGTCCACACACACGCAATGGATACGAGTAAAACAACCCAAGTTTCCAAGACTGTTCCTTCCCTCTCCCCAGCATCTCTGAGCAATGCCACCTTCTCTCAGAAACAGGACTAACAAAACCACAGCCCGGCTCTCCTGCTACACAAGCCACATAATTAGCAGAGCCTTTCTATACTTCTAGGTCTTCTCCCCCTAATTTGTTTTAATTAGAGATTCTGCTGCTGGCAAGGGATAGCAGACTGACAGCCCTGAGCACAAGAGAAAAAGCCATAGTTACACACAAAAGCATTGCAAGTGTCTCCCATCCTGCCTCTTTTCAAGGGGGAGAGAGGATTTTGGCCCACTAGTCTCAGCTCTATGACTCCATGGGGGGCGAGTTGCCCAGTTCTGCTCCTGCTTCCTTCCAGGCACCTCTCCCACATTTCACAAGCAACTCACCAAAGGCAGACCAAGCAGATCAGTGCCAGGAAAAAGCTCCAGAGTTGCATGGCACAACCAGCAAAAGGGACTTTTTGCTCTTTCAGATCAGAAGCTGATCTGGCCATTCCTCTCCCTTTTTCCTTCTTGGAGCACATCCATCTATCTTTCTCTCCTGAGAGTGAGCAGCCAGGAGGTGGGGAAACACCCTGGATATCCAGCAACCGTACCTCCTGGCATGCTCCATGCAGCAAGATCGTTGGCCTGCACAGGACCCTTAGGATCAAGCATTTTGAAATTTCTGCAGAAATTACATTACCCTTCCTTTTGATTTGTGCTTTATTTGTGCACCTCAGTCAAACCCAGATTTTCTTCCCTTCCAAATTTCCCTGAGATGCTGAAGTTTCTAATTAACCGGAAAGGCTTTTTATTCCTTACAACTCTCCAGTTATGAATAATGATACTAGCTCATAAATGAAAATTGTCTTTCTATTTAAATTCTGTAATTTTGGGTGGGTAAATGGGGAAAAAAGCAAGCATGAAGCAGTGGCCCCTGGGTCATTTGCAACTTATTAATTTCAAGCAGAGCTCTTAGCTAGCTTATTAACACCGAGTATACTACAGTGGAATTTAATGGCTAGATATTAATTACCTCGCAGGCTTTCATATATAGGAAATGGTTTATTTTCGTGTTACACAGCAGTAGTACCAAGGGGATCATTCACCAGTCTCAGCTCTGGGTTGTGCTGGTTCTAGCAACTATCAGACAGGGGATGCTCTGAGCCCTCAGCCTGGCCCCGTGCCTAAGCAGGACACCCTGTGACAGTGAATTGTCCCTCAAGAGCTGGGTCCTGGTGCCTTTCCCCGAACTGAGACAGCCTGGAAGAAACCCACAGCTCCACATTTCACACCTGAAGCTGGCACGGACATAAGCCACACTCAGTATGTCTATGGCAGTGCCTTCTGCCCCTGCTGAGAGTCCCTCTGGAATCACTCCGCAGCAGAATACTGCAGATGCACAAGCTGCTTTGTTACAGAAACAGGACAAAACTAAGCAGCTGCCTCCCACCTGCGCCAGGACAGCAGCTGTCCATAGGAGTGAGCCCTCAGGAGACGCAGCCACTGCTGCATCTTCTCCAGACCCTGCAGAGGGTCCTGGAGCTACAAGGTGCTTGTATGGGTGAGCATTAACAGCCACAGGGACAGCTGCAGAGCACTGTTAAATGCCAAAGTACTTTGGAGATTAGCTACTCCCATCAATTTTAACATAATTCATAAGACACATAAATGGGCCTTTCACCCATGCTTAGAGGAGCCACCTGTCTCTGTCCCACATGCCATTGACTCATTAAGCTCAAATCACATGGCTGTCTATGCAGAATGCAGGTCAGTCAATTGACTGTAAATGGAAGCAAATAAAATGCAACAGCACTTTACAGTCACTGCTCAGTGCTCTGCAGTAATAGCAAAGCTATGATGTGGCTTGTCCTGATATTTTCTCTTGAGGAAGGATTCCACCTGCTTTGGGATTCAATACAAGAACAGTAATTTGCATGTCTGTTAAAGCAACTTGACCCCTTGCAAACCACGCTGCTGCCAAGCGACCACTTTCATAGCTGCACTCACCATAAAAGCTAGTCACCCTCCTACACAGTCATTAAAAGAACTAATAAACAAAAGTAGAATTCCCCAACAGATCTCAATGGAGAAAACTGGACTGTAAAAAGTTTGTATATGCAACCAAAGCACTGGAAAAGAAATGCAATCTCACTGCTAAACCAGCAACTGTTATCACAAGTAGGGGTGTTCATAGGTGCCCCCAAATCTAAGCACAGTTGCCCCTCTTCACCCATTGAAGGCCATGGCTATTTGATTAGTAATTTAATGCATATTTTTCAGATGGCATAAGCATCTGTTAAAGGATGGAGAGACAGACACCATCCCAAATGCTTGTATCTGACACACAACCTGGGGCTATTAGCAAAGGAAAAGAGCACAAGGTGGAGACTGCAAGACAAATTATTCCAAACAAAGGAGGAGGCATTAAAAGCATGATGTTCAAGGTAAAATACCAGAAGCGAACATAGCAGAGAAACCATCTGCCTGTGCCAAGGTCTTTGTCTAAACAAGCCCTGTTGCGAGACCAGAGGGGACACCTCAAACACCACACAGTGCTTGCGATGTTTGTTCACTCAAGGCTGAAGCAGAACCATCACAACGCACACGGGACACATAGACAAAGGAGAGACAGGGCAAAAAAACCAAACCATACGTACAACCATACAACCTCCTCCCAGGGCTGCACCTCACTCTTCAACAGGGAATAACACATGGAGATGAGAAAAGGAGACAAAGTAGCATCATGCCCAAAGATAGCATTAAGGAGTGGGGACAACAGGGAGAAAACCTGTGAGGAGTCACAGCACAAGGGATGGCCTCCAGAGTAGTAAAATTAATGCAGAGAGGACAATTACAGGTTAAAATTACATTTCCCTCCCCTTCCCCCCTTTCTTTCTTGAATTTTTAAACCCTGCTAATTCCTCCCCCCTTTTAAAATAAAAAACATTCTTTCGTACGCTCAGTTCTTCAAAGAAGTTAAAGGATCTGGCACTTTCTCTCCCCTTTGTACCTTCTTCAGATGCATCTGTTGAATATGGAGGAGCACTCCTTTTATATTCCCAGCTCAAAAGGATCAAAACAAGGATCTGGGGACTGGTCTCTGAATTGTTACTAGGGCAGAAACCCAAAAGCATTGATGCTAATCTAATCCTGCCTCTGTTCTCTCTCAGATACTCCCCAGCTCCTTCAGCCCTGTGCATCTGTCCTTATATCTCCACTACTTCATTGGGAATGGGGGAAATCATGACCAAGATGGATAGATATTTCTCTTCCTGTGTTATTTTTCCTCAAGTGAAAGTGTCATTTCAGCTAAGCTAAAGTCTCAAAGATGGGGGAGGATTTTATTTTTAAAAAGAACCCGTATATTTGCTAGAGAAAGAAGGGGATGTGGATAAAAATCAAAGTTGTTCCAGTGGAAAGAATACATTCTGATCATTATAATTCGAAAGAAACCAAAGTTTCTCACCCCATCTTAGGCTAGCGTCTCTGCCTCTACCCAGGTCTCTACAAACTCCTTTTCCCCAGCTTTGCAGAAGCCTGTCCCTCTCAGGCCCTGGGTCACACCAGCCTTTGTCTGACCAGCTCATGTTTGTGTTCAGGGAGGTGGGGACAGGTCTGGGGACCAAGGGAAAGCCACATGATACAGCACATCACACAGCACTGCCTTCATCCTCCTCCCCACAGTCTGCTGGGAATTGAGGAGACAATTATGTTGGTTTAATGAGAGGTCATTAATTCCTCTAGGCAGAGGTTCCCCAAGCAATGACAGCCCAAGGGTCAAAGTACTTTTCGTGTACTGAAAACAATCAAAGCAAGACCATGTGGCTGAGTCTTCCCCAGTTTTAATGGCTGCTCACAGGGCATTTCAGGAGTCTCTTGTTTTGTGACAGCTGGAATTATGGGCAGTTCTACTAAAAGGACCTTTTTATGGTGCAGATAGATGCTCTAATCTGTTTTAATGGCTTTTCCAGCAAAGCCTTTGACACATTCTCATTACAGTAATGCTTTAATGCAGAAAGCATTCATACGATTAGGATAAAGTCTTCGAGATCTCATCTTTATGGAGGTGGGTTTTTTTTTTTATTTCAACACTGTTTTTCAACTCACACAGCAGGACCAGCTTTAAAAAGCTGCTTTATACAGACCAAATTGGACCAATTCCATCCTTTAACAAAAAACCCTACTTCCTAGTTACTAGGTCAGCACTGCAGCTGGTGTAAACACACATTGCCCTCCTCCACAATCCAGGCCAAGGCAGAGAAGAGTGTTTTGCAGCCAAGCGGTGCCAGCTCCGGGTATGATCCAGTTTCTATAGACAGCAAAACGCGCAGTGCTCTTACCCAGGAGTGAGCTGAGCACAGAGCCCTGTGCTCCTTCAAACCCCCAGACCTCCGAGCGGAGGACAGGGTAACGATTGCCTCATCACATGCTAGTTACATGCCCAGAGACCCATTTCTTCCAGCTCTACCAGTTACCTACAAGTAATAGCCTTTTGCTGGACACAGCTATGAGAAACAGCACCTTTGGGTGCTAGCAAAGAAGGAAAAGCATGTGTAACCTATATAACCAGCAAGCAGGTAATTCCCACTCTCAGGGAGCTGGTTTAAAGGGACAATGTAGCATAGAGCAAAGATTAGACAACTTTTCTGAGCTAAATCAGTTAATCGCAAGGTCTTTGCTCTCCTATCAGTACCAAGGAGCATGAATGGATCAGAAACACAATTTTCAAAACAGGGAAGGTTCAGCTTGCTGCTAATAGGAGGGGATAAGGACTGGCCACCCCCACTGACCACAGAGCATGCTTGGAATATCACTTCTGCAGGTAGAATGATTTCCTTCAACACCGTTACGTGAGCGTAAGCACAGAGTAGCTTCTGTGTGTTGGCAATGGGAGGCCACCTAGAAAGGCTGGGCTCTGGCAGGTCTGACAGCACTGGGCTGCTCCCTCAGGATATGTCCTGGTCAGGCACAAATTGCAGATCTTGTTGCTGACTGTCAGTTTGCAGCACACCCAGCTCTGCAGAGCCTCCATCCAGCACAGGTGAGGCAGGGAAAGACAAGTTCGACATCATCTCTAGTTGTCTCAAGTCTAAGCCCTTAGCATCAGAGCAGACAGCTAGCTCTGCCCGTACACAAGAGCCCATCACAGTCAACCCAAGCAGGCTCTGTATTTTGTGGTGCGAGACTGAAGAGTCAAACTGAAAGAGCTGTCTGTGCCAGCCCAGACCAAATCACCACACCTCTGAGCCTTGCTCCGAGGGCTCCACAGCATCCCCCTTCTCTGCATTCAGACCTCCTGAGCTGGGGGAGGGAGCCAACAACTGCATTGTTTCTTCAGTAGAAATCCTGCAGCTGAGCACCACTCCTCACCACGAAGCACAGAGCAAAGGTCTTGCCATGGAACAGCCCCACATCATGAGAGATATAATTATATTTCTGGCTCTATTACTCTCTTCCTTCACCTATAAAACAGACCCAGAGAAGAGAAGCAGGTCCTCATTTAGAGAGGCTTGGAAGATGCTTTCATCTGACTGCCAGAACAAGCTAAAAATAACCTGAAGGAATAAGGTCTCTTAAATGAACTCTGAGATTCCAAAGTTTCTCTTAAAAAAAACCAAAACACACAAAAACCCAACATATGTGCAAACCCTAGCTTGTCACACCATTGAGGGGGAGGATGGGAAATGTTTGTACTGTCCTGCAGCCTGGCCCATACAAGCGCTTCCAGCTCAGACCTTGTGCCACTAGCTACTTCCCCCCTCAGCTAATGCACGAATTAGTCCAACCCCCAGCCTCAAGAGCCCTGAGTTAGCTTCATTAGCAGAATAACCTCCTTCACTAAAACAGCAAAAAGAAAATTCCTTCTGAATTCTCAGCTATTTTCTACATTATGTCCTAGCATCATCTGGCTGCCACAGCCAAAACTCCCAGTGTCAGCAGCAGAGCTGAAATACAGCCAGTCCTGGGGGGAGGGAGTCCCAGGAGTCCTGCACAAGTGACTCAGGAGCATTTCCCACTCCTTGTAGGAAGAGCAGGAAGACAAGAGGGGGGTCAGCAAGCGTGGTTCATCCTGCAGAGCAGACAGTGATCCTGCTTCAGATGGCAGAGCCTCATTAAAGGATGTAAACAGGCTGTCTCAGAGGGCAGATTTATTCTTAATGGGAAAAGCAAGGAAAACTCTGCCTCCTCATTTCACTCTGATGAGGATGTGAATGAATTTTATATTGGCTTGAAATAATATTTCAACAGGAGATGACTGCCAGCAGAGGGGGTCATGGATTTTCTGTTTGCCCTGCTGAGAAGAAAGGGCTCTGGTGAAAGGCAGAGAGCTGGCAGCAACCCACTGTCAACAACTTCTGCTCCAGACTCAGGAGGAGCAGGCAGCATCTCAGCTCCACTGGAGCAAGGAAGAGAGACCTCTGTTCCCACAGTTGCCAAGGGAATGGTGCACAGTGATAGTGTGGAGAATGGGGTCTGGACAGAGCCTCACACAGGCAGCCCCAAGTCAGGCGGAAATGCCACTCTGATGGAAGTGAAGCAAGCAATAGCTCACTACCCAGACGACATAACGAGGGCAGCACATGTCTTCGCAGGGAGCAGGTCAATGCCTCATGTCCACTTAGCTCCGATGGGAGATGGAGAAGTGCGGTTTCCCGGACACCCCTGTACTGCAGTGCCCGCTGAAGTCTCAGGTTTCCATGGACTTCAGTGGCTTGGCAGGACACCCACCACCACAGCAGCCCAGCTACCGACCCCACAGGATTACGTTCTGCATCCAAGTGCAAACCACCCCTGCCTAAATAGCATTTTCACCAGCACTAAGTTTAGTTGGACAGGTCAGAACCACGGCACACAGACAGCACACAGAATACACTAAAACCCTACCAACTAGTAGATAAGGCAAGTGCTGTGGCTGTGCTTCTGAAGAGCATGACTCACCAGCCTGCAGCAGCGGCCAGTTCACTTATCTTTCCATGTCTGACAAGTTGCCATCATGCTCACAGGCTGCGCACTCTGCCATCTGCAAGCGGTAACAACGCGAGCTCTTCATCGCACCTTTGGTGCACAGCAGCATTGCTATTACTGCAGACTGGGGACAAAAGGACCCATCGTTTCCCCAGCCTCCCCCCAGCAGGGCAGAGCATCCTGATCTGCAGAATCTGTGCAGCTTCCTGGCAGAAAGCTGTTATTACTGTGTTAATTAGCTGCTGACAAACATTATTAAGTTTGCAGCATGACAGTGGGACATGAGTACAGAGCCAGCAGCGCATCTGCTGAGGCAGTAGTGCCATCCCAGGCCGGAGTCTCGCTCTTCCCTTCCCCATCACTGCTCAGCTCCCTGGTCCTGCAGCCACAAGCACCAGTGTCTGTGCAGGGATTTCCCCCCCAAACATTAGCTGATCAGAGGGCACCGCAGGAATAAGGCAAACAGGGTTCCCCAGGTTAATGGGAAATCTGTCACTTGAAATGTCACCAGTGATGTTGCAATGATTAAATCCCAGTCTGAAGTCCCCAGCCCATTTCTTATTGACTAAATCAAGTGCCTTATATTGACAGGGCTTCTGTAAAACGTGCCATGGTGCAGAGAAATCAATTCATTATTAGACTAGCCAGGCCACAGAGGTAAATTTGAAAGGTTTCCTGATAAAAACAAGAAATCTGGTGTTTTTCCAGCCATAATTCAACCCTCCCCTTCACATCTTACCCCCACCCTCAAGGGTCTGATGGGTGCTATTTACTGGCAGGCACCAAGGAGGGGAGACATGTTCAGGTCAGCTCCATCCCTAACCACTGTCCCTACCACCTTGTTGCTCAGCACCTGCCGGGCTCTGCTCCCCACCACCCTCACTCCAGCGGGTGCCTGCTGGGGCAACAGGGGCAAAGCCTCTGCCCAAGCAGCAGCACCCTGGGGATCTTGCAGCCCCCGTGGGAGAGTTGGACCTCAGCTGAAGAAGGGGCTGGGACAGGAGGCGGCCACCACAGCACCATGAAACAGGTGTACCAAACCCCAGACCTGGAGTAGTTTGACAGTGCTGGAAAGCGCCCTGTTGATAAAGAAGAAAGAGTTGAGACAAAATGAGTCAGCTCTATAACTCGACAGCCTACGCTGACCAAATATCCATTTTCCTTAGACACCTCATTTTTTTTAGTACTCAGCTGCAGGTAACCAATGGTGCAATTATCAGATGCTCTAAGCCCCTGCATCTTCTACCAGAGCTCATGGATGTAATGACTTACTATTGCCATCTCTATGCCATCCCCCTTCTCCTCTAGAAGCGGGATCATCCAAAATTAAATGAGCATTTTTAGAGCATGGGACTGGACTAACTACCCAGGAATTTCTCATGCTAAACAGGACAGCAAAACTAAATCTTTTTTTTTTTTTTGGGGGGGTGTGAAGGGACAGCAACATTCCTGTGAGACAGACTGCAAAAATATGGAGGGAAACAACTATACAGCTGTGCAGAGTACCAAACCATAGTTCTGCCCTCACTTTTTTTTATTAAAAAACCAAACTAGTGTTATCCAACATACTGTGATGGCAAAGTCAATTCCTTTGCACCAAATTACCTCTATTTAAATAGATTTATTTTACACCAATTGCCAGAGACATGCATCTTCTATTGGCAGTAAAGCAAGGCTCTTTGCTCCTTTTAAAAGGAAAGGAAGGTTTTCACAATGTGTTACCAGCAGGGAATATGTTGAGGGGCTCTGTTTGCTACTTACTGCTCTCAGTAATATGACTGCTTATGTGGCTTCAAAAGGTGCAGGAGTTTTTACGGTTAGGAGAGACAAAGAGCTCTGCAACATCAAACAGCCACCCCAAGCAGCACATAGCCTACTGAATTGAGCAAAGGTTGCTCCTTGCTTTCCTGACCTGTCTGGGAACACCAAGTTTTGGGGAAAACGAGCCTAAAGCAAGTGTTCGACTGCAGCACTGTCAGTGGAGACCTGCGTTCCCTGGCTAGCAGAGGGACACGAGCTGCTACATCTGTGTCAGTCATGGTTACACTCACCTTATGAGGGCAGAGTAAGGAGTTCAGCATCTAAATGTATCCAGCCTCCCTGGCAGGATCCCCTCATCCCCTTCACTGCTGCGACTCCCAGTCACAGGAGGATGCGAGAGATGCTGCTTGGCAGGGACACTGCCACACAACCTCCAAGCCAGTCTGAGGGATTGTTATTGGATCTCTGTACCATTAACTGCTTGTTAATGGGTGGAAGGAGCATTTGCAGGAATAACCTCTATTCATCATCCCATGCTCAGCTGAAGGCAGGGCCAGGAGTGCTTAGCAGGGCTTCAAAGCCTTTCCTCTGGCAGGATCTAACCAGGCAGGACTTAAGTCCTCCACTGACCACCTACTGTTGGTCTGACACCCCTTCCCCATGGCACCCCAAAGCCAGAGTGCAGGGAGACACATGGGAGAGCCTGCTCAGCCTGTTGCATTTCTCAGCACAGGTGCTGATCAAGAGACTCAGCAATTCTCCCTGGCATCAGCAGGGCAGCAGACAGGGAAGCAGAGGAGACACTGACCTTGAAAGGGGCAGACAAGGCCAAAATTTAACTGGGCTCCTCCCTAGAGCCTGCTGGGAGCATGGAAGAGACATGCAGATGATCCATTTCCTCTAGCAGGATGCATGCCACTGTTTTTCCCAATTAATCTGCAATTAAACACTGACAGAGGAATTGGAAAGCATAATTAAGAAAAATGCTAGGACACAAATTCAGTTAGAGCCAAGTCAAGAGTACTTAAGTATCCAGAAATAAACATGCTTGACATCTGGTTGGAAAGTTACACTTTGAGGCATTGTTCACAAGAAGGAGTACTGAGTACTCTCAGAGCTACTAACAGCACCTATGATTTCTTAGCAGGTCTACGCGAGCATTGGCCTGGACAGATGGAGCTTACTTCAGAGATGGTGAGGCAGATCAGAGAAAGCTTTTTTCAGTCCTGCAAAACAGTGACTTCCAAAATGCACCCTCGATCACCTGGGCTGAGAAGGGTAAGAAAATACTGTGTCCAGGAACAGCATCTCAGTAAAAAAGCTGAACAGGTCCAGCTCATCCAACTTTCACACCTGCCAGGGAAGTTCACTGGAAGCAGCAAGCAATAACTCAGCCCAGCAAACAGAAGCAATCTCATACTGCTGATCTCAGGCTGGGCAAAGCAGAAAATCAATGAGGTGCTTTGGATTTGTGTCAGAGTCAGGGAAAGCGTCAAAGACACCCGTTAGATTTTTTGCTGTTTGCTCTCATCGAGCTGAGAGCATGCTCAGTTTATAATCCACCAAGAAATGAGCCTGAAGATTGAAATCCCCCTTCGTATCCTCCGAATTCCTCCTCTTGCTCTTTCTAGTGCCTGCAAGTGTCTTTGGCCTTTTGTGAATTTCCTTAACAAGTCTTTGCTCCAGCACAGAAGAGCTGCTCTTCAACTGGATAATAAAGGGGCAATGTGCAGGGCCCACGGGTCCCAGCAGCTCACAGGGCAGCTGAGAAGTAGCGCAGAGTGCTCAATTGGCAGATAAAGAACTAATCCTGACAGAAAATTGGTTTTCCATAATATTGTGTGTTCTGCAAAGGAAGGAGAAAGAGGCTGGATGGGGCTCAGATTGCACACAGTGATCTCGGTAGCCAGGCAAACATACAAGCACAATAACCTCTTTGCAAGGAGCTGACCTGTGAGCTCAGCCACCTGGACCTACAGCAGACAGCAAGACCTAATCCAGGCGAGGGGACATCACAGGAGCCTGGGACCTCGCTAGCTGGAGTGGAGCACTGGTCCGTCTGCTCCAGCATCACCACCACAGGACAAAAGACAAGAGCAAGAAAAAGAAGAGCCAGAAATAGGCAACATTTCATCCTAACCTCATTAAAACAGAAGGCTAATTTATACCACAAACAGGGTATTCTTGTGAACATTTCTATTTTACAGCCTTTGCTCTCAGGACTCCAACTGCACATCCACACCGATGCCCACAGACCATAAGGGACACTGAGCACCTCTGAACTGCCATGATGTATTTCGGTAGCAAGTTGCACAGGGTAATTTGTCCTTTGACATTGACCCAAGAGGCAGGGGAGTGAGAAAAGAGGAAAAGCATTTCCTTCTTGTCACAGTTGAATCAGCAACAGCAGCTGTGGGATTAACACAGCCAGGTTCCCTTTCCTCCCTAAATACTGGGTCAGGTCCCTTGGTCCTGCAAGTGAACAGTTGAACCGTGGGCCTGATGATTAACATGCAAGACAGAGGAGAGAACCAGGGCTCATTTTCAACTTGTCAGGGCCCACAAAATAAATTACAGAATAAAATCCCAGAATGACAGAATAATGAGCAATTCATTTGAAATGTAAAATAAATAGGTAAATCTCTAGTGAGCTGGCAGAATAAATGGGATTCAGCTGACATTTGGTGATTAAATTAAACAGTAATGACCTCATGAATAATAGGCTACAGGATTGAATTTGGAGGGCAATATTTTCTTAAGTGGGGGGCAGAGGGACAACATATCCCATAAGAGGCAAGCTACACTTCCCCCCCCCCCATTATTTTTCAACACTCTGCACAAATTCTCCACTTCTGAAGAGCTGCACAGCCCTGAGGACATGGGCCGCCTCTGCAGAGGCTAACCAGAACCCTGTCGCCTCTAAGAGCCTTAGACAAGGTCTTCAGCAGCAAGAGGATTCCCAGCCCTGAACAGCTGGTACTTCTGGCCCAGGCACAGAGCAGCCAAGGGGCAAGCAAAGGGGATTCCTGCTCCTAGCAGGCAGCTGCAGCATTAGTTCAGGGCATGAGCAGGAGCACAGGCCCTACTGCTCCCCTTGGGGTGGGGAAAAAGCAGTTAAAACAACAACGTTGGGGCATGTAGCAGAGCATCCTTCCTAGCCAAGCCACCTCTTGTGCTCAGAGACTCCCACCTTCACCTGTATTGTGCCCCAGCCTCCTGGGCACACGTCTTCCTCTCCCATATCACTTCACACCTAATGCAGGGCCAGGTTTTCTAGTTTTCCCCTCCCCTGCCCTCAGCTGCTGGTATTATGTTGGTATTATTAAAGGATTATGTTATCAGGGCTTCTAGGGTAATGACAGCTGCTGTTTCTTGACCTGCAGTTCTGAGCTTGTTCTTTTACTTATCAGCCACAGACAGAGCTGTCACTGACCCCTGCTGTTATTACGAGCTAAATCCACTGGTGTCCCAAGATGCCTTCCCCAATCTGCTGCTGGCCAGCCTCCTCTCTAAAAAGCAGGATCCCTGAGGATATGGGGCCAATCTCTTCTTTCCCAGCCAAAACTTCGGCAGCCTGGGGATGCAGTTGATTGAGGGAGTTCATTTCTTTGTTTGTTTTAACTTAGTCATTGACCAAGAAAGAGGTGAAAAGTGAAATTTCATCTTGGCTCAAGTCCAGAAAATCCCCTTTGGTATCAAACAGAACCAAAACAAAGACTTTGTTTCAAAGTGCACTTAAGCATTTCAGAAAAACACAAATACTGAAACTTAAAATATTTATCTTCCTGCCTCACTTCACCCTCCAGTCACCAACTTTGACTCAAAGCTTCATTTCACAGCTCTGTTTGGAAAAGGTTTTATCCAACTCCTCAGAGTTGGTAGCAGCAACGCCTCAAGGGGCTGGCTATGCAAGGACAGCCGGCAGCACTCAGCCACCGCAAAGCCACCGTCCCCTTCCTGCATACAACTCCCACTGTTCACAACGCCAGAAAGGCGAAGACACCAAAGGCAGCAGGGAACCCCAAATCCTATGCCATTTTTGTTGTGGCAGCCACTGCTGGACTGCAAGCTGCGCAGAGACAGACAGATGCCTCCGGCCTCGGGAAGCTCAGTCTGAGGTCAGGCAAGCCAAGGGGGGCCCTACTGTCCCATTGGGGAAGGGAGATGTGGTACAACCCAGACCAGGTTGCAAACCTACAGCCTTGGTAGTTATTTGTGCAGACATCTGCTATGAAATTAAGTCCTCCTTGGCTTTACACAGCCTGTCTGGATCTGCTTCTCTCAGTCTCAAGGCAGTCCTGCAGCTAAGGCTGTACTTGAGAAAGCAGGGATAGCAAGACTCAGATACACAATACTTAGGGACAGAGGCCTTCCCAAGAAGGGAAAGGAGAATAATTAACTCAAGATAACATCCAGTGTATCCAGTGTGGTAAGTATTACATAGCAGTTTCACTTAAAATCTGCAGCACAAACCACGAATGATTTGGTTAAGAACTGTTCCCTTTGCTAATGCAGAACAAACTTGCTGGTCTAATAATGCCCCCCCTTTTCCTCTCCCCTCCCCCCCCCCCCAAATCTAACACTAAGCAGAAGTGTTGCCACAGGCCGACAGATTGAGAGCTGGGAAATCAATCAAGATCTACAGAGATATAAAACCTAATAATTCTATTAAGACCAAGTTAAGACAATTAAATACTGGTGAGACATCAAGAAGCTAAGTAGCCTGGAGAAGTTGATTTTATAAATGAACTAATTCATTTAAATCTATGCCCTCATAAATCGTGTTTCATTCCTGATACGCATCTCAAGCCCCAAACCTCTCTTGCTGAGAGTCCTAGAGTCCCATGCCCTGCTAAGGGAGTCACCTGGGAGCAGTGCTCCTCTCAATTACTCTTCACCTTGTATCAGTAAGGAATGAGCTGCACCTATGCAGCTATGGAAGGCTGTAAAGGCACAGATAATTCAGCATCTCTGGTTTTCCTTCAGAATCAGAAGGAATTTAAAGTATCAAAATACTTTGCTGGCCTGTATTATTATTCTCCATGCATCCCTATTCTTGACCTTAGCCCTTCTGTGCCTGAAAGCTCCTATCTATAAACTAGGGAATTATATTACTCCACAGAGATGAGATGCAAAAGACAGGTAATTAAGACTTGTAAAGGCTCTGGGACTTTGACATGGAAGATGCTGTACAGAAGCAAAGGACTGTCAGGAGAAATACTGAGTTTGATTAAAGATAGCAGCAATCCTGGGGGCACAGATGCCCCATTTGCCCTAAATACCAGCACAGGTCTGATCCAGCCCTGGATAACCATCATTTAGATGGAGTTTACATACATGCAGAAGAGGAAAACAGGCTTTGTGTCACATGGCTGGTCCATTTAGCAAGGCTCTGTGACATCCCTCCAGATTTACATCAGGCAGGAAGCACTTGTGAGGCTGACTAAGCCCAGGATATTTTCAGCTTTAATGTCCAGCCACTCCATCTTGTCCCATGGGGCCACAGGCACAGCTCTGCCCCAGCCACCCACTCAGGATGCACGGTTGAGGATCTTCAAAAAGCATCCTCTTGTGTACCCACCTACTGCCTCTGGACCTGCCAGGAACTGGAGATCAGCTGATCCAGTTCAGATCCAGACCACCATCACTGGTGTTGGCACTAGGGTAAGCAGCTGCAAGCACTCTTCCTCCCACAACCCGAATGCCTTCAGAATAATCAGCAAAGACATTAGCCCTCAACACCCCGCTGCAGCAAAGAGCAGCTCCTTTCTCCTATCACGCTAGGACCAGAGCTATCTCTAGCAGAAAAGAAAGTAACTTACGTGAGCAGAAAGAATCATGAAGAAGCTGAAGAGGATTTAACTACACAGTTCTGTACAAAGCAAAATCCCTGCAACATACTTGTAAAGCCTGAAACAGCCACCCAGCTGATCTCCACATATCTCCTACTTGCTCTGGGTAATGCTACAACCATTGCCTTGCAGGTCTCTCAGTAAAGCTACCAAGCTAAAGCCCAGCCCCAGTGCACTGGAAAATAAAATAATAATAAAAAGATATGGCTAAATCCCTGTACGCCATTTCCTGATGCTTTTGCTGGAAGACCAGCAAGTTTCTGCTGACCTAGTTTGTTCTAATTCACAACACCTTGGGAGAATAGGACAAGTAATGCAAATGAACAATGTGACATAACTCACTCTCTCTTAATCCCTCTCTCCCCCTCTACTTCCCTCCCACTGCTCTTTCCACAGTCTCCTTCTCTCTGCCTGTCTAGCCACATCCTCCTTCCCTCCTGTCTTCTTTCCATGTCTGTAGGTTTATCTGCACAGCCTTGGAGATTAAGAGCCCCAACAAAAAACATCTCTTATCATCATGAGAAAAAAAACCCAAACCTTGATCCGGCCAGCAGAATGAAATATTTGGGCTCAGCTCTATACCTTTCTGAAAGGCAATTCTAGGGGTGAGTCTGGGGTTTCCCTGTGCATCCTTCCCAGAGTCCCCACCATCTTCCACCTGGGCAGAAAGCCTATAAGCTGCAGCCAAGGGGTATGTAGTTAAAGATGCCCTAGGATTTTCAGCATGCACTAGATTTGCTGGGGTTGCAGATCCCAGCAGAGAGGTAGAGCTTTTAAGACAGCCATGGCCTTGGCAAATGCTCAACAGCAGTTCCACGCATTCCCAAAGGTTAAGAGCAGGCAATGCTTTCAGAAGCCTTTCCACCAAAATGTCAGCAAATTGTGCATCGCTAGCAGCCTCAACAACAGATAAAAACCCTAATAAAATAAAGAGGCTAATATATCTGAACTAACATCTAGTAAAAAAGGGAAATTTAATTGGAAATGTTGTCTGCAATTTAAATGTCAAAGGAGAAATCGTTCCCGTGCTTCCTGCTGTTCACAGCCATAAACCAGCAGTTTCAGTGGCTGAGGAGGGGCCACAAAGAAATGTCAAGGAGGCACTTGGTGTTTCAGCTCCCTGCACTTGCTGATCCTTCTTCTGTGGAGTGGACAGACGCTGCCCCAACAATCCTGTTAAGTCTGTATTCCCAGACACTCAGCCAACAGCTTTTTCCACAGGGTGACCAGAGTGCTGCTAAGGATGAAACCAGGCCGGAGGCACACGGTTTGCAGCACTCCGACTCCTGTGCCTATCTATGCCTCACTCCCACCACGCCACTGCACACACTGCACGTTTGCTCTAAATGTACAGCTGCGCCCACAGCTCTTCTCTGCAGACAGACTCTTGGTAGAAGCAAAACAGCCACACATTTCAAGTTGCGTGCAGAGCCACAACATCCACAGGAACTTCCCAAAACCTCCAAAAGCCTGACAGACCACAGGAAGGATGCAGGTGCACAGAGGGAGCTGTGCAAAAGCAGAGCCAGCTCTGCAGCGACTTGCACAGCAGCTGCACTGCCAGCCAGCTCCAGCCCAGTCCCGTTCCCCAGGGACCGGTGTTCTGCGCTCACACGAACACGCTGGCGCCAGCACAGTTCAGGGCTGGGGCAGCTCCTCTAACATAACCACATTCTGCTCCTTAGTGAAGGTAAATCAAAACATTAAGGTCTCCTTGAAGAAATATCACATCCTGAGTGGTTTTTATTTACTTGCCTGCGAGCTATCGCTTGTTTAGACAGACATCCAGCTTCATTTGTTTAGAGTGGTACAACTGGAGGCATATTTCTTTTGTATTGATGACTTAAGTTAAACCTCTTATTTCTTGGACTTTCTCTTTTGTGTAGAGAAAATGACACTTGCTATGTTAATACACAGAATGAATCACACAATTTTGTGATCGCACAGAAGCACGTTCCTCCTTCATCCTCCCGCACCACTAACACTCCCACGCAGCAACAGCGGCGACAGTGGAATAAAGGCCTTTTGTTCCCACAGATAAACTTCACCAAGGGTTTGTACACTGGGCTCCAACTCGGAAAGCACCTGAACCACATGCCCGAGGGCATCTATTTAAAAGCAACATGCCATGGAGATGAACGCCAATGGAAAGGCTGGCTGCACGATTACCAAGGTCACAGCACTGCATTTGTTTCTAAAATGGTTGGCTTGCATCCGTGCTAGTTGTTGAGGGCAACAAAATTGCATTGCATGTTAAAAGTGAGTAACTTTTCACTGCCCTACTGAATGATCACACGTATTTCAACTCAGAAATGAGCATAAATTGCACCAGTTTGGAACAGCTCCCACCCAATCTGCTGGAGATAAATATTTTGATTAAACTAAAGATTTAGGTGATTATTTTCAGGGTGGAAGGGATTTATATTTTAGATTCAGCTCTAGAAAACCTGAGTTAAAAAAAAAGATGATTTGACTTCCATTTGGAACAAAATAACTTAAAATACACGTGTCTGTTTCATGTGAAATTGTCTTTCCCACTTTTGACCTACTTGAACACCTTGCTGCCTTTGCTCACATTCACCCACGCGCTGCCTGGAAAGCTTTGTGCTCTACTTGAAAACTTTTGCCAGGAAAGCTAAATAGGTACAGCTGAGATTTCAGCTGCAGAGGTACAGCAGTGGAAGTCTAAAGGGCCCCAGTACAGCACCAAGAGGGACCACACACAAAAATAGCTAAGCCTAGTCACAGTAACACTCAACATTTAGAGTAAGCTCACATTCAGACCAGGAATAAAAGTTAACCCCTTTAAATCACATCTGGGGCTGTAGGGGGTGGATGGAGATTTTTCTGCCCTTCAAGTCATTCTGACCAGTTGCCAAGAGCCAGCATTACTGACTCCCACCTGGCCTCTCCGTACATTGAATTTTCACAGTAACACGCACGCATGCTCTAGCCCGGTGACTACAGCAGAGCACTGATTGAAGCCTTTGCCCCCTTCACCCCATAACAGAGCAACCCTTGATTCAGCAGCAGAGACGAGGTGCTCCAGCTCAGCTCATCAGACAGGAGGTCAGGCCCCAGGTCCTCCAGCAGCAGAGCCGCAGCCGAATCCCCATCAGAGAGAACCACTCCTGTGCTCTGCTGCTGTTCTTACCCCTTTTTGCATCTGTTCCTCTTGAAGCAGGATCAGACTCCAGCAGCAGCAGTGTGACAGCATGACAGCTCCTGGAGAGACCTTTCCTCTCCCCCCTCCTAGAAGAAGTCACCATTAGCTTTTCCAGGACTGTCAGCCAAGAGCGCACCCCATGCAAGGTTCCACACCACTGAAGGGAAGGGCACATTGTTTACATGAAAGCCTGGTTCAACCTTACATTTCAGATACTTTTGCTCACTTTCAATAGGCTACAAAGTTCTTCCCATTTGAAAGAGCAGTTGTTACAACAGGAGTCACCCCAGCTGACACCAAGCCAAATAAAGGATGCTATGTGCTTAAAGGTCTGATTCCCACCAGGCTCCACTCACACAATATCAGATCTCCGACTGACTCTCCTGCAACACTCACTGTAGCCCTAAGCACGTGCTAACCTCAGCATTTACACCAAAGCTCCTTACAGTGTCCAAGTCCTTCTCAGAAGCTGGATTTGGGCAAGAGATGGTGCTTTCAGTACAGCTTCCATCAGCCCTCGCCGTGCACCAAGGGGAAAACCACAGAACAAACTTCCGGGTCCTTATCTGCTTCACCTCAGTACTACAAGGAAGGGCCAAAAGCACTTTGATTATACAGAGCATTTGCAAAGCTCAAAGCATTGTTATTACCTATAATTACAATGTCCCATTCAGCCCACAAGGACATTCTCTTATGTGCTTCTAACCAGCAAAAGTGTGTTTTTAGAGGTGTCACTTACCTCACTAGACAAGCACCTTTTAAAAGCTGTTATTTGCTGAATTCTCAATTAGCACATCATTCCCTTCCAAAGCTTCGCTAGAGCCTCCTGGAGCAAAGCAAAGCCCAGTCCAAACAGTATATCAAGGTCTACCACAAACAACCTTTCCAGCTATTATAATGCAGGTTTACATCCTGCACATTCAGCAGAAACTGTGCTTGCTGTGAAGGTTACAGTTATTAAAATACATGTACATTGTCTATTTAGAGCCCTGAAAGCTACAGCCTTGGCAATTCGCATGCAGCCAGATTCTCACCTCTGCTACACCAGTACTGTGCTGGTGCCACCCTAAATTTTAGTGGAAAGTTTCCCAGGTTTGCCCTGGTGTAATGAAGATCAGCCCCTGGTTGTGAAGGGAGACGGAACAGACAGGTATTTTATTTATAAAGCCTCCCACTCTCTGCCTCCCTGCAAATCACATATCCTGCTAAGTCACTGCACACTGAAGCTAGAATTAAAATACAATAAATTATCGTAAGGAAAAAAGTGCTGAAACCTCACCCTTATAACATTTCCACAGATGAAGACAATTGAGTACAGAGGATCCAATTAGGAATAAAGAGAGAAAGGCTCAGAAGAATGATAGCACTTGTGGAAGCAAAGTGGCCTTTTAAAGGGCTACATTCACAGGCAGAGCGTGGTACTGGCAGGATGGGGGAGCAGCCCCTGAAGGTGGGTCTGTCACCATGAGAAGCAGAAGGTTTTGGCTGACCTACAAGTGCTGGGGGCTGAGGGAGGGAAGCTTAAGCCTAGCCAGGGTCATTCCAGCAGGGAAACCCCCTACACCCCCCAAGCAAATGAGGGAGTTGCTTCACCACTGACTTCCCTGTGTGCAGGATGAGGCCACTCCAGGTCACGGCTCTGGGCCAAGACTCCGGAGCAGCTCATTCCTGGCTCTCCCATCAATCCTCAGGACAAGCTCAAGACAGATGAAGGGCAGAAACCTTCTCATGGCACCTCCTTATGGTGACAAATACCATGGAACAGTATCTTGGCAAGTTAAAGCAGAGTCTGCCCAGCATCTCGCTTCCCCTGTGCATTGAGGTTTATACCTCTGTCCCTGGCCAGTCGCATCCACTTTGAGTGTAATCCTTCAAACCAGCTGCATCCTTCCCCTTCACAAGGGCAGCGGGTGGCACAGGGGAGCAGCCAGGCCAGAGGGGTATCCAGAACAAGTAATAACACTGTAGACACAAAGCATATTGCTCTAGCAGCAGATGAAACCCCACATTAAAAAAAACCTCCTCTTGTGGATCCCACTTGCCCAGAACCACACCAGGGGAATCTGAGTGCCTTTGAAAAGTCTGTGATCCAACCTGCACTTACATTGCTCTGGAAGGCTATTCCTCACCCAAGATAAATAGCCCTCTACTCAGCAGGGCATCAGAGTGTTTACAGATTAATTTTTTTTTCCTGAAGAACATCTACTCCATAAAACAACAATTAGCTGCACTCTGAATTTATGAGTGTAATTTGCAATGCTGTTAAAGCATGGGCAGCCGTGGCTTTCACGCAACGGTAATTGTTTGCATTGCTGTGAAGGAGCCAGAACAAGGCGCGGTGCTGGCTTTTTGAGGGGTTGCTGGAAAAAAGACAGACTGTTGTCCTTCATAGAAGAATACTTTCACCCTTCACAGGGCATGCACTGGTACCATTATTGCCTGCAATGATGCGGTGACCACCCCAAAGACATTTGGTTTCCAACACAGAGAGCAGTGGGAAAGATTTTGCTGTGGGTTCTGGCTACTACATTAGTCAGCTTCGGTTACATCAGCAACAACCAGATGAGACAACAAGGCCCAAGCAAAGGTGGAAGCTAAACATTTCAGAGAAGCAATAGTAATTAAAAGACTGCACATTATTTAGAAATGAAGGAAAAGCATGAGTGGTGGTGGTGTCTCCCCTGTCAAGCTACTTAAGTAAAAGTTGCCAGAGTCTGATAAGAAATTATTAGCTTAGAAACTTAGATGTCTCCAGGGGAAACACAGGTATTAAAAGAGATGAGCCTTGATGGAGTTAATGGTGTTTTCACATAGCCAAGATCCCTAATGAAAGTGAACTCATTTATATATCTAACCACTCAGCACTAGCCTGTGCCAACTAACCAGCAGTCTCCTACAAGAGGTAAAAAGGGCAGAAGCACCAAGTTTCCTTTCCATTTTTCCTCTCCCCGCCACCACAGCAGCAAGCTGCTCTGCCTGTGACCCAACCCAGTGCTGCTCAAGGCCAGCTCCAGGGTACCAGCAGGTTGGCTGGAGTGCTGGCAGATGAAAGAGGCAGTTTTAACATTAGCTGGAGAGCATGTGAAGCCAAGAGCCTGTTTTCAAAGGGAAGGGAAAAAAAGGCTTTCTCATTCATAGCTGTAAGGTATTTACCTTAATGTTAAATGACAATTGCTTGCAAAACAATATTCCAGAAACTCCCTGGAGGCATTAATCAGAGGTTGTATCTCCCACTCTTGCTAAGTGTGGAGAGTGACAGATACTTACAGATAGCATTGTGGGGCAGGGGCTTTCATTCACAGGCAGCCAGCAGGAAAAGCATCAAACTCCTATTGGGGTTCCTAAGTTGGGAGCCTCAGTGCCTTTGTGGGTCTAGACCCAAAGCCTTTCTGTAGGTTTCTGAAGATGATGACCAAGGCTCCAACCGCTAGAAATCAGAGAGGTCTGTTATCAGACAAAGCCCTTCTGAAATCAGGTGCTCCCAGGTCTGGTTCCCAGGTCCCTGCAAGCATGGTCTGCTGTGCCAGCAAAAGGCCGTGCAGCTGCTGGAAGAAAACAGTGCTGCCTGCCAGTTCACTCCCATGACCAAGGGAGTGTTTCCAATGCAGAGAGGAAACAAGTCACTCTTCCCAGCCTCTCCATCTGCAGAGAGAAACCATCAGTCTGACTCCACTACAGCTGCCCAGGGTAATGGGAGGAGTTTTTTATTTGGTTGGTTTTTTTTACCCTTCAAAGTACCAAGACAGCAAGGAGTCATGGGGAACAGCAGCATATGGGAGCTGAAGCCCTCCTCCCTGGCCCCCACCACCCCTCCTGCCTGCCAGCAGGCTGCACCCGCAGAAACAGATGGTCCCTTCAGGTCACAGCTCCTCCAGACTCATAGCGTGCAGCCAAAGCCAAGAAGGCAGAAATAAATAGTGTGCAATTTAATGGGAAAAAAAGCCCTTTCTGGCCAGAGGAAACAGCAACAAATCATGGCACACTGCTACAGACAGCATCAACGTGCCTTTCTGCAAGGAGGGTCAGGGCTCCTTCATCACGAGGGCAGCATCATTGCTCCTTGCCTTATAACAGACTTCTGCAGCAGCAGCACCAAGCCTGCGCTCAGAGACCTGCATCCCTCCTGCCCCACACAAGACACACAGCACTCGTAGTGGCTACATCAGGAAGACCACGTTTGCAGTGATGCCAAAGACCTCACCTTGAGGTCTTTCCAGCCTTCTCCTCTGTTGCCACCCTCCCATCCCTCAGGGTCTCTACCTCAGGCTGCTGCTTACCTCCACTATCACCATCAGCCTGCTTTCCCTTTCATTGCCCACCCCTCATTACACCTTCTCTCCCCAAGCTCCTCTCAAGATGCGCTGCTATATCTGCTTTTCTGCAAAATATATACAAAATAAACTGTATTCTACCAAGATGGGCCTTTAAATCCTTATTCCCTTCATTGTATGCATCTTAAGGCATAATTTTTAAATGGTAGAAGCATGTCTACAGATTTATGTGCATCTTTAAGGTCTAATTTACATAAAAAACAAGTGCAGAGTATTTCTTAGCCCCAGGGCACAGCCGATACAAGGAGAACACCTAATGAATTTAAAAATGTTTGGATAAAACTTATATAAACTCTTACATAAGCTAATAAGATGAAAGGCTATAATTACGAGCTGAATTGTATACTGACACAAGTAGCTCTGTGCAATAAACAACAGAATTTCAGTGTCCTTGAATCCAAAATAACATACTGGGAGAAGACACTTTCCCATAAATCTACCTCTGTGGGGCCTTTTCAACACCTCTGGAAGCACAGGCGATGCTGAGGGATGCAATAACTTCTCAGTTGGTATAAATTTCATCTTTATAGGGATCACCCCCTATTTAAGGGCACCTTTCTACTTCCTAAAGAGTGCTGATAGAAAGTAATTATAAACCTTATCTTGCATGATTTGGATCATCAGCTGGCATTCATAGGAAAGGTACATCTAAATGAGGTGTGTATGTGCATAGAGGGGGATATTCTCACCAAGTTTCAATATACTGATCTTTTCATCCAACATAAATTTTTAATGCAGGAGGAATTTAATTTTGCAATACAAAGCTTGGAAGCAATAGAGTTTGTGTAAACAGCCAGCCACAGGGAAACTGCACTCCACAAATATGTACTGCCAACAAAATCCATTTCCACAGCCGTTTAATTCATGAGTTACTGTCCGTCGTGCTCCAAACACAATCCTCCACAGCACTCAGCCTCCCCATCTGTGGTGTTGAACACCACCACTCAGGGCACTGCTCAGGGTGTCACCAGTTTAGACTGTAATCTCTGTACGGCACTGTCCTGCCTCAATAGCCTCACGCTGTGAAACACATCCACATGAAGGCCCTTCTTTCCTCCCATGACCTTGGGCATCTCTCCCCACCCCAGTTACTCTGCAGCAGGGCAGGGACGATAACTCATTTCCCAGAGGATGAATTCATTAGCATTTCTTATGCCTCTTGCATTAGGGTAGAGAAACACAAAAAGCCCAGATCATGAATTTATTAGTGCCAGTGCAAGCCTACAGAAGTGCTAACCAAGCCAATGGAGTTGCTCCAGATTTGTTCCTACATGACACCAGTCTGGACCTCCTGGCAACTAACAGTTGACCAAGCTCAGATATCAGTTGCTGACCTTCTGCTAGCACCTCAGGGCTCCAACCTCAGCTCCCTGTACTAATATACACAAGCCAGGCTGTCCCCTGAAGTATTTACAACCTTTGCAGGCAGGATGAAGTGACAGAAAAACTAAAACAAGGGGAAAGAAAGTCACACAAAGCTGGAAGCTGTCACCAGAGCGGTGACAAGGCTGGAGACTGGCTCCCAGGCCAAGCTTGCAGCATGCAGACTGGCCATCACAGCAGCAATGAGCACTTCACCTCCCCCCTTGGGTTGTTCTCCGACTCCACACAATCATCACCCCCCCCCCCCTTTTAATCAATTTGGGGACATATTGATCCCTTATAACTATAATCAGAACTCAGCTGAATATTTTTTCCAGTACTATGAACTGCAAGGTTATTTAACAATACCAAATCAATTGTTTACCTTAATGTACCACCCAGAGTTAACATGTACCAAAAGAAAGTTATCATACAAGAAATATGCAAAGACTGCAGTCTTCCAGAGGTCTTTCCTGCCCCCTCTTTGCCATGGTGATGGAGACAGTCAGCACTTTTTTTTGCAGATCAATACTCCACTTGAATGTGACCACCACTCCGATTATTACCTCAATTACAGAGGCATGAGTTTGCTCCTGCACACCTACCCCTTTATTGAAAGAGCACCATGCATATGTTGCCCATTGAAATGATACCTGTGGGAAATCATTAACCCACTAATTTGAAATCAATTTAAAGTCCATTTGCCTAATGACATGAGCATTGTAAATTATCTATAAATTGTTAATTTATGAGAAAATGACATCAGAATTTTTGTTTTATTAATTGGCTTTTCCAGATGCAAGTTATTGCTAAAGCTTTATAATCCATGTCTCTTGGTGAGCAAACATTAAAATTTGCTTAATAAGATGCCTTTTATGCCAAGAAAAAGAGTAAAATGAGTAAACCCACTCTTGTGAACACTTCAGTGTAAGGGTTTATGCATTCATCCTAGCAATTAGAGAAGGAGAAGTCATGGGGAGAGTGAAAAAAGGTCCTTTGAGTATCTGTTCATGTTCTTGAACAAAATTGGTTCCAACCACATTTGCATTTTTCAGAGGCAAAATTCCTCTGAGTGCAGAAGTCAACACCAGCCCAGATCACCTCTCCCATCATCCTTGTGCTTCCTTACCAAGGACTCAGCCAGGCACAGACTCAGCTAAGAATCTCACCTCTCAGCAAATATTTGAGTGACAGACTCACTGGCCAAAGCATTAGCAGAAAATGATTGTCAAAGTCTGTGTCCAGGGACCAGGTTGTGATTTCTTTACTGATATGGAGGTATTAGAGACTAACTTTTCCTAACAACTTCAGTACATCTACTTCTAGCGTGGGAATGCAGAGTCCTTCTTCAGATTATTTTCTTGTAATATCATGTACCCAGGTCCACAAAAGTTAAGTATCTGGTCCACTAACTCCTACTTCAGTGTCTCACCCCAGTTGGATCTGTATCCTTGATCTCCCATGCAATACTCCAGGTCCTGAATTTCCCTCCTACCCCACGCAGCTGCTTGGGGATTGCTTGCACACCCATTTGCAACCACCCACAGAAATCAAGTCCATACAATTTCTCTACCCCATGGCAACTAGGCAACATGACTAATTTTCAAATCTTGATATATACCAACAAAAATACAAGTGTGAAGAAATCAGGGTTTGATTGACCCAAAGAGCAAATACACCTGATGAAACTGCAGCATGCTGCCAGACAGTCACTAGGCACAGATTTATTGCAGATGAGTTTCTTGGTCTCACTCACCTTTACTGAGCAGTCATAAATAAAATCTCCAAATGCACCACAACCTTGACAAGAATAAAAAAGGGAGCACAATGATTTCAGCTGCAGTCCGATGTCCAGCAAATCTTTCAGCACTGGATTATCTAATTTCAGTACAATTTTAAGGGAAAAGACAGTACAGGAGCAAGGTGACAAGAATGCAGCAGAGCCAGCCAGGCAGCAGGGAAAGGCACTGCTCAGCAGTGCTTCAAAGCCCTGATTTCCACCCAGGGAGAAAGGCAAAGCCACAAGGTCTTTTCCAGATCAAGTGTCCAGCAGCCACTTGCAGATCACCAGGCCAGGCTGCTTGCAGGATGGAGAAAGGCAAGCAAGCCCCAAAGCTGGCAGCAACACTGCTTGTTCCACCCTGGCACACAGACACACACACACACGAGGCATGGGGTAAGCCAGCTCCACTCCCTCTTTTTTCTTCCTGATCTTTTTAGAACCTGATCCAAAAATCCCCCAAACAGCATGAAGACTCTCAGTTCTTGTGTGCACATAAGTGAAAGCTTCCCCGTGCAGGGACCAACCACCCCTGTGCATGAGCAGCAGTTGACATGCAGAAAGCTCTGTTTTTGCCAAAATAGAAAGCTGCAATCTCAACCCTTCCCTCTTCCATTAATGCTCTATTTAAGTCTGTCTTTGAATCTGTGTGGATTACAAACCCACCCCCTCTCAGCAAACCCTCTTCCCAGACAGCCCTCCCCCTCTTCTCTGCTAAATAGATACTAAATATAAATATATACCGGGGAGAACTTTTGGGGAAGAAGAGGACTAGGATTTTTCAAAGCTTCCTCCTCCTTCATCTACTCCAAACACGCACACACACACCAAACAGAGCTGCTTTGTTGTTTGCTTTCATGGCTCCCAGCTGAGAGCTTATCCCTCCACCACCATTCACTGCCACAGCTCCTGCTGCAAGAGTGCAACGCTGGGAACATCCTTCCCCAGGGATACTCCAAGCCCCTCTGCTGCTTTCCTCCAGCAGATCCCAGCAATGCCCTGCCAGGTCAGGTGATGAATGCAAGGATGCTGAAAGAAAAATTGCCAGACGAATGTTGGCCCTATTCCCCGATCCCCTAGTGAAACCAATCCAGTCAGAAGAATTCCTGCCTGCAGATATGCTAATATTTTAAACGAGCTTTAATTGGTTTCCCAACACTACCCATGTCACTCACACACCCATGCCCGTCAGCCTGGTGTGCTGCTTCTGCACCACCACCCATACAGCCCAAATCGAGGAGACACTGGTTCCCATGGGTCTGTTCTGCTTGCCCCGCTTGTGCTCTGAACACATTTATTCTGGTGTGAAATTGCAGCACCACCTGTTCTGATCATTTCAGAGTTCCCATTTAAAAGAAAACACCCTTAGGGTTGGGGAGACCAGATATGAAAATCCAGCAGTCGTCGTGCTGGCTGCTCTTAGAAACAGCATGAGGGGAAGGGTGCGTGGGTGAAGGTATGTGTAGGAGATTAGTGAGTCACACACCATCTTTACCCAGTCAGCACTCCTCTGCAGCTCTTGCGGAGCTCTGTCCAAGAGTCCATCAATGTCTCTGCAGTGACCGAGTTGTATGTAATGTATCTGCACAGAGCAGAGCTTTGCTGCTGCAGCTGCTCCGAAGCAGAGGTAGCTGATCAGACTAGCTCACCTCCTTTCTGTTGAGCACAATTCCTCCGATTTTGTGCTGGCATTAAACGAGCATATCATTTGTTCCAGCTCTCTGCTCAGAGAGGCTGTGGCTTATAGTCCTCCACGCAAGTCACTTGAAGCAGCAGGATGATGTGCCTGGCTCTCAGGACAGCCCTGTCCCCCCAGTAACCATCATTTTCCTCCACAGCCCTCTGGAGTCCCCACTCTTCCCCTCTCCCCTTCAAGCAGTAAGATCCCACAATAATACAGCCTTGCTTCAGGCTGGACCAAAATGACACCATTTGACCCATTCTGCCTTATAATCAGACAATATCACTGATGACAAGAGCTCTGCAGTGTTCCCAGGGAAGAGATCAGTTGTCTTCAGCTCTTGCTACACTCCATGTTTTTGACCAGCACCACCTCCTCCTCTCTCTCCCTGAATTTTCTCCCCTAACCACCACGTCCCTCCCAGCTCATCCCTCCTGGAGAGAGGGCAGCATAACTGGTAACCTGATGCAAAGACTCTTACAGCTAAGGCACCAGAGAACCTCAACATCATCTCTTCCCATGTACAATACAAGGCCTTGCCTAGATCCCTGGGAACATCTTCAGTTTTGTGTTTATTTTTCAGTGTGATCATCAAGCCAGACAGCAAAGAGACTCGTCACCATCCATCACTAGCTTCATTGTTTAGTAATAAGATGTATTGCCCCCTTGCAGCAAAATAACACTCCAGCCAGAGCTCCCATTTGTTATGATCTGGCTGACTGGGACAGCTGTTCATGTCAATGCTGTAAACACTCCATTTGGAGCAGAGACAGCAAATTTTAAGTGCTAATAAATGGGATTGCAGGCTGCTGAGCGCACACGAGGTTAGCTGCTGGTCACCACCAGCTTTCCCCAGCCAGGCTCCTTGAGCACCTCCAGTCCAGTGCTGCCTGCCCACCCCGACCCCCTTCAAACACAGCGCGAGGAACCTGGCCATGCCTGCTGATTAGTCCCAGCTCTGTCCCGCAGGTCCTCCCACCTGGTTAACCCTGCTGGGAGCTGCCACAGCACAGCTACCATTGCCCCCAAAAGCCAGCTGCTCAGTGGGCAGGGAGGGTTTGTTATCAGAGCCAGTGGGGTAAGGCAGCTTTCTTGGCTTGGCAGGAATGGGGTCAGAGCAGCAGCGCTGGAGGAAAGACTTACTTGTCTCCACGCATCAGGAGGAAGCTGAATCTGCTTTTCTGTAGTTAGCTTTATTAGAAACATCCTCAGCAGATCAGACAGCAGAGAAGGCTTTCTGGAGAGCACTGGTGGACTTTGGTAGCACACGATGATAACCTGTAGATGATAGAATTAATGCTTAGCTGGGTGTCTCTGACCTGGTGCCCTCTGTGCTTCCCAGGGTTAGAGGCACGCTCTTATCTCAGGTTTATTACCCGCTGCACAGACTGCTCAGCCCTAAAGCTCCAAAGCAGTAAAGGGTCAGCAAAACTCAGCCTCTGGCAGCAGCTAGAAGATAACTGCATACTGGGGGGGTCAGAGATGATCTGTCACCACACCAGATGCCTAAACACACACTGGGGCAGTTCAGAGCATGCTTTCTCTCCCTACATAAGTAAATCCAGTGTAAGCCAGGATCCAACGAAACAGCAGCCTTCCATTATTCCCAGCTACTGACAAGAGCCCCAGGACACTGTGAGGGTGCCTGCACAACAGCCGGCTCAGCAAGGGCAGAGCCTCTGCAGAGCAGCCTTAGGTTATGTAGCATCCATCAGTGGATTTCACTGAGGTCACAGCCTCACACATTAGATACAGATGTCACTTCCATTTTTACATCAGGAAAAATAGAGCTTAAAAGACATACAGACAAAGCACTGGCAAGATTTCATGATTTATCATCACTGTCATCCAGGCATTTGCAACAGCCTGGGTTTACACTTTGGCTCTCTGATAGCAGCTCCCTTGAGAGGTACATGAATACCAGAGGCAGGGGACAGGTCTGCTGCTCATTATACCTGTGTCTGACAAACTATAGCCCTCAGAAAAACTGTAGGGATTTAAGAATAATTTAAAAACAAAACAAAAAACCAAAAACCCAGCCCACCACCCTCTGCAGCCAGCCTGAGAAACTGTCATCAGGAGCAGTTCACCCCCAAAGGGCATACAGTGGGAACACTGTGCACCATCCAGAACTAGCTCGATAGCACCTGCAGGAAAATAAAGAGCTGCACTAGTTTCCACAGAATTCGGTCAGACCCCCAAACTGTTTCAGCTGTCTGCAGGCAGCGCTGTGTCACCATGCCAGAGGACATGGACTGAGTCCAAAGATAGGAACAGGTAAGGGCAGCAGACGTGGCCAAAGCGACACCTCACCACTACCTTCCCTTGAGCAGCCTTGCAGCTTAAGGAGGTTCTCTTGCCAGAAACTGTCTTTCTTCCAAAGAGCTGGAAAGAAAATCCCACAGACACCAGATCCTTCAGCACTCTTGGGCTGTGTCTCATTCAGAAAATGACAAGCCCAGGTGACACTCAAGGAGATGAACCATCACTGCTCACCCTTCTAGTAACAAAAGTATATTGTCCAAACACCAACTTCTTGAAGCAAAGCTGAGCAGCTGTGGCAGATGGCAGCAAACTCATCATGCTCTTGAATGCCACCAAGGGACAGCTCATGGCTCTCATCACCCCCCATAGCATGGAGCTGTTCTGACAGGCAGTGCCCAAAGCTGAGACAACAAACTTTGGTCTAGACTCAGACAGGCATTTGTGGCCAAATAGCTTATGCACTGACTGCTTGATCAGCTCACCTTCCCATTTTTCCAACTCGTTTGTTAGTCTGCAAAAAGCTCAGGGAAGCCCAGGCTATCATGTCTTGGGAAAGGCTCCCAGGAGCCTGCACAGGCCAGCCACTGGGTTTGGGAATGGGTTCAAGAGAGAACACCCAAGTCCCTCTTGCCTCTTCATCTGTCTCTGCCCAACACAACACAGCCCTGGGAAGCTCAGCAAGATGGAGGCGACCAGCTAGAAAGGATTAAAACTCCTAGTGCAGACATGCAACTTTCCCTTGCAGTCACCTTGCACTTCTCACTCAGCACCAAGAGTTTCAGTTGAAAAGGTCACTAAACTTTAAAAACAACAAAAAAAAGCACGTCCACACAGCTGTTTTAAAAGCTCACCCAGTTTGCCTTGCCCCAGGCTGTAAACGGTCCTATCCCTTCTGCATCTGCGCTCTCTGGGTTCAGTCTGGTTGGAGAAATAATCTCACATCACTTTGTTTTGTGTGGGAACTTCTTAATCACCCAACACCTGCAATGCTCCAACAAGGCTGCAGAACTCTTTGGTGATGGGTAAGGAGACATCAGTGCCTGCACCTGTAGCTAAGACAAGCCTAACACAGCTTATGTTCTATAATCTAACAAACATTAAAGTAAAGCAGTCATGAGGTAGCAAGAGCTGCTTGCCTTCCCACCAAAACCAGCCAAGCCAGAATTCTCTCAGTGCCACATTTCAGCTCACCTCTTCAGCGACTGGATGTCCTCACACCCACCCTCGTTCTGAGACTCTGAGACTGCCACATCTTCCACTGGAAGAGGACATGACCCAGCCTCCCTGCCCACAAGCTATCACATCAGCTACCCAAAGCAGCACCACAACCCTACCTCTGAGACATATCCCCCCTGGGCTAGTCCATATGCAGCAGCTACCCATACCTTCTTCCTGCCCTTATGCACCCCTTACCAGCCTTTATTGTTGCCTCACAATCTCCTTTTCCAGAAGCAGAACCTTTCATGTTTAAGATGGAGGACATTTCTACTGACTGCCTAAATCACAACCTATTTGTAATTTAATTCAACCTCCTCCACTTCCCATCACCAGCGGTTGTTTACGATCCTGTTTACCAGCTGCTGCCTTTCAGCCCAGCCATGGCTGCACTTCACCGGCAGATTAATTGATCTCTCCCAAACTGACACATGCACAAGCCCACCCAGCAAAATGGCTTCTCTGCTTCAAATCTGGGTTTGAAACTCAATCTTTGGCAACCTTTCTCACCCCGGCCCAGTGCCCTTCAGGCCTTATTCCTGTCCAGGCTCCTTCACTGCTTTTCTCCCTGCCAAAAAGCATCTATCAAGGTGCTACCAAGCTCCCTGGCCCTTCCTACTGCTTGTTGCATTCAGCAGCCTGAAACATGTTTTCATACTGAGCTCCTGGGGCAATAAACTTACTCTCACTTGAGAGAAAAAATAAAAAGCAAGCAACAAGAAATAGGCATCGTGGGCCAACACCCAGAGAAATGCGATCCACAAACCTTCCAAGTTCCTGCTGTTTTGGGCTCACTTCAGCTCCTGCACTGGCTTACAGTGAAGGAAAGCCTGGCATCCAGCCTCTCCAGCTTTTGCTCATCACCACCCTCAGGCCCTGGGGAGCACATAATAACTGCAAAAACAGCCACAAGGATAAAAAAAAACATCCCAGAGGCACAGCTCCCCACAGGTCTGCCAGAGCTCTGTTCACTGCTTGAGGAGCCACTAAGATGTGTCATCTGCAGGGTGACAAATTGCCAGGGAAGGGAAGAGAGTGAGTCATCCTCTTTGACTGACCTTTGTGTCAATCATCAGAGGGAGACGACTGCTCCAGAGCTACCCAGAAACGGATAACGAGCCACGCAGGGCTGCACAGAAACCAGCCACGGGCCAAGCACCAGCCCCATCTGACATGGGGCAATGCCCCCACAGGCACCATGTACAGAGTAAGGTGCTTAGAGAGGGCAAGTGAGAGGCAGCAAGCACAGTACAAGGGAGAAAACCACCAAGGAGCAAAAACCATGCTCCAGACTCTGTGTGTATGTGAAATAAATAAAAAAAACACCCCAAAGACCCTCATTTTCATCAGTATGGCTGAGTCAGACAAGCATAAGATTTAAAACTCCCTATTTCTGTGCTAAGCCACCTGCAGTAGAGGGGAGGAGGGACAGGGGATAGCGTTAACGATGGGGCACTGCTCTGAAGCAGGCTGAGCCGGGCTGCCACCCCCGCCGCGAGTGCTGAACGCCCCTCGTACAGCGCCCCAGGGCAGCACGGCGGGACCCTGAGGGGACGGACCCCATCCCCGGTCCCCTCCGCCCCTTCACGGGGGAACCACTCACCCGAGGCGTCACCGTGGCGTGTCCCGTCACGGCAGAAACAGCCCATTCCCCCCCCGCCCCGCAGCTGCGTCTTAACGGCGCCCCGATGAGGTAACGGGCTGCACCTGGGCCCGCCCGCCCCGGCGGCTCGTGCCACGGCCTCGCGCCACGGCCTCGCGCGAAGGCGGGAGGGTTCGCGTCGCCCCCGTGCACACGCACCCACGCGCGCGCACCCACACACACACACCCCCCCCCATGCACACCCCGCGGGTTTCAGCCGTTTTAGCAGCTTCACCCCCAAAATGCGGGGCACTAACGAGCCCAGCCCCATCTCTCCGGCTCCCCAAGAAGCGTCCCGGGGACGGGCCGGTGACGCAGGGACAAAGGCACGGTGACAGCGTCCTGCATGAGCGCCAAGCGCAGGCTCTGACGCAGTTTTTCAGCGAGAAAGGTGGCTTTTCCCTTTCAAAGCCACAGAATCAGGGCTTGGGGTTTGCTTTCGGGGTGGGAAGGAGCCTGTGGGAGAAGGGGTGCAGGGTGCACAGGCAGAGCCCCTAAATGCTGGTGGGCACCGGGGAGGCAATGGAGACTTCACCGTGCCACAGCTTGACAGGAGACAGGGGGAATTTGCTGTGTGTAATGAAGACTTCACACCAGACCCACTCACCTGGAAGAAGAGACGGGGCTCTGCCAAATCGCAGGCAGCAGGTTGCAGAGCGTGGCCCATCAGTGTTAGCGCAGGGGCTGAGCCAGCAGCCCGGCACGGACAGGCTCCCGCAGACAGAAACACAATTCCTTCCCATCTCTGCCAGCTTGAAATGAATAGTGAGCAGCTGTCGGCCCCTGTGATCCATCTTCTGAGCCATTTCCCCTGTCCCAAACCCTTCCCCAGCCCAGCAGCTGTTTTCTGAAGAGCTATGGAAAACCTGCCCATCTCTGCCTGGGTAGGCAGCTGCCATTCCCGAGGGTACCCCTTTCCTGTGCCCCCCTCCCCACATTTGGCAGCCGTGGGCACTCACCACTGCCAGGCGGTCCCACAGTCTGCAAACTCAGAGAAACACACACCTCCGCCGTGGCCCACAGTCCGCACACAGCTCACCACCAGTGTGCAAGGGAGTGCCAGTTGCACCTTCACTTGGGGCAAGGGACTGAATTCGTAGCCAAAACTGAACACCTTCCAGCCTTGCTTGGCAATTTCCCAGCAGCAGGCTTGAGTATAAACCCTCCCCTCCGGGCAATCCCCAATTTCTCATTAAAAGGACCACATTCCTCCTTCCTGTGCATACTGTGACCCTGAGCCTTCCTGCTGTTTATTACAATAGGGGCTTCACCAGTAGCTTCAGCCCCATCTGTAAAAGTGAGGGCTCAAAACCATGGGAGGTTTTTGCTGCGATGTGCTGTCGGTGCTGTCCTTCCCAGCAGCGTCATCACTGGGCGCAGCATGAGCACACTCAAATAAGAGGGCACGGGGACCAAACCTCACTCAGCACGGCTGCAAAGACCGGTGAATGCCTGGGTCCTCCTCCTCCCCTGCTGCTGGCGTCTGCGTGCATCGGTTCTGTGTGGTCCTGGGAGGTGCAGAGTAGCACTCTGCTGCTGCAGCACGGACATGGAGACAAAACCTTGACCAGAAGTCCATGCCAGTCAGTGTGTTGTGAAAAACTGCGGTGCTGCAGAGGCAGGCAGATGAATCCCCTTCTTGGCAGATCAGCACAGAGGTGCAATCTTCATGCCCTGCAAATAGCGCACTACAGAGCGGAGGAGTAAAAGGCCTCCACAGAACTTGGATAAAGCTCCTGCTCGAGCCAGCCCTCTTGCACACCGGTGTGGGATCCTCAGCTGGCTTTTACAGACTGTCAGCTTTTCTGGATGTGATAAGTTGGCTTCAAGGGGCCTGATTTCAGCAGCAGGAACAATCTTGTGCACGTTGGGAACTGGTGCCATGTCCTCATCCCCACTGCATTACTTACATGCACAATATATATAACATGTCAGTGCCACTCTGGCCAGTGCTACTTTTACAAGCAACAGTGACATGGTGATGAGTGAAAGATCCAAACATGCGAATGTCAAAATTTTTTATTTACAACAGTCTCCAAAAATCAAGGAACACTGAAAATAGTGAGGGTAGGAGACGACTTACAAAAGTAACACGCGTACGTTACATCAGGAATTGTGCTACATCACTCTGAGAACCGACACTCTAAGGTCTGCACACGACGTGGCAAAACGGCAGTGCCCTCCCTCTGTCCTTGGGGTGCTCACACCTTTTCTCCTCTTGGCTTTTGAACCATCCTCCCTCCCGTTTGTTCTCTTCTCCCTTGCAAACCTTTCTGCTCATCTGTTTGTCGCTCTGCCTCTATCCTGGCCGTCCCCCTCCCAACCCCTCCAGCACCCGCCCAAAGGAGCAGCAGAAGGGAGAAAGCCAAACAGCCAAGTAACTGTGTCCTCAGGATGGAGACAAGCCTTGAAAGACCTTTAGCTCCTGGACCTGGGGTACTAAGCCAGGGCAGAGCAGTTAGCGGAGGCCTTTGAAAAAACCTGTGAACTATGGCTTGCGTGCTATCTGGGCTGAGGAGTGATTTCGGAAGAAGTAACCAAGAGACTGAGTCTGTCCTGTCTGGCTGCAAGTCCATCAGCACAGCTTCCTTGGTGGACAGTGTGGGAGGATTCATACACGTCACAGGTTTAAATAAAAAGCCTTTTATAACATTCCAGGAGGGCAGGCTGCTCTGGTAAGAAAATTCAGTGCAGGACAAGCTAAAAGAATTAGATGCTGTGACATAAAGCAACATTCCAGTTTGCTCCAGCAGAGACAAAGCCAGGGGACTCCAGAGACCATTGCATCCAGACTACTGTATCAGTGGTCCCAGTAACTCTGTAAGCATGCCACACATCCTTCTCCTTGGGATATTTCTCAGGCTGCCTTTGCTCTGGCATAGTTTCAGATCCAGCAGGGACTGAGAAACACAGCCCAGCTCAGCCACTGATCCCCTTTCAGCATCTGCAGCCTTTGGAATTGCTGAGGTCAGTGGCCAAATCTGATGCTCCAGTTGCCTGGAGAGAACCCACGTGAACCCAGCACCTCAAGAGGCACCACAACCTATGGCAACAGAGCGAGGAGACCTGGGTCTATTCCTTCCTGCAACACTGATCTTTGCAAATCACAACAGCTCTGTTCCTCCTCGCTCCAAAGCAGATTTTGACAGGGCTGTTGTGAGCACAGACTCTCTCCAAGTGTCCACAGCCGTGGGGAGCCTTAAACTCACTCAGCAGCTCTGCTGAAGGCAAGGAGCAGCAACACCAGCTCTGTGCATATATCACAGTGCTTCAACACTGGGGAGCGGTTCCCTTCTGCGACTGCCCCGGGCTGGCAGGGAGAGAGCTTCTGGTCAGGCCAGGACCCGCTTCGTTTTGTAGGAGACTGCACAGTTTCAGAATGACCCCCATCCTGAAACATTGACTTTTCAGATTGTAAGCCTCAAACCAGGATTTACTAGGGAAAAAAAAGTGAGTAGGCAGTTAACCGAAATATTCCATTGCAGTGCGCCGTAACTGAGAACTTGTGTACATTTCTTTTTAATTGCAACGAGATTGTTTTGAAATGGAAAATCAGAGCATTCTTTTCCGAGTAAGGCTGTCTGCTGTGTTCTACTGTTTAAAAACATCAAAACTGACAGCTTCACATGAAGCCTTTTAACTCCCTAGCTTCCTCTGCCTGAGAAATTCTCCCTGAGACAATATCCAGCCACTTTTGGTCCAAACTCTGTGAGCACCTTAGGCACAAGCAGCTACCACGGAGAAGGCTGAACCTTGCTCAGTAAGATGACAGGGCCCAAGAGATGGTCTGCGAAACAGAGGAGTCATCAGAGAAATAAGATAGGCAGAGATGTGGGAGGAATTAATTTAGGGTGAGCATCTGCTCCCGGACCAGTGCCAGACAGGTGAGGCCTTGCTTTTTATTGCTACGAGCATCTGCCTCGGAGCACCGATTCCCAGCAGGGCTGTCAGCCCCACCTTCGCATTTGCTCAGATAAACCCATCCGTTTTCTTACCTCTATAATTTTATGAATATTTTCTAATCCCAAGGAGGATGCTGCCTACATGGAGATGGATGTACACATCTGCTACTGATTTATTGTCTCAACAGATGCTTGGGGAGATCAGGGTGTTGTAAGCATTGTGGAGAAGGCTGGGCCCAAGCTCTAAGCTTCTTTCACTCCACAGCACATGGAGAAAGCACCGGCCACCCTGACCACAGAGCTGTGCAGAGTGAAAGGGTAATGGGGCAAATACCCAGTTAGATCTTAAGACAAGTGTCATGACTGTTTAATCAAGTTTTCAGCTTACCAACATCCAGTGAGTCCTTGCAGTGAAAAGCATCTTGTAGGATCATCTCCTGGCTCTTCTGCCATCCTACTACAATCTGGAGTAAGTTCCTCCTCTCCTTGCCTCAGTTTCCTTGCTGAAGAGTCACAATCTCCTCAATATGCCTTTGTGAATCATCTGCTACAACTCTGCACTTATCTCAGGCTCTCATTTTCCTTTCTGAATTGCTCCAGCCATTACTCTCCCAGTACCACCTTGGACAAACAAGGGCAAGGTGATGCCCTACTCCTGCTAGTACCAGCCAGCCCTTCTGCACTGTGGAAGCCTGGGCTGGCCAGAGAGGAGGAGGTAAAATGATATCTTGTCCTTTCCTCTGCCTGCTCCAGAAAACAGAACAGATCCTGCCAGGTGCCAAGAACTCCGTTATTTTTGTCTGCAGATCAGACACTGCCAGATCAGACCCAAGAGACATGAAAGGTTTTCCACTACTTTGAAATTAATCTTTGCCTTCCAAGAGTGGCTGAATGAATGGTCCCAGCATGGTGAGTCCAGAATCACTCTGGGGGTGGGGGGGCTTACATAGCCTCTTTATAGTGAGCACAAACACGGGACACCAGGGGCTTAAATGAGCTTTAAACTTTGCAGGATTCAAAGCACATCTACACCTTGTCTTAAAAGGCTTTTCAAGGTTTCTTCATGCTCACAGAAGGGGGAACTTCCTCTAGGGGTGAACTCAGCACCTTATTCTCTTGTCTGGTGACCTGGAAATATCCATCAGCTTTAATCACCCCAAGGAGTTTGAAGCATTAACTAAATTCAGGTCAAGCCACCAGCCAGAGCATCCTTGGCAGCAGCACTAGGGCTATCTCGCTCTCCCCTGCAGCACCCACACGGGTCTCACGGGGCTGTGTATCATCAACACGCTGCTCTCTACGCTCGCTGCGACTTAGGAGTGCTCAGGGCACCACTAGTAATTAAATTTGGAGACCAGACATAGAGAAAAGCATGGCTTACAGATCAATGTCAGGGCTAAACTGCGCACAGCAGCCATCCAGGCAGCACAGCTTAAGGATACTCAAAAATCCTTTCCAGAACCATTTATTCATGGGCACAGGGTTCATTATGAAGGAACTGGTGTAGATCAGAGGTAGGTGCCAAGGAACATTTAACACTTTGTGGGAAGGGGTAACTCAGCAGCATCATGGGATGGGGAGGAAGAAACCAGGTCTGTTCTGCTCATGCTCTCAGCACCCTCACTGCCTGCAGCAGGATTGCTCTGGATTTCCCCCGGCATCAACGAGAGTCCTGTCCTGGCACTCCTCTCTCCAGCTGACACCTCGGGGAACCTACTTTAGGAACAAACATTTGATCCAGTTTCAGAGATGACATGACGTGAAGGTGTAAGACTGGCAGGGATCAGAGCAGGGATACTGAGCCAAGCAGAAGCAGCTGCTGGTCTGTCTCAGCAGCACCGTCCCCAGAACTTGGCTGGCAACAGGGATGGGCTTCCTAGAATTTCCATCTTAACAAGGGGGTCAGTCCAGACAGAGAACACAAAGCCACCAGGGACATGGTATCTGCAAACAAATGGAGTCAGGCTGCTTTCTGGCCACCCCCCTCTATTGGCATCCCTATAAATAATGTTTAATGCATCTCCCAGTGGGCTCGACCCCTCCCCTTCTGCTGAGGACCAGATGTGCTGCATATCAATGCACACACTTAGCTATTTCAATTTTAAAAATATGATAGAATCAGTGATGCTTAAAATGTACTTGTTAATGGCACCAGTTTGTGATTTCATTTTACTTTAATATAAGCCATCTGCTCTGAGCAGGCAGCAGTCGCAGACTGAAGCTCCGCTGCCCTCGTGTCTCCACCATGGAGGGTGTCTCTAAGCTGCCACAGAGGATGCACCACTATTTATCCACGCATGCCACCAGATATGGGCTCTACCTGGCCCCAGCGGTTAGCTCATCCTCAGGCTAAGAGCTGACTGCCCTGACTGAAAGGCTCTGCAAGGACCTCAAGGGTGTCTGTTTTCTCTCCGCCATGAAGAGCGGAAGCAGTAACTGGTGAGGTCACACACTGAGGAGGAGGTGGGACTGGGCATCAATACTGCCTTGGCCTCACTGCTGAGATGAGGGAGAAGAGGACAGGCTGCTGAGAGCACTGACTGCATTTCTGATGGCTGTTCACAGACCCAAGAGATCCCAGGAAAAGGTGCTCTGTCCCTTCAGAAAGAAGGGGAAAGCCATGCCTCCTGACGCCCTCCACAAATGATGACAGCAGGTCACTGCAGGTGGTGCTACCCAACATCTCTAGTTTGGATCCCACAATGACACCCATAAGAGCTCCTGTGCAGGGAGTTCACTGCTGGTCTAGCTTGGGTACAGGGCACGCTATTTCCCAGGCCCGTCCAAGAGCTCACTGCTGTTTCCAAAGGCTCAGGGAATGAGGCACAGGCTTGGCGCAAGGGTAGGACATCACCTCAAGAGTCAGCGTTGCAATGCTGACCCTGGCCAAGGGGAGGGGAGGGACAGAGGGAAGGGTTTTGAAAGGGAGCAGATGGCCTTCCCAACTTCTCCCCTTTTAGCTTTGCGGTTCCAGAAAGCTCTATTAAAAAAAAAAAAAAAAAAGAAAAAGAAAAATAAAGAATGAAAGAAAAGCAAAGCAGAAAGAAAATTGAGAGGAGACCTCCTCCCCTCCTACTCACGGGCTGAGGTATTCCCTGGGCAGCCCTCACTGTCCGTCATCCATCCATCACTACCCAAAATAAATACAAGTTTAGAGCAAAACCCATTAGAAAATAAAGTGCATCTGGAGTTGAAAAACTTCTGGAAAATGGGGATTTTTTTCCTCTTTTGTTTTCTTAGAAAAAATATCCTTTAAAAAAAAGAAAAAAGAAAGGGAGCAAGAGGACAGAGCATGTAGCTCTTGGCATAGGGTCTACAGGGCTGTCCCATTAGGGAGAGGGATCTTAAATCCGCTCTTCAGCAGGGCGAGGCAGATGCATAGACCCAGCAGGCCAGCAAGAAGCACCCCCACCACAGCCTTGAGGCAGGAAGTCCTGCTGCGGATGAAGGTGCCAGGCCCCATGATGCTCAGCAGGGCTGTGCTCACAGTTAATGTGTACAGGATGGAGACTCCTGTGTTGAGGGCCACAATCTTCCCAAACTTGGCAAAAGGGGCAATGATGCAGAAGAACAGTGGGACGGTGGCAATCACTGTGGTGACGGCGCTCGAGACAATCGCCACACCCACGTGACGGACTGCTTCAATCGTCCTCCACTGGCGGCACGCTGTGGGGTCCTGGCAGAAAGGACAGCAGTGTTAAGGTGGAGTGGGGACAAGCACATGGGGCTGCGCTAATGATTTAGTCTTTGAGAGGGTGGCTTAGCTCGTGGGGTCCTGGTCCAGGACAAAGATGCTGCGTGAGTGCAGGTCAGACACTTGATGCAGTCTCTGAGGTTAAAACCCAGTAGAGGCAAAATCTGCTGGATTTTGTGCCTCCTTTTGGCCACATCACACTGACTGCTGGGCCTACACAACAGAGACGCTGCATGCAGATGCTATGCCTGGGATCAGAGATCCCCAAGCTTTTGTGGTCTCCTTCTTCCCAAAGAGGGAAAAGATGTTAACAAGGCTGGAGAAGACCTGGAGGTCCAGCACAGCACAGCAATTTGCAGAGGTTACAGAATGAGCGTAGGGCCATTCCAGCACAAGACTGTCTTCACTGGGGCATTAAAGGGGGTTGCTTTGGACACAGCTGTGGCCAGTAGAAAGGGACAACTGTGTGGGTTGGACCCTCAGCTAGGTTTACTGTACTTGGGTACACAAGCTCGAAGCAGCCTCTGACTAGTCAGCCTGACAAGCAGCAAGCACCCCAGGCATGCTGCGAGGGTGGCAAGAGGCATCCCCCCTTGCCCGTCATGTCTTAGGTCCTGCATCACAGCTGAGTGGCACGGAGGCCACGAGGAGAATGGATACAAGACTATAGGAAGAGAAGAGCTCACCTCTGCCTGGTGTAGTGGCAGGTTTTCCCCTGCCAGCAGGTAGCCCTCCACCAAGTGCACGCAGTAATCGACAGAGGAGCCAACGAGGATGGAGAGGGAAATGGCTTCCACAGCTCCCATTTCCCAGCCAGACCAGTACATGATGGTCACCACCAAGCAGACCACCCCTGTGTGAGGAAGTCATGTTAGGTAAATCTAAAGGACTCTGGGAGTGCTGCCCAGGCCTACTGCCACAAGTCAATCACCGGGGAGTTTGGGATCGTACCCCTGCAGACCTGCACGCTAGCCAGTCTGAATCTTGTACACACTGTGTGCTGCCCAGAGGCAAACGCTGCCCTCACCTTCCACTGGCCACAGGGACCATTCAGCAGGTACTCAGACCTGCTGGGGACAGTGAAGCACCTAATTAAATATTAGACAAACTGCCTAATGCCAATTTAGACTAATGCTTGCTAAATGAATCCAAGCCCAGGCAAGTGTGCATGTGTGCACACATGCACTACAGAAAAGAGAGCCCTTTGTTTTGCTTGCTGGAGTTGCACACAGGCACATACACAGGGTTTTCTTAAAGGCAAGAGTGATGTTTGTTTGTGAGTCATGTGTGGGAGACTAAGTGGTTTTAAAATTATAGATTTGATTTTTAAACTGAGAAGTTTAGCAACACACTTAGTCCACAATATCGTCAAATCACCAGCCAGGGAGAGGGAACTATTTACAAATTTGCTTCAAATACTAACAAAACTGCTAAAATATTCAGCTTTTAAAATCTCCCACTGCTTGGAAACAGCAGCCATGGTACAGATCCTTCGGAAGTAGTGCAATTGTTATTCAGAGCATGTGGGACTTAATCACATTATTATACATAACAGGCAGGGATGGCATTTGTGTAGCTAAAACCCTTATTTAAACAAATAGAAGGGATTGTGTAGATAAAACACACTGGGAATTAGACACACACATCTACTTTCCCAACGAGGTTCCTGTGCACTTGTTGAGAGTTTCTCCTGTTCACCTAGGTATATCAGGACTGGCTCCTGGAAAGCCAACAGGGTTTACACAGGGTAAGAGCAATTCAGTTCGAATCAGACTCAGCAGTGCCGCAACCCACCAATTTCAGACAAAGGGAGAGCTTGACACATTGGAATTGGTGTTTTTACCTAAAATGCTGAGCAGCACTGGCAGCAGGAGGAGGATGTGAGTGGTAAACACCGCCACTGCAGCCACACAAATAACCAGCGAGAGGACAAGACCGTACAGGGCACTCTGCACTCCTGGAAAAAAAAGAGCCAGCTAATTTGACTCCTGGAAGGTGACAGCTGGGATGAGAAAGGCACTGTGTCCCTGCTGGCAATGAGGCAGGCAGGGACGCACACTGGGGGAGATAGGAAGGGATGAAAGTGGAAAGTGGGTGATCAACTTCTTGCCTCTCACACCAGCAGGGCAGAGTCCCTTTCCTTCTCTATTTACCTGGGCTCTGCCTAGGATTTTGATGGTACATGCTGCTTGGGGCAGAAACAGGCTTTATGAGTTTGCACAGCAATGGTAAGGGACTGGAGATGTAATACATGCCCATCAGATGAGACAGAGTGTGCTGTGAAGATGTATCAAAGAGTGTGGGCTCCTCAGGGAGAGAAACATGGCAGTCACTTGCCTATAATCTCCATGAAGATCTGCTTCCAATGCTCACAGGTCTGGAAACCGTGACGGAGAGCAGAGCCCTCTGGGAAGAGTTGGAGTTGCTGCTGCAGGAATGTCTCCCATTTCAGGTAGTCAGCATACGTCTGGAAGGAAGATTTCCCTTTGTAGGTTGTCTGTAAGAAGATGAACATGTTATTCTCATGTCCTGCTCTTTGGGCCAGGGTATGCATAGCAAGGGAAGAGGTAGAACAAGCCAGCTGGAGTTGCAGCACCAGGCAGTACTGGCAACAGGCAGATGGGCAAATCTGCCACCAGCTCTTTGCCTGAGCCCTCATGGTAAGAGCTAACTGTGGCGTAAGCTGCCACTTCTAGCAACTTGTCAGCGCAGCATCTGTCTGCAACAAGGCACAAACACTAGCAAATGCTAAATTATGACTGCAAATGAAAGTGGCCAGTGCAGAAAGAGCAGAGCTAAACCCCTAGAAGTCGCAAGAAGAAACTGCCACAAGGATAGGTGGCAATGCCATGTGCTCACCGATTCAAATGCCATGGAGATCCACTGCACCTTCCCATCCTTCACCCCCACTGCCCCATGAGAGAGCTGTCCAGGCAGCAGGTTTGGCTCAGGGATGTTCTTGCACTCAGGGTGCAACATCTGCAGAAAGGAGGAGATGCTGTAACCTGGAGAGAAAGAAAGAGCAAGGGATGTAGGAGTGAGGGGGAAAAAAACAAGAGAAAGTTGCAGGCCCCATTTGTCAGCAGCTGCTTCCCCTTGCAGCTCTGACTTGTCAAGGCCCTTGAGGTCTCAGCACCAGAACCCTCGGGTGCTGCTAGCTTGAGAGGGCACTCTGTGCTGTCAGCACTGGCCAGGACACTACCAACACTGTTTGTCCCCAGCTCTCAGGAAGCAGTACAAACAGCAAGCACTGGGGAGCTGTCTGCCTGGCCTGGCAGGCATTTCCTCCAGGCATGAGATTAGCTTTTGGCCTGAAGCCATTATACACTTCCTAGACTCAGCTCCACAACTTTGTGACCTCCAAAGTTGGAAGAGACAGTCACTGGTTAGGTATGCGAAGCCACAGGGGCAGTGAGTAGCCTCATTACAATGAGATCAGGTGTGATTTGCTGGTTATTCAGGAGCTATTAAGAAAATATTTACTTGTCCAAAAGATTGTAAGTGTATCACAGCAATACTCATGACTGGAAAGAACAGATGAAATTCTATTCTTATCTTCACTGGATTAAATCCTGAAGACTATGCCCAGTGTCTTTGGAGTTAGAGACCATTTCTCTTTCTCATCTCCCAGAAAGCATGACCGGGGCGTGTTCTAGAAGGGTAAAGCTGCCTTGCGAAGAAAAGCAGGCAGCAAGAAGCAGCCACCCCTTTCTGCTTTGCTGTTGAGGACCCCAGCTTGAACAAACACTGCTGCAAGCAGAGCTGCAGAACAGGAGTCTGATGCTCCTGTCACACTTGCTGTGTACTTCTCATCCCCAAAATGGTTGGCACACCACACAGAAACACAAGGCGAATGGCCCACGGAGATGGGGGCTGTAACTTGAGCCAGGTGGAAACACGCAGAGCTGTGCTGCGGCCAGGTCAGGAGAGCTGACTGCTGAGAAGCACCTCTCCTCCCTGCACTGCCGGCGTTTATCATTGACTGGTACCTCCTTTCCCTTTCCCTGCTTCATCAAGCCAGGATCTGAGGGTTTAAAAGCCCTTAGCAGCCACACTGCTCAGACTGGAGGGGGAGAGCCAGTCTCCACCCAGGGTCTTCCCAAGGACGCTGTGGCTGGCGTTAGTCAGACCTACCAGAGGGCAGGCACTGAGCCCCTCCTGGCTTCACCAGCTCCGTGTTGCTGGCAATGGCTTTGCAGAGGCGGCACAGGTTGCCAATCTCTTTGAAGAGGTCGAAGCTGTCATCATAGATAACGCTGCCCTTTCACAAGGAGACACAACAACGAGAGCACCACACGTGAGGCATACACACAGCAACTGGCACAAGAAGGCAGAAGCCGAGTCCTCTCCTGGCTACGCAGCCTGGGAATAGCTTATACAGACCACAGGCTATATGGTGGAAAAAACCCACCGGACATCTTTGTGTCACCAGACAACCCAGGAAGAAATTACATGTCTTCCCTCCCTCCCCAAAAAAACAAGTCAGGCAGTATGACAGAAGCACTGATAAATGAATAGCCGCCATGCCATGCCCAAAACCGCTAGGGTCTGCCTAAGGAGCAGCTCTGAGTCTCTAGTAGTGCCCAGCAGGAAACTCCAGCTTTCTGCCCACTCCACTGTCTGCATTTCACGCTGCCCCCTCCAAAGGAAACAGGCAAAGGCTGATTCTGCACAGTGCCCCCAAATCAGAAGGCAGGAAGAATGGCAGAAAGCTAAAGTGCATCTTCCAAGTGACCAGAGTTGAGCATAAGTTTGCTGGGGAAAGGCTGTGAATGTGTCAAGGGAGATAAGCTGTTCCTGCAAAAGTCACATTTAGTAACCTTTTCCCGGAGTAATTGATTTGCATTTTTTCATGTTAACACCTCACAAGATAAACAGTTATAGAAAAATATTGGTTCCCTGGATCTTGAAATTATAGTGAGATTTTTATACTGAGCTGAAGATGGGTTTGCTTCTAAAATCCTCAGGAAAGCCAGACTTAGACTCAAAATTAGAAGGTTAGATATTGCACTCAGAAAGGGATTTTCTGAAAAGTCTGAAGTGATTTCAGTAACAGCTTCCTGAGCTCCATTATTTGTGAATTTGCCAAAACAGAAATGTACTTTTGGCTCATCACACTGCTACCATCTCTACTATTCCATATGTTTAGATCACTGGACCACGCTGCTCAGGCTGTGGGGATCAACTAAACACCATCCAGAAGACCATCCTTCACTCATCAGCCCTGAGCATGCCTGTCCAGCATGCCAGAATGCGTGTACCATGTCTCCGATGACGTGGTTGTCCGGGCGTCGTGTGCGATTAACACCTCTGATACCAAACACTACAAACACCATGGCTCCCGTGTCTACCAGTGGTCGCACCGCTGGCTTCCCGCAGCCCGTGTTCATGCAAGGATTAAATCCAGAGGTGGCTGACAGCTTTGCTTTGGGTGCAGCTGTCAAATACAGAAGAAAAGGTTGGTTACATTAGAAGGTGGCAAAAGAAGGTCTGACTCCCTGGACCTAACAGGCCGAACAGGTCCTCATCAGCTTACCTTTCTCACTGGGCACATAAAGGATGCCTTTGGTGGGTCCATCTGGGCTAGAGCTGAGAAGACAGCCAGGAGGTGCTACACACACTCGGCCATGGTAAGGGGGCTTGTGCGACTGGGCAAAATACAGTTTCCTGTGCAGCAAAGAAAGTTTGTTATGGCGGACCAGAGGTAGTAAAGATGATGCATCCAACGCATTACACGGAAACAGATGTTCTCAGGGACAGTTAAGGAAAGGAAACAGTGAACAACTCCAGACCTGGGTCCCTAGCCATTGCATATTCTGTGCTGCCTGTTCAGCCCAAGAGTTCAGGTAGGTAAGGGCAAGACCAAGACAAGCAATGTCTTTTTGCCACCCAAAGAAGCCTCTTGTCACAGACCTGCACCTGCCAAGCCTTTGGCATATTAATGATGCTATGGGCCTACAAAATAACTGCAAAATGGGGCACATTTGTAGCAAAGCAAGTCCTAGGGCCACGGATGCCACCAACTGACGGCAGGACTGGCACTGGACGTTAGGCATCCCGTATCAGCCACTTGGCTGTGCTGGTTTTGCTGCCTGGCTCTGCATGCGTTTGGAAGGTTACCGTGTTCGCTGCTGCTCCTTGGCGGCCACGTAGAAACTGAAGTCGAACTTCCAGCCTCTCTTGGTGTCACAGGACAAGGTGGTCATCATCCACTTCCTGGGGCTCGTCTGCTTAAGCAGCCCTACTGTGGACACACAAGCTGTCAGCTTCCTGGTGAAGTTACCGAAAGGCACTCTATACACCTAAGCAATGGATTAATGAAAACAGACACTTAACTCCACAGGGTTGCAGCCTCTTGCACATTAGCATCACACACTCCCCTCCTCCCTGAGCACTGGCACAGCCACACAGAATGAGCACTGCAGGCACAAACCCAGCCAGCCCCCAGCCTGCCTCCTTCCCAGGGTTGGCCAGTGTGTGATGGGGCCCCTCGCCACCCCCATTCTCTGTGGCCTAGGCTGAATGGTGGCTGCTGTGTCCAGGATGAGGGACATCTGAAAGTGAGTCCTCCTGGGAGTGCATGTGTCCAATATGGCCTATGCACAAGCAATGCTGCCTGCTCGCCTGTGTCTGGGGATGGACAGAAGGAGGCAGTGGGAATCCAGCTGTCTCAGTAGCAGTTTCTACTAGAATGAGCTCAGCCGATGATGCCAGGCCACATCTGATCTCCACAGACACTCACACTTCTGCTCCCATTGCTGACAGTCACATCGCAACACCAACGGATAAGTATTGTGGCGCTGCGAGACAAAATCTCTAACAATGCCAAGCAAAATGCCCTCCGCATTAGCTACCTCACTGCAATGCCCTGCAAATTTCACCCTGAGCTACCTAGGACCCCATGGAGAAATAGGAGGCTCTTGTGCTCACCTGTTGAGTGCTGCACTCTTGATAGAGGGGTCCAACATCCCCGGACTGACTCACCTGGAATGAAGGCACCTCCCCGTCTCCCGGTGACACCATCTGCCAGGGGGCAGGGACACTGGCATTGAGTGAGAATCTGTAGATGGCTGGCCTTCCCTTGGTTCTTGACTTGGAGACGTACACAGTCCCCTGGAGATCTGAAGAAAACAGAGGGCATGAGGGCTAGTGGTACTTCTCAATCAGCAAATCCTACAGATATGGAAAGCAGCAAAAGAGGGTTCGTTTGGTCTGCTGTCTCCTCTGGGGCAGCAGGCACAGCCTCTGCCTTCTAGCAGCACAGCACATCTTCCAAAGGTTTTCACAAATATATCCTGAGCTACAGTAATTCCTGATGGCTTATTGATTCATGTCATCTTGGGACCTGGCCCAATAACTTTTATCTTCAAAACCCCTTGCAAAGCAGGCTGAATTTACTCTCGTCATGGCCTGCCAACAAGGTTGTGACACAGGACTGGGATGCAAAAGCTCTGATCTCCTAGCCCTGTACTCAGAACAGAGGGATTTGTCACTAGACTGTACTGCCACCTGGGTTATGGGACCACATCCTAGAGAACAGCAGGCATTCAGGGAAGGGGGATTGTAACGATGCCCCTTACATCCAGCACCAAGCTGAGGCTCAGCAGGGCAGGGTCTGAAGAGAATTATTCCCCATCAGCTATTCAAATCATATGATTTAGTCTTCACCCAAGAGGACCCTTGGACCCTAGACCCAAACATGGTCAGTCATCATGCCCCACTTACCTTGCTGCCCTGTATCACTTATGCTCCCTTTGCTTCCCCAAGGTGACCCTGAGCCCCTCTTCTTTTTTTCCAAAGAGGTTCGGATGTTGTTCTGCAAACTGTGGGGCTTTTCCTGAAACAAACCTGTCCCACAAGGTTAGTCAGGGAGGAAAGATTGAATGACATGACAAGAGACTGACCAGCCCTGCACACACCACAGACTCTGCTATTGAACACGAAACCCTAAGCAGGGAACACAGAGCCACAGACCCCCAGCTGGTCACTGGCATGGGACTGGCACTTATGAGTAAAAGTAGTCAGTTTTCATGGACTATAAAGGAATTGCTCCAGGAGAAACACTCAGGTAGTTCCTGGCTAAAGTAGAAAATACCTTTCAAAATATTCCACCTCTACAGGCAACTCAGTTACCCCACACCCAGTGTGCGCCTCCCCTCAACAGGGTCTATCCAAATATCTCCAATGAGATATTTGAACAACGTGGGCCTCTACCTCATGTTTCAGCTCCTCCATCCCAGGGCTTAGGCCAGGCTGCACCCAATGTGGTCTGGGGACCAGCACTCTCACCTGAGCAGGTAATGCAGGAGATGCCTTCAGCACTCAGGTTGTATTTCAGGTCTAGCAGCACCTGGATGTTAGTGTCTGGCCGGAATAAGACCGGAGCACGGCTAGCTGGATGGAGGCGGCTAGCAAAGAATATGGACAGGAGCAAAACGAGGAGAAACAGCCCTGCAAGGAGAAGCCCAGGTAAGTTTGTGGGGCCCTACATCTTGCACTTAGGACACACTCAGACAGCACACTCAGGGGTGTGGCAGAAAGATGGTATTTTCAACAGGAAAAAGGAACAGAACCTAAAACACACGGGCAGCTGGGCTTTCTTGTAATGGTCCCATGCCTGGATAACCCCATCAGGACTTAGAATCATAGAATGGTTTGGGTTGGAAGGGACCTTAAAGATCATCTAGTTCCAACCCCCCCTGCTATGGGCAGGGACACCCTCCACTAGATCATGTTGCCCAAAGCCCCATCCAACCTGGCCTTGAACACTGCCAGGGAGCCAGGGGCAGCCACAGGTTCTCTGGGCAACCTGTGCCAGGGCCTCAGCACCCTCACAGGGAAGGATTTCTGCCTCACATCTAATCTAAATTGACCCTTCTTCAGCTTAAACCCATTACCCCTTGTCCTGTCACTACACTCCCTCATAAACAGTCCCTCACCATCTTTCCTGTAGGCCCCTTCAGGTACTGGTAAGCCGCAATTAGATCTCCCCAGAGCCTTCTCTTCTCCAGACTGAGCAATCCCAACTCTCTCAGTCCATCCTCACAGGAGACATGCTCCAGCCCTCTGATCAGCTTTGTGGCCTCCTCTGGACTCGTTCCAACAGCTCCATGTCTGTTTTGTACTGGGGCCCCCAGAGCTGGATACAGTACTCCGGGGGGGTCTCACAAGAGCGGACACTTGTCATTTCAGATCTGAGTGAAAGGAGAGGGATGGAAAAGTTTGAGTTCCTCTTCTCCTTAGGGACTGACTGTTCTGAGGACACTCTTCCACTGAGTTAGAAGCCATGTATTACGTCCCTTTTCTCAATCCCTTGTCACTAATAATCAAGGCTTGGGGACTGACTGAGATGCTGTCAAACCCTCTAAAATCCATGCAGATGGAATATCCCGCTCTTTCCTTACCCACAATCACCCATCTGCTCTTCACTGCAGACCACAGCACCCAGTGTTCCAGCAGCTCCTGCAGATGAATTATCAAGTGACCCCGGTTGCTCTTCTCTGCAGGGAGCTGCAGATTTTCTGGCATCACAGATACCAAGGGGACATCCCCCATTTCCAGGGAGACTAGAGAGAGAGAGAAATCAAAGGCAGTCTCAGTGCTCAGTGTGATGAGTGTCCCTCATAGCTTTTTGCTCTCCTTTACAAAATCTTCTGCAAAGCGCTGTACAACTCACTCAAACTAAGGAGATTGAGTATGACCCAGGCAGAGGCAGTGACTTACCCAGGATGTCCTAGGAAGCACCTTTCTCAAGTCACTGCCATGTGATAGCTACATTTCTAAATCCACAGTTCAGTCCAAAGCCTACAGGCCTTTCTTCCTTTGCCAGATCCCACTACCATTGTCCATATGGTCACAGGGACACTGCGTGCTTCTTGGGCCAAGCTGAATTTGTCCCTGTCCCACTAAGTATGTCTTGCAGCTAATTACACAGGTGACCTCTTCCTGGCTGCAGCCTGGCTCCTATCTCATCTCTTTTCTCCTGCGCAGGGATGCCTAGGGAACTGCCCTCTTCTCTCCAGGTGAGAAGTGAGCACTTGCTGTAGTGGGGTCAAAGCATGCCTGGCATGCTGTACAGCTGACCCACAAACCATGCTTGGTCACCAACTGGAACAAGCTGCTTTGCTTCTTCACAAGTTACCTGATGCCCAGGGGTCCCAGGAGAAAAGCATCCTGCCCAAGGGAAGGGGATATTTCCATACATTACCATTGCATGTGGCTCTGGCATACTAAGGAGACAGCTCTTGCAGCACAGTGCCAAGGCTTAGTCATCTGCCTATCAAAGGCAGCTCAGAGCCTACCCTGCAGGGAGGGGGTCTGCACGCGGCTGTGGAATTGATGGGCTCTCGGCCATTGAGCCGTTTGCCTTCGGTTCCAGTTTGCTGCTAGGCCTGAAGGCTACTCAATGCCCAGACCACTCCCTTTGTGGGTTTTAAAAGAAAGAGATTCCAGCAAGTTTTAAAAGCCAAGTGCAACAGAGCATGACCCCGTAAGCACTCTCATCTTCGATAAGGGTTAGAGGGATTATCTCCTGCTAACAAGAGACAGGGAATTTCTGGGCTCTTTTTCTAGACTGCTTATGTGGTCTCAGGCAAGTCATTGCCCTCTTCTTGCCATGACAGAAGACATGGTCTGAGGAGGTGATGCTGGAGAATAACAATGTGTTCTCTCACCTGCTTCCCAAATGCAGTGCTCTGAATGGCAGGGAAGAGGGGAAAACTCTTTACTCAAAGGTGAGCTGTCCTGGTGCTATGGATTAGATGTTTCATGGCTACGTCCACATCACAATCAGTGATTCCAGCCAGAAAGTACAACCCACATTAGACCCAGGAGGATTAGCAAAGCAGTTAGAAAGCATGTATCGACCCCCACTGAAGATCTCAAAGCAACTTACAACCATTAGGGAGTTCAGAATCCTACAGCCTCCCATGACAGCACCATCTCCAGCTTAAAAGTAAGGAAACTGAGGCATGGGCCAGCGGCAGGGACAGGACTGCAGGATGAACAGGGCAGTGTGGTCCCCCTGAAGGCACTACACAGCAGGCACATACCAGGCTCCTCCTCCACACTGAGCAGTGGGATGTCATCATCGAGATAGGGAAGCGTTTCTCTGCCTGATCTGGAGGTGGCCTCCGAGGCAATGAAGAGATCTTCAGCCAGGTGCAAGGCACTCTTTTTGGTGCACTTCTGACTACAGCTGGATTGGAGCAGGGAAGGAGACAAAGGCATGAGTTTTAAGCCACCTACCCTGCAAAGAGTTACCAGTGGGCTCCTTCAGTGACAAGGAGAACAGCAGCAGCCTGCTCCAATTACTTGGAAAGACAACAGGCAGTGACATGAGCAATTTCCATGGCTAAGTGCTGAGAGGTCGGGGCTGAGCTGCTATGGCAAAGCAGTAGCAGGGCTGAGCCATGAACGCTGGGCACTGAGTGACGGAAGTTTCAGGAGTTCATCTCCCTGCTAATGAATTAAATCAGGCCAGGTCATCTGCACTGCTAAAGAGCAGGGGAAGGGGAAACGTACTGACTTTCAAATACAAATCTGCACGCACTGCTTGTGCTCACAGGCAGAAGCAATGTTGATCTAACTTGCAGGGCCTGTGTCTCCACAGCTTGAGGATTCAGCTGTGCAGTAAGTGCTCTGAGGACACAAATGGCTTCAATACGCCATGGGATTCAGCAAAGACATATGAGTGGCATTGCTGAGTCTGGCTCCTGGGAGGCACCTGTGCACACACCAAAGGGAATAAGACTGCAACCTGGCCCTTCCATTTTACTCCAATCTGGAATGTCAGAAGTTACATTTCCCTTCTGTTAGAGAGACTAACAGGGAATGGCAAAGCCAAGCTGCCTGAGGGGGATGAGCTTAACTGAGAGGGATGAAATAACTGAGATCATAGGGCAGGGATTTGCACACTGCCTTGGCCATGAGTTCCACAACAACTTCCCACCCACACAAGGAGTCTCCAGGCTCACCTGGTTTGGCAGGAGGTCTCTAGTGGGGACACATAAAGGGTCCATATTCCAAGAGCAGCTGGCATGGTGAAGAGCACAGCCACCCAGCAGCAGGACACAATCAGCGACATAAAGAGTCCAAAGTCATGCACAGCTGGGATCTACACGCAGAGAGAGGACATGGAGTTGGGATCAACTAGGGCAGGAGACCTGGAGAGATGTCAGGCCAGAAAGAGGTATCTGGAGGAACCTGAGAATAGCACATCCTGACCTCAGTCATGGTAGTCAGCAAACCTGGCAGGTACAGAGCTGAGCTGATCAGTGGCACTGGAAATATTGCCCTGGATGCTGATACAGGGAGACTGTCCACTGCCTTAGAGCAAGTATGGGACAGCCCCCTAGGGCAAGCAAGTCCGGTATGCCCCTGTGCTGGAGGACAGGGGTAGAAAGATGGTGCTGGCAGCTTCCCTCTATAGGAGGGCCTCTGGCAGAAACAGAAAGCCCCAAATTCCAAAGCTGCAGTGTACCTGAGAGAAGATGTTGGCAGCATATGCTGCGGCTGTGGTCAGGGAAGTGAAGAAGGTGGCCTTCCCTGCTGTCTGGATAGTATGGATCATGCGCAGCCGCAGGTCCTTGAGGTGGGTGGCTTGGCGGTAGGTGTTGATGAAAACAAAGACATCATCAACCCCTGGGAAAAGAGCAGGGAGACTGTGATACTTTGCTTACAGTAGGGACACATGCTAAAAAGCTATTTTCCCTTCAACATCTGACCTGCAAGTATTTCCCTTACAAGTAATGGAGTGAAAGGGATTGAAAATTCAATCCGCATTTGCCGCCATCACCTTTCTCTCTCCTGCAGGCAGGAGTTACCGTAAGGCAGCACAGGTAGGTTTTGAGTAAGGACGTGCTTACCAATTCCCACAATGACAAAGGCAGCCACACCATTGAGTATACCCAGGTACTGGATCCCAAATACAACGTGGTACAGGAACAGAGCCACCAGGCAGCTTAGCCCAATACTGGCAATGCCAAAGAACGACAGGAACACTATAGGAGGAAAGGAACATATTAAAAATAGTATTTCTGGCCACCCTCTGGGAAAACAGACACCTCGCACCTGCGCTGTGGGAGTAACAGTTCCCAGGAGTGTGTTCGTGACAGAATAGCTCAAGGCTGCAAAGGTATCGCTTGCAGACTCCTTCCCGTAAGGTCCAGCCATGAAATTACATCAGCTTTACACTAGTGTTACTAAGATGGGAATCTTGCATCTTATTCCTAATCTCCTGTGAGCCTTCTCCCCGATTCTGCCCACAAATCTCTGCTCTGGAGAATCAGACTTGCAGGACCTTCTGCATGCTGCTGTGCCACAAAGTCAGGCTGGTGTCAGGGCATCAGAGCGTCTCCTGGGGCTTGCACAGACACAGGGAGTCATGGCATATTTGGCTTCGTGTGAGAGCAGGGCAGCCGTGACTGCATCTTACCTGAGCAGGAGGTAAGGATGTAGACCAAGACAGCTATGCAGCTACTGCTGATGAAGGCCAGCAACATGTCATTGTTGAAGGTCCTCCTCACTTCATAGTCAAACAAATCTGTCCCTCCGTACAGCACCTGGACCTTGCTAGAGTGGGAAGATGTGAAAGAAGGAAGAGGAGTAGGCAGAGTTGAGTGTAAAGGGAGCAGAGCCAGGGGATTTAACAAAGCAGAGGATTTAACAAAGCACAATGTCTCCCCAAGAGGCAAAGGAAGTCACTGCTCTAATAAACTTGGTAGTTCTATGAGCAAACAGCTCAAAGTAGTGAGAGCAGGTTGAACAAGGTTGCTGCTGGAGGTGAAGTTCACACAAGAAGGGAAAAAAATAAAAGAGCAGGTCTAATATTTTTAAAATTCCTCCAGTGCATGGTGGGTCTTTGGCACTAATAAGACTTCTTGCTGTCAGCAAACAGCTCCTGAAGCCTCCAAAGCCAATTCCATCTGGAATCCTAATCATTGCTTATTATATTAAGCACAAAGGTAATAACCAGCAGATGCAGGCAGAATGAGAGCTTATCAGAAACCATATGATTTACCAGCTTCTGCTTCTGGAAGCAGGCTCTGAGCGGAAGTAATCCAAGATAATTTAACCAGGAGTACAATAACACTGCACCATAGGAAGCTATCAGGAATGCGAGTTCCAGAACTGAGCCTTGGCCCTAATTCCCTTTTGGCTTCCCATAACTGCAACCTACTCTGCCAGCCCATTGCTGAGGACGCTCTGTGGCTGCCTGCTTTCAGGGCTGACACGGGCTGGCTGCCTTTCGCTCTGCTTTTGAAAATCGGCATCCCTTCGTTCTAGGAGCTATTGAGATTCAGAGCAGTAGAGAGCTGGAGACTGAGAAGGTACACTGGCACTGGGGCTCACCACCTTCCCTCAGCTGTCTGGATACCGTGCTACTCTTTTAGCCCTTTTAGCTCTACTTTACCATCTCCCTCTCACAAGCGCTGAGCAAAGCTCTATTCAATCAAAGTCTCACAGACCTGTGGTGAAGAATGCCTGCATTTTCTGAAACGCATCCCTCCCTGGAACTCCCCTCCCCATCTCTCCATACAAAGAGCAAACACTTCTGGAAGGAGTTACACTGGCATGACCAAAAGCAGAATAACAGCCACAGGTTGATGCCTTGAGTAAGGACCATCTCACTGCCTGCACCATCAGACCAGCTGGGGCCGAATTCAGACCAGGAAGGCAAAGCAGCAGCTCTGCTGGAGCCAGTGGAATTGGACTTGTGAGATGGAAGCAAACAGATCCAACACCAGACAGGGGCTGAGTGGAAAGGCAGGCACTGGATTCAATCTCTGGCTACCTTTCATTGTCTCTCTTCCTGCCTCTGGCGTGTTGCTGCAGTAGGAAGTGGCATTAAAGCGAAGCATATGAGTGGTTTGCTGCCATATGCTCCTCACCCTCATTCATTGTACCTGAGCCCAACTTCCAAGGAGATGCTTTTTCTCCTTCGTCTGGAGCATTACGCCATGGCCACTGTTCCAGCCTGACCAGCACCAATCTGAGCTGGCACGCCAAGCCTTCTGTGCCTAGTGCTGCCAGGTGAGACTGAGTGCTGCACAGCTATCGGAGCGGAGCAGGCATGTCTGCCCTGCGTAAACCTTAAGACAGAGCTTTTACACCCTGAAGGGCCTATTCCATCCACTCCTTCAGTGCAACAGCAAGTACCATCCTCTCCAACCTCTGCCTTTCCCTGCTCTCGTGTGCTCCCAGCAAGGCACCCTCTGCACACACCCTCACCTTGTGGATTGCTTGGCCAGCATGGCCACATAGGTGATGACAAAGTTCTGGAACTTGTGGCGCTGCTCCTCCCAGCGGTCCTCCACTGAGTAGTAGTTTGGCAGTGGTGCCCCAAAGAGGATTTCGCTCCGCAGCAGGGAGCTCTTCATGTTCTCGGCAGACAAGCCCTCATCCACATACCAGTAGAATTCAGGATGGGTCATGGCCAGCTCCAGGGACCCTGCAGGAGAAAGCAGCACCACTTTTTTAGTTGACTTGGCAAGACACAGGATCTATGTCCTGGTTTTGGCTGGGACAGAGTTAATTTTCTTCCTAGCAGCTGGTATAGTGCTGTGTTTTAGATTCAGTATGAGAATAATGTTGACAATCCACTGGTGGTTTTAGTTGTTGCTACGTAGTGCTTATCCTAAGTCAAGGACTTTTCAGCTTCCTGTGCTCTACTGACTGAAGCTGGGAGGGAGTACAGCCGGGACAGCTGCCCCAAACTGGCCAAAGGGATATTCCATACCATATGATGTCATGCTCAGTGCATATAAAGGGCAGTTGGCTGGGGGTGGGATCACTGCTTGGGGATGGGCTGGTCAGCGGGTGGTGAGCAACTGCACTGTGCATCACTTGGTTTGTATATTCTATTATTATTATTTTCTCTTCCTTTACTGTCCTATTAAACTCTCTTTATCTCAACCCATGAGTGTTACTGGGGTTTTTGATTCTCCTTCCCATCCCACCAGGGGTGGAGGGAAGGAGGTGAATGAGCAGCTGTGTGGTGCTTAGCTGCTGGCTGGAGTGAAACCACAACAGTCTAGTCTGACCAAGGGAAACTGGGAGTGATCCTGTCTTTCATCAGAGCGATGCCGACTGCTGCTGCCTTGCAGAGAGCAAGGAGGACTGAGGAAAGCTGGATTGCAAAGACACACATTCCACTTCTACTTTGTGATTCTGTTTGTGATCTTGCCTACATGCAGTTCCCCACCAGGGACGCATCTTCCACCCAACCGATCTGAACCACAACTCCCCCAAGCAGCAATGCACACAACATCCCCATCACTACTCGCACTGCTGGATGCACTTAGTTCTTCACACATTGGGCCAATATTTGCTCCATCACACTGGGAAGCACAAGAATTAAACAATGCCCATGGAAGATGAGGAGTCCTGGCTCTGCTGTGACCTGGTACCTCTGCCAGCTCATGGTGTGAGGGATGCAGAGATGGAGGCACTCAGCTAGTTGAGTAAGAGACACTGCCTGCCTATCCCCAAAATCTAAGTCCACTTGAGTTCACATTAGAAAGACCCACAAACTACACTCTTTCCTGTTTTGGTAGCAGAACTGTTACTCACAATGGAGCAGATGGAGTTAATTCTTCGCCTGCTCCATGTATGGCTCCTGGACAGCTATCATCTGCAGCCTGTGCTTGGGAGACAGATGGAGGCTTCATCCCACAGCCACATCACACCCACAGACTCCTCATGATTCACCTCTTTTTCACCATCCAGAGCCTATGCTCTACTAGAGGGGCATAGTACAGGGTACAGAGCTGGGAGGAGGAGGCAGGGCCTTCCTCCTCTTTTCCTTATAGGAGCCTTTCCAGCTGGTGACTCACAAGCTGCCTTTCAAGCTCCAGAGCAGCCCACAGACCTCTTTCATCTGCTCTATGGTGCAGGGAAGCTAATCCCTATTGTCTGTCCAAGACCTGACATTCCTCTAGTTAACTACAGTCATTTACAGGGGACAAGGCTCAGTAGAAGGCATCTGTACAATGCAGGACTCCCTCTCATTTGTCCCTCTTGTTCGCTTGTGTGACCCACGACTGAAGTTGCAGAGGCTTTGCTGAAAGGGTTGAAAAGAGGCCCTAGTGAAGAAAAGACAATTCCTCAAGGCACAACACCGCAGCACCTTCCTCTCTGCACAAAGCATTCACCTCTTTTAGCTGCCCACCAGTAAGTGACTGACTGAACTTGCAGGAGAGGATGCATACCTTAAACCTGCCAGCCCTCGCCCATGGCCATCAGCTCACCTTGGATGTCAGCAAGGTCTTGTCCCATGCCGTCATAGTAAATCTTCCCTCCTCTCTCAGTGGGGAAGAAGTAGGTCATGAGGGAGCTGGGAGGGGAGCAGTAGGAGTAGGAGCCCAGGGGCAGGTCCTTCAAGACCTCATGGGGCTTCCAGCAGAACTCCCGGAAGCGAGGGTGGTCCATGATCTTGCGCTCAACCTCGTGGATGGTAACCAGGCGCTCAGTGGTAAAGATGTTGTTTTCAGAGTCGCCTCGAGCCAGAAAAATGAGCTCGATGCGCCAGTGGGCATGTGTCTGTGTGTTTGCGCTGATGTAAGTGCTGGAGTAGTCCCAGCGTGGGGCACCGCTCCCAGTTCGGGAAGTCCGGTTTCCTGGGTTTAGGCGGACAAGGGGCTTGGGGGAGCTTGTCCTGTCCTCTGGAGTGCTGCGCTTGACCCGCGCACTGACCCTGAGATGGGAAGCATTGAGGTGAAGCTGCTGGAGCTGCTCAAAGATGAGCCTCTGCAGGGTTTCAGAGGTGAAGTCAGCCAGGTCCCGGCGGTTCCTCCCCCACGACCCAAACTGGGACTTGAGGGCCAAGGCAAGCGCATCAAAGCGCTGAGAGGACTCGTGGTTGCGGATCTCAAAAGCATTGTAGGAGATGTCAATATCCAGGGCTGGGTAGTGGAGGAACATGACAACAGCAAGCACAGCAGGGATGGCACAGCCCAGGAAAAGGATGAAGCCAGCGCAGTACGGGTTGGTAAATACCCAGCCAACAATATTCCAGAAGCCGGAGGTGGGAAGAGTGACACGCAGGGGCCTGACTCTGCATGGACTTTTCCCACACAACAGAGCACCCTCTCGCCTCTTCCGGGAGCTGAAGGCTACCTCTTCATCTTCCTCATCTAGCCAGGCATCCTGTAACAAGGGGTCATCCTCTGTGTCCATGTCCAGCACCTGCACAAAGGGGTGGAGAAAAGCAGTCAGCAAGGCCCAGCACTGGACGTCACCAGGCACAGCCATGAATCCATAGCAGTTGCCAAAGGGTCTCAGCAGCAGAGCCAGGGAGGGAGGTTCACTCCAGCGCTCTCAGTCCTGCACCCTCAGCAGCAAAGCACGACTCCTTTCAAACCCTACAGATTTGCCACAGCCACTGAAAGAACAGGCTCGCTATGGGGTATCCCACACCCTGCCTGGCACAGGATCCAGAGAGGGGAGAAGTTCAAACCACAGTCCCAGAGCTCAGTGCTCCGGCAGAAGAAGGCTCTGCATGGCTCCAGGAACACCAAGCATGGAGATGACAGGGAATTCACAGTACGCTGCTCAGACTGCAGCAGCAGGAACATTTAATTAGCTAACCTGGTTTTCATTCCCAGGAACAGTTCATGCTACCAGATGAAAAATGCAAGGGACCCTATCTTCATCTCTTTCAAACTGACAATAGATTTTTCCCCCAGCTATTTATAGCTGTACTCATCTTTCCTACAAAGCATGCATGTGCGTGCACACGCAGAACCAGAAGCACATGCACCCACATACCTGCAGACACACACATTTGCACACACTTGTATGTACCAACGCCCAGAGAACTCTCTCTAACCCTGCTCTAGTTCCTGAAGGGCTCTCCACCACCAGTGTGGGAGGGGAAAGGGCTGAACAGCCCTGCTTTCCTTCCATACCTGTGGGACATTGTTTATGGAGTGAGTTTTCCCAGTTCCAATGGAAAAACTAGGAAACAAAAGCAGTCACTGCTCCCGTGGAATGACAAGGGGGAAACTCTCCCTGATCAGCCCATACTTGCGCAGGAAAGAGGAGAGAAAGGGAGAGGAGAGGAAGGGAGAGGAGAAGAGAGGAGAGGAAGGGAGACTCCCTGGGCGGTGCTCTCCTTTGCAGGGCGCTGCCAGCACACACCGGTTCTTAGACTTTCCCGTGTGCCCCTCCTGGGTGTTGCATGGAAGCCTCTCAAGCCAGGAAGCTGCAGGTGGTGGTCCCTGGGCACAAAGCCCAGACCCTGCAAGTGTCACTCCTTTTCCCGAGTCCCAGCAGCAAAGCCTGCAGCCCCCCGTCACTGAACGAATGGATTCAGTTCCTTGCTTGACCCTGATAGTTGCAAGTAATTTACACACAGGACAGAAGCAATTTACGTGCTTTGCTCCTAACCAGTGTTTCTATTTTAACAGGACTTCTATCAGCAGGAAGACGAATTGCCAGCACCCTTTAACTCGAGGTCCTCGGAAGACCTGGGAGCTGCCTGAACCTGGACTGAGAGAAAAAGCAATGGGGCAGAAATGCTCCCTGGCAGAAGAGGGATGTGCAAAGGAGCAAGGGTCACAGCAGTCTCGCTGGCTCTGGTCAGCCTGGGTGATGCCTGTGGCTTTGCTCACAGGGAGTTCATGGGGTCTACAGCAGCTCCCACGGGATTCACTCTGGTCCGGGTACCATCTGTGCTGCCAGGCTGGGCAGAGCGCTCCCAGTGTTGCAGAGCCTGTGGAGAACAGGGACCCTCTGAGCTCCAGCCTCCCTGCGCCTGCCCACACCAAGGAAAGCACAAATGTTGATCGGTGGTTTTAATCTGCAGCTGATATTGTCTCAAAACATCCCACCCTTCCTGTCAGTGTGAGAGCAGGGACTCCTCCAACCCCTTGCCGTGGTTAGGCTCATGCAGCTGCCTCACCCACCTTAGACAGGCTGCAGAGCGCAGTGCAGGAGGGTGTGTGTAAATCTGTGCTGAATCCTCCTCCTGCTCTGCGATCTCACAGTGCAAAAACAGATGGGCACCACTGATGGCAGATGTCCACAGTCCCTCTTCTGCCAGACCCAAAATCCTCAGGAGGCTAAGAAACAGGGCAAGGAAAGGGCAGCTGACAAAACTCTGCTGTATTGTTTCCCCCTTCACACGTAGGGCTGTTAGCAAGAACAAAGCAAAGGGGGGTCTTTTCAAGTCTCTGGAAAGGTTAGGAAAAATCTAGCTGGTTTTAGTCTCCATTAAGACTTCTTTAGTATTCAGGATGGATAATTCTAAACAGCCAGGGAGTGTCTGAAAGTTTCCCTGAACGGCCACGCATCACTGCGTGAGCCTTGGGCCCCATGGCAAGGCCAAGAGTGTACAAACAACGCTGCCCAGGACAGCTACTGGGGTGTGGGTGCTCCTCCACCTCAACTTCATGGGCATGCATACCCATGTGCTCTTCTGTTGTTGCTTAGAGAGAGCCTTACTTGCATCACGACAGGGAGGAAGCTTTCCCAAGTCTCTGAATCTGCATATAAATGCTCTCTCAGCTGCTCCTTACCACAGTTTTGCCCTTCTCTTCCTACACTCTACACCCCCAAACACTCCCCACAGAGCAGCCATAATCCCATCAATGCTGACAAAGCAGTGGAGGGCAGTGACATCCTCCTGTGTCTCCGAAGCCTGCTGCCACGTCAGCCCCAGCTCACAGGTCGCCCCACGCTGCTCGCCTTTGCAGACAGACATCCTCAGCACGTGCAAGCCCTTAGTCAGCGTGTAACTCCCGTCCATCGCTTGGCTGACAAGTACTATCCCCCTCCCTCTCTGAGAGACAGCCAAGCTACAACTTCAGCTCAGGCTAGCAGCGCAGATCGGTGCTGCGCGAATGTAGGTGCAAACCTTGCTCATCCCATCCGGGCCAGCTGGTGTGTACATGGAGTTACCTCCACTCCACCCAGCTGCCCCTTCTCCCATGGGCCTGGGCTCTCCTTCAACACAACGGAGTTACTGCAAGACCTGATCAAGCATACGTATTCTCTCTTTAGAAAGAGAGGTAAAGAGCCATAATAATTTCCCATTTATTGAGCTACTGAGGAGAAGGAGGGAAAGATTCTAATCCTGAAACAGAAGAGCCTGCCACGTGACAAGAAAGGAAATGAGAGAGACTGAGATAGTAATAAACCAGCAGAAAAAGGATCATACCATCTTCCTTTTTAACCAAGGGCTAAATCCTCAACTCAAGGAAGGGATCAGACCTCAGGCACCTCCCTCTGACTCCTCCATCCACTCTCATGGATACAAATTCTGATGCTGGTGTAAACCCCAGCATGGCAAATGCTGGAAAAGCCCCTAAATTATATGCACTCACATGAGAACTGAGTCAGGGAAGGATCAAGATTTGGTCCAGGTGGAAGGGCAAGGAGGGAGGCACCTGGGCTGTGCTGTCCCTGATGGTGACATCCTCCCTCTGCATGGAGGGTAAGCACGTGCGTGCATCCTGCCCTTGATCCACCACAGCTCTGAGCTCCCTTTGAAAGACAGTTACCACGATTCGGCTGCAAAGCCAGACACAGCTCACTTAGCGTGGCCCTTGGGATTCGTCTGGCTTTAACGTCTTCGTCAGATCCTGCCTGGGTCAGGATGAAAGCTTATCCAACCCAAAACATGGCAAACTGAATTAGTGGGGGAGATAAACCCTGAAATCAGCCAGAAGGGGAGTAAAATGCATTTTTTCTGCTTGAATTCTACTTGGGGGCTGGCCTGTTTTCCCTCCACCACTTCCTGTACTACCCAGGGGACTCCCAGCATTGAAGCATGGCCCAGTAATTTTTTCAATTCCAGGATATGCACAGTGGACCTAATCTCGCAGCCCTTAAAGCTCTGCCTCACTTCTGCGCAAGCTTAGCCTGCTCTAGGTTGGAAGGAGTGGAAGATAAGAGCAGTCCTAGGAGCCCTGGATCTGTTTCTTTAGAGAAGAGGCACTGATTTGGCCTGTCGAGGTAGACATTCAGATTTCTTGGGCTTCCCTCTGCCCCTTCAAAAGCAAACAGGCTTCCTCCTGGTTCAAAACCAGCCAGGACTCTGTAGGGCGGCAGACCCTCCTGTAAAGAAGGTTCCTGGCTCAGATTTAAGGTGCTGCTTACAGGCATAGCTTCCATTAAGTCAGAGAAAGGTAAAGGAAACTGGGCAAAGTATTTAGTAAATAAATACTTTAAGTGAAAGCCTCCACCCCCCCACGGCAGGTCTGCCTCACAAAATACCCTCTACTTCCCAAGTCGTGTGCTTTGCCACACGAAGCCAGATCTTGCAGGAACCTACAACGCCATATTATGGACAGCCCTGACCCAGACTGCCAGCAGGAAGCAAGAGCCACAGCTGCAGTCACCATGGGGTTGCCCCATGTCAGGGACCCCGTCCCACTGTCCTGATGCTTTCAGGTTTTTCCACCAGGAACATACAAGCATTGAAGAGACGCGTGAGAGTGAAGGACAGGCCCTGAACCAGCTGCTTGAGTAAAAAGAGCTCCGCAAGCCTGACCACGCAGCCTGAGCAGCTCCTGCTGTCTGCACAGCCACGCAAAGGCAGACACTGTGGGCAGACTGCGCAGCCCAGGCAGCCAGCGCACAGAGCAAGGGGCAGGTGTCCCAGGGTACCTGACACAGGGAAGATGCGGGGTGTGGGACCCTTTCCCTTCCCCACACTACCATGAAGTTCAACAGCAGGGTTGCAGAGCCGCAGAGCTCTGCGGCATAGCTCTGCTCTGCAGAGCCGCCCACAGAGAGTATGCTGCGAAGGGGCTTTTGCCTAATGGCTGCATAGAAATCACAGACCCTGTGTTCCTCTGGCAGAGCTGGGCCGGCACAGTTCGTGTTCAGCTCACCCACGTCCCAGCCTGGCATCGGCACATGTTCATCTGCGTTGTCTCGCTCATTCAGCCAGCCAAAAGCAGCTTGGGAACTGGGAAGGGGGAAGTGGGGAGAGCCTGAACCTCGGCACCACAGCCACGAATGCTACCAGAGCCCAAAGGAAGAGGCTCACCCTGTTCCTCCCTGGATGACTGTCACTGATGACAGTGACTGGCAGACTGGGCCTCCAAGCCCATTGATATCTGCACCCTTGTTCAGCAGTTTAACCCGGGCATCCGTCCACATCTTGCTGTAACTTACCAGTCTGATCGAGTAATGAATTAAGCATTTCAAGCACTGCAGGGCTATGGAGCACAGCGTAGCAATAATTAGGACTCCTGTGAGCCTGACACACAGCAGAAAAGAAGGGACAAAGCCAAACCTGGGAGACCTTAAGATCAGCGAGAGTTTTGCCCTTGACTGCAGCAGGTGGGATCCAGCTCAGATCCCAAGGGCCCTGCAGGGATTGTCACTCACTTGCACCCCAGCCAGGAAAAACACCCATGCAGCTCCCACGCGACAGGGCTCTTTTTCAGTGAGATCTAGGAGAGAAGAAAGTCATTGACAAGTTGGGGAGAGGCAGTGACAGATGAGGAAGCTAATTACACCCGACCTGATTAATTAATGCTGACTTTCAGATTAAAAAATCCTCACTAGTGTTCCATTTCAATTACTCAGTTGTTCCTTCTTACAGGAAAAAGGAAGCCCTGTGCATCAGCAAGCTAGAAAGAAAAAAGGAGAGAAAGCACAAGGCTAGAAGGGGAGGGAAAGACAATTTCTGTAATATGGGAGATTCCTATCGACAAAATAATTAAACTTCACATTCATTTCTCCCACGGGCAAACCTTTCAGAGCAGAGCTAGCAGTTTTGTGATCCTATTTGTATTCCTGAAAACTCTTGGAGTTTCTAGCAAAGGCAGCTTTATGCCCCTTTGTTAGCTATATAAAGTTCCTCTAAGAGGCAGAGAAAGGGACTTTGTGCTTGCAAAATCATCTGAAGAGCATCCAGCTCCGGCAAAAAGCCACCTCTCGATGCGCAGTTGATAGCAGGGATGGACACAGTGCCTCCCAGGCCCTGTTATGCTGAGGAACGCTGTACACAGCTCTGGCCGTGTAGAACAACTGGAGGGCATCATTAATGCATACCCACTCTAAAGCAGGGCTCCACAGCGACACTGAGACTCGGGACCAGTTTTGCTCTGCACTTGAATCACTGAGACTAGTCTACAAGTATAATTTTAAAAAACAACCAAGAAGGGCTTTCTCAGGTCTCTGCTCTCCCCTTAACACAGCTGTAACTGAGTGCATGGAGTAAGCTGTGTGTTGCCATTTGCCAGTGCAGAACGCCCTTCACAAGTGGGAAAAATGAATCAGTAAGGAGGAATTAGATACAATTTCTGGGTCCCAAGTGGAGGTCTGACTATCAGAGGTGTTGCACTCCTGGAAAAGCAAAGTAGTCCCAGGACACCTCAGACTGGGCACCTGACCCTGATTCTACTGACATACTTCTGAAAGCACTGGCTTAATTCAGCCATTGGCCAGAACATATACTTGTGGATACAACCCAGAACCTGCTTCAGTGGGACACAAGCCCAGACATGCACATGCTGCTTGAACTGGTTTAAACTGTTGGCTGGGCTGGCTCCACCATTATTAACCAAGCAGGTCTACTTTTCCAGCTGTACAGCACAATGCAGCAGGAAGGCTTTTAACTCGTTTTCTTTCTGGGCCCTTTGCATTCCCCTTCCCACTTGCTTTAAATCCTTTGGTAAGATGCACGAAAACATTGCCAGACCCCAGGCACTTTGCAGATCAGAACGACATCAAAATGCTCCAGCAGCACAGTGCTGTTGAGATCGCAGCACAATGATGTAAATATGCGTTTGCTGGGAAAAAAGTTCAGCAAATGATTTAGTATATATATTTAAAGCTCTATCGTCTGCAGTTCCACTTGCCCACAGGAGGCAAGACAATAGATAAAGCTGTGTACAGCATGGAGGACTGCCAGATCTCCCAAGCTTTATGAAATCAAGTACATGCATGCACGCTCACTCCTAACTGGGGTGTCCTCTTTCACTGCTGACTGTCCTACCCTTCCTTCCCCTTACAGGCACTTTTACACCCTGGCTAAGATAAGAGCAGCTGAAGGAACTAGTCAGACTCGATGATCTTAAAGGTCTTTTCCAACCTAAATGATTCTATGCTCTATCGACCTGCTTTCAGAACGGACAAAGGCTTGTTGGAGCACTCTCAGCTCACAACATTGACATCAAGGATCTCCTGCCTGCACCTGCCTGCTATTCCAGGTGTCTGACAAGCACTGATTAGATCTACTCAATTGCATGCCAAAAACAGCGTGGAAAGATTAGCCGCAAAGTCAAGCACTCACCAATCAGGAAATGCCAAATTCAGGGCTGACGCAGCATCCTTAATTTGCCCCCCTTCTGTAAATGCTTTGCAGTGCAGTTCTTCTTCCAAACCCAGTGTCCGGAGGCAAAGACTCTGGCCTTCACCAGTGCATGCGATGGATGATGCTCCCCGAACCCAGCAGCTATTCGCTACCTTGTTCTCTCCTCATTGTTCAGCGTGTGGTCTCACGCCTCATTTCCTGCACGTTGCTCATGCCTGGCTCAGAGGCAGAATTATTAATTTCCTCATGAGCTTTTCAACACTGCCTGTCACGACAGTCTGAGGGCTGAACAAACAGGACTGAACGGAATCTTCTCCTAGCATCTCTGAGAAGGAGGAGGTGGTGTAGTCCGCGTGTGACAGATGCGGGAGCTCAGGGGATCAGAAGGAAAAAAATCGACACTTATTTTGGGTGCCTAGTTTAAGACACACAAGATACCTCATTTCTTAGAGTGCACAGAACCGCACAGATGGGGGCTGTGTGCAACAAGCTGCAAACTCTGCTTTGTTCCGCTAGTGTAATCTACGCTGTAACATCAAGCATAACCACCACTGCGCAACGTAACCTCCGTGCTGGCGAGGGACATCCAACCTCAGCAATGAGAACCAAGTTCACACAATCTATGTTAACCAGTGACGTGCAGGTCAGTAGTGGGACACCTCAGAAAGGCTTAACAGTGCCAGAAAATGCAAGGACCACGAGTTCCCCCATCTCTTTACCTCTAACCTGGCCATGCGGACAAGGAACAGGCTGAAGAAAGGGAGTGCAAGATCAGTATACAGGGAAAAGGGAGAGAGACTGGTTTAAAAGGTGTTTGCTTTGCTGTGTGAGAAGCCGCTACCTGCACAGAGAGTGGACCAAGAAGAAAGTGGACAGAAGAACTGGGTAACCTTACAGCTGTGATCCACACAAGGATATACAGCAAAAGCTTTTGCTTTTGTTTGTTGCTTTCAGAAATCAGCAGCTGCACTGTGCTTTGCTAGGGGTAAGATGCCTGCCAATAAGAACTAGCTCAGCCATCTGAGTTTCCTATTTTAACACCACATTTTTCCTGAATGTTTCCTTCACTAGGAAAAAGAGTGATGCCACGGCCTTGGATTGGGGATGACGTTCATATGGTGTTAGCTTGGGAAACTGAGGCAGCCCACGCATGGCTCCAGCAGGTACCAGCTGGAAGGTCTGTCCTTCCAGTAGTAGGGTGCTACTTCCTAAGCGACTCCAGGAAGAATCTGTATTCTGACAGGTTAAAAAAAACATCCAAAAGGACATAATAAATTGCCCCAAAATACTTGCTTCAAAGTACTGACACCGGCACTTTTTGAAGAGAAAGGTCACCAGGATTGTTGGCAAACCATACATGTTCGGTGCCTGCCATCCCAGGATTACTGCAGAGGTAAACCTACACAAGAACTTTGCTAACATGAATGTCGTTGGCAAAGAAAATTCATTTCCTGATAAAATAATTTGCTCCTGGTTATTGTAACTAATGATTGTGGGTGTTAAAAGACAGCTTCTTGGTTATAATCTCAGGAAACATGCCTTGCAGCCTTGTGCCATGTTTACCACTTGAGTGAGTCGCTTGCGTTAATGATAAGGCCCCGCTGTCACTCAGGCATGTGGCACTTACAGGTTTCTGCACACAGGCACCGAGCAAGCTGAGACACCGATACACTTCAGAAATGACTTACCTAACCACTACAAAAATTACTCAGATTTTGTCTGAGCCCCAGCCACTTGCTGTTGCTAAGTAAAGGGTTGGCTTCTGGATCAGCTGTGTGCCTTTGGGTGCCTTGACAGAGACTTCAAAAGCACCCTGGATCCCACCTACCAGAGGCCCAAGATAACAAGCTTGTTAAGGGAGTGTGGATTTCCACACTCCAGTGCCTGTCCCTGAGCACCTGTGTTCATAGCAAAGCCTTTACAGCTCATTAAATACAGATGGCTGCCACAAACCAGGGCCTTGTATTATTATCCCAAGAAGTGTCACTCCAGGAAGGAATCTCAGACCATGGAGAGGACTCACCAATTCCCAAGCCCCTGGAATAAACTGCCTTCCCCAAAGCTTGTGTGCTGCTCTTTCATAGATAAACTCAAGCTTCCCACACCATTGTCACCCTGAAAAGGAAAGCCAAGTCCTGCTGTCAACCCTTGCCAGTCATTTATTATTCCATCCTGTGCTCAGGCTCCCCACTTTACGTCACCGCGGGCACTGATACCACTCTATGCTCAGCTGCGTGATCCCCAGCTCTGACCCTGCTCCCCACACCTGCTCCTTGCAGCAGGAGGAAGTCTGAAGACAAGGGCTGGCTGTGCGCTCTCCTCCATCTGCAGCTCCCCAGCAATAGCCTGCTTGTGTGCACACCGTGCTTCTGGGACTCATCAAAACATCCTCTCCTAAAGGCCCCTCTCCAGAGTCTCCCCATAAGCTGCTAGTTCATTACCGAGGAGGAGGAGGGCAATTTCTTCCTCCCCGTGCATGTGAGCTGCTTCCTCGCCAGCAGCCTAAGTAGCAGTTTGTGCTGAGGGGACTTTGCTGGTTGTGGTTCTGCGGGCAGTGGTAGGAAGGGTCACGCAGGAATGCCAACCTACGCTGCCAGTCCTTCTTGCCAACCACAGCACAGGCAGTTATTTCATCTCCACTTCTTGCCACTCCAACATAAAAAGTACAATTAAGGTTAAAAGAAAATGTCGTAAGTACTCCCCTTTACCTGAAGTGTCTGTATTTGGCCAGCTCTACTCATCATGCTCTGACCTTCCAGGAAAAGGAGGTACAGGCAGAAAGTCCCATTTGCACATATGTTGGAGTCGTATGGGTCAGAGTGTCTCGCTCCAGATGCTGCCTAGCCTCGCTCTAATGGATCTAAAGGTCTTGCCTTTTTGCTGCTATAATTTACTGACATCAGAAAATGCCAGATTCACAATGGGAAGGCAGTAAGGACTGCAATCGGTGGTGGGGACACAGCTCCCACAGCATTTCAGTCCTACTCAGTATTTCAGCACCGCTTTCCACATACCAGCATGAAACAGGAACGGGTGATGCTGTAGTCCTCTCATAAATGAGGGAGCAGAAGGCATACCCAAGGTCGTTCATGCACCATTCCAGCTCCATGCACTGAGCTGAGCTCACATGTGGTATAGACATGGCCTCTTATTTCTGAGAACGTGAGGGCCTGAATTTTGGGGAGAATTCATCCTGACAGTCACTACAGCTGAGTGGGAATAACTGCAGCAAACCATGCTCTATTATCACCCATGGAAAACTTACTACTAGATCAGGAGGGACTCTGAGCCAGCGTAGCTAGCTGGCTCTCAGCAGCCTATAAAGTGGGATGTGAGCAGGTATGTCTTTCTTACCTCCCACACTTCTCTCTCCCTGAAACATATGCAGCTAGCTGCTCTCCTCCCATGAAAACCTGGTGCTTCTGGAATTAGATTAATTAGCGCTGCTTTTTCATCTTCTCAGGATCAGTGAGAAATGTGGAAGCAGAGATGTAAACCCCAGAGGCTGGAGAGCGTCTAGTGCCACAGCTGACTGCTCCAGAGCAGGACCTGGGTGAACACAAGGTTTTCCAGAACAGAAGGAAAACTTCCTGAGGGGAAGGGGAGGATGTGGAGACGAGACGAGACAAGATGCCTCAGTGCCTGAACAGCATGTTGGTAGATCCCCTGCTAGCACAAGGACTTAAAGCTTACTGCCAGCTGCACCAACCATGCAGAAACTCACATTAAATGTTACCACAGCTCAACGAGCACAGTCCTGCAGACCGCTAGCAGAGGAGGGGCAGGGTCTCAGAATAAGCAAACAGGCTTTAATGACACATTAATCTCAGGGAGAGTCCAGGATGCTTCCTCGTGCAGACAAGAGACACTAAGAGCTGGTTCCTGTTAGTCCCTGTGCAAGGGAGAGAAATGTTGCTGGCAGCAGCTCCCAGAAGCTGCCACTGAAGCCATGTCTATAGGACACAGATTTAGGCCACCAGGACTGAGCCGAGGCAGCAGCGGTGTCCCTGCTCTCTCCTCTCTTCTCCCTCCCAGCACAGACCCAGAGGAGTGTCGTCTAAGCCTAGCGCAGGGGCAGTTCAGAAAGAGACGGAGACCACCCATGTCCCTATTCTTCTACCACCAAAGATTCAGAGAGGAACAGCCACGCGAGCTGCACGAGCTCAGGACCTCGTGAATGGCAATCATCCCACCCAAGGCACACCAAGGGACTGCCATCTGGCAGAGGATCAAAGCATTTCAGGCAATTGTTCCCAGTTCCTTACCGCATCCCACACTTCTCAGCCAGGCACTCACAGGCTGAGATACTACTTGTGCTAACTGCAAAACACAAAAACAAAGGAAGCATTTGTGGCTTCGCTATTAGTTTTTATAGCTTCCCTGGGGCAAATCACATCACCTGCTTCTGAATGGCTCTCATATTCTGGAGCCTGAGACCCCATCTTCCATCCTTTCACAATATGCTTTGTCCCAAAACCTCCTGGGATCCCTGTCCACTAGCAAACACAGGCTATTCTTGCACAGACGTTTGTCAATTGATTTTCAAAGGGACTCACTCCACTGCCCTAAGCTGAAGTAAGTGGCGTTGTGTCCGGCCCTCTGGAAACCAGGCTCAGCTGGCTGAGTAAAGGAGCAAACTCACTGCAGGCACTCTCCAAATCAGCCAGAGGAATGGAAACGCAAACAGTACCAGGATCTGCAACATAACCGAATAGATGGGAATGTAGGCAGGTGGTGTACACGCAGAACGAATTTGGCTGCATGTGTGCCAAGATGTGAATCCAGAAGGAATGATCTCCCCCACAACACATCAGAAATACAGGAGAAATACAAGAAACAGCAAGAGGTCTGTAAAGCAAATGTCATCACAGTCTTAACTTAATCTATCTCTGCTGCTTACGGTATAGCTCTCTGTTATTGGAATCTAAATAAGGTCAAATGCTTTGCTGTACCACTTACACAGAAACCTATGCTACGAACTCTGCAGCTAGTGTGAGGTAACTTTCACCAAGGAATTGGTTCCATGTAGCAGATTTACAGGAATGAAACTTCTTTTCTTCAGCTTAAGCAGTGCCACAGGGGATGAAACATTTACCTGCTGATATATCTTGTTTCCAATTGTCATAGGCTGGTGTTTTATCGCTCCTACAACACTGCAGCATTTCTACCATGCTCTGTGCACAAGTATATTGACATCAGTGACAAGAGTGCAATGGATCAAAGAACACCACAGACCACACACAGCTCAGTTGCCGCCTGTCTCGGAGATCCCCATGTGAAGTGACAGAGCTGAGACGTAAGGGTTAGGGTTGGGAGAAAGAGAAGGGGTGGCCTTGGAAGTAAAATTCAGTTTGGATGTGGAAAAAAATGGCTCTAAGCACGTACATCAGATTCTGAGACAGTCCATTTAAAAGCATGTCTATAGATCTGACACTCAGCGAGTCCAAGGCGCTGACAAGCGCTCAATGGGTCCTGAAGACCCACAGCTTGCAACGCCTTGATCTGGAGTCTGGAAGCTGCAACTGCTGGCAGGAAGCACCAGAAGCAGCAGCTTTCTGCATGGTTCCAGAACTAGCCCAAGCTTTCCAGCAAAATAGATTTAGCCTTCAAAACAAGCTGTTGTCTAGGTTGTCCAGACTCACAGCCCTCAGTTTAAGTGAAGCCCACTGTTTTATTGAGTCACTTTCATGCTCTTGTGGGCCTGTCCACCTTTCCATTTCAACTCAGCCATAAAAATTGGCTTGGAGATTAAACTTGGCACATGAGTTGTTAGCTGGAGAGCAAGTGGGAGGGTGTGCGAGGGGGAAGGTGAAGGGAAAGAGGTGGCAAAGGAAATGTGAAGACAGGGGATTTGGCCAGTTTTGATTTACAAGCAGGAGCCAGGGTTGCTTTGGGCTTCTCAGACATGTTTAAAATGCCCCATTGGGCTCTAGTTCAAATCTGAGTCTGCAGCCCCTTCTTCAGAAATTCGCTTGCCTTGTTAAAAGGAGGAACAAAAAGACAAGTTATTTGATTCAGGGAATCAAGTGTGCTGCATGTTCAGCAGTACCCTAAGCAGTAGCAAGGATTAGGATATTATTTTTTTTTTCCAAATTGTCTCCACAGACATTAATACAGCACTCAAAAGCAATTCATTCTCAGCTCCTGGGTGTAAAAGAGAGCCAAGAAACAAGTCAACATACAGCACATCCCCCTAGGAACAAAGAGCACTTTGCATTTATGCATCATATCAGCTTCTATCAGAGACTGCGTAAACCCTTTGCAAACACCTATCAGATCCAATTCCCTTATTCCTCTAGGGAAATAGGTCAGATTATATGCAAGTTTACAAATGAATTAAGCAAGGCTCCACCGTCTAGTTCCAGCTCTGCTGGAATTCAAGCTATAACTTCTGCTGACTTTAACAGAAGATAAATACAGACCAGGCAAGTTACAGCTAATATTGTTACGTGGACCCTGGTTTTGGTTGCCATTTGGGGAGCAGCAGTGGTACCTACAACTCCAGGTAACAGAGACACAAACTGGGTGCCCAGAAACTGAGGCATCCAAAACCCAGAGTCATCTTTGCTACAGCAATCTTCTAGATCAGCTCAAAATGACAAGATTTGTGGCAGAGCAACAATAGTACCCAACTCTTCCCAATCCTCTGCTTTGATCACCAGATGCCCCAGCTCCTCCCATGCTCAGCATCATCACGTGTAAAGAAATTAATACCCAGCAGAGGCCTATGATGCTAACACATGAATTTCCTTCTTTGCTGTTGGTCTGCAAACACACAGATCCTTTAAGAACATGGGCAGGCAGGGGGAAACAGGACTCTGTAGACGGACTGTAAAAGAAACAACATATTGAGCCAAATGATCCTGGAAATGAAAGTGCCAATTTAACAGGGGGGCATTATTGTTATTAATTAAATATACATCATCACATACAGGTGAAGAAACAGACTCTGCGACTTCCAAGCCCAACATCAGACAGCCAAGTGAGCTCAGAGTAGAGACCTCCCTGAACTTCAGGTTAAAGAAATTTCTGCTGTGTAAAAGTAAAATGGGAAGAAACCATGTGGCAGCATCAGATAGGATGCCCTGCAGCCCATACAAGCTTGTCAATGTAGTCATCTTAGCAGGTGGATCGTGGCCTCACACTCCCAGTAAGAAATCCAAAGTGACTTCACTGACGTGACCGCATTTACACAGGGAAAGTGGGATCGCAGCTACAGAACCAGGCCCCAGAAGCAATAGCATCCACACCCAGAAGTCCAGGCAGAAAATAAATGTTTCTCACCTCTGACTCTCCTCCATAAAGAAGCACAGAGTCAAGAGCAGCAGCAGTTTAAGAACCAGACGACTGCCAGTACGTCTTTCACCCCCTGCAAACACATTGGCCTCTCCCCCTTCTCCACTATTTATGTAACATGAACTGCCTTCTATTCAGGAGGAGTCACTCTCTATTAACAGAGCTTGGCAAAGATTAGGAATTAACTGTGCCAACTTTCAAGCCTGCTGCCTTAAGGCAGATGGCAGGGAAAGTATCCCAGCCTTGTTCCCCAGACCTCTTCTCCCAGCAAGTAGAGATAACTCAAAACAGGAAAAAAGGGTCAGGTATCTGTAAAGCCCTAATTTCAGCACAGGAGACAGCCCATGTCTGAGTGCCCTGCCCTGCAATGGGCATGCTTGCCTCCCCACAGACGAGCAAAGCTTGTGGCACTGCCAGGATCTGTAGGCTGAGAGCAAGGGCACAGGTTTCACGGGATGTTTTATACTTCCAGAGCTACAACAAGAAAGAAGAGATGCTCTGCCCCTCCAAGTCAATGATGCTGCTATCATCAAAAGATCAGCACTGCTTGTGATTACTGCAGAATTGTACCTTTACAAGAAAGTAAATCCCTCCGGGCCAGCTGGAAGGACAGGATTCCCACAGCTACTGCAGACCCACAGCACAAAACAAGAGCTATGGGTGCAGAGCACTCTGCTTCCCATCAGCAGAAGATAGCTGCTCTGCCACCCCACCACAATGGGTCTCCCAGCGCCTGGGGGTTCTGTTCACCCCCCATGAAGGCAGATTGCACTCAGCCACTGGCAGGAATAGACACAAGTGGACTCCTGAGCTGTGAAGTGCTGAGCGTCCAGTTCTGGTAAATCCATATGACATGCAAGTGCCTTGTTCTCGCATCATCCCGAGCACGCAACCAAAATTAAACCGTTGTAGTTTGTTTTGCCAAACTTTTTGTGTCTCTATTTTCTCCTGTTAATGGTGTAGCACTCAAGTTATTAACCTTTTCTGGTTTTGGTACTATGAAAGCATGACTCAATAGCAGTGCTGAGACCTCAGAAAACTTCTCTCACGGTGCTGTAGAGGACAGTTCATGACAGTACGATGGGCAAGACTAAATAATAATTAATATTCTACTGGGTGCCATTTCAGACAGTTGCTGTAGCTCATACCTGAAGCACACTGCCATCAAAGGGACAATTTACAAACTCACAGTTAAGCCCATGCTGAAACATATTCTGGACTGGTGTCAATGGAAAGACTCTTGCTGACTTCACCTAGAGCTGGATTAAGCACTTAACTCTTATACTGTCTCCTCCATGTTCCTGAATTATTCATTAAGGGCCAGACACTGCAATCCATACTCACACTGCGCTTAATCTGTCCTTTAAATTGACTTGCATTAGTCTGAGTCACAGGCACCACAGCACCTTACTCTTTAAACAGTCTCACTGAATGCAGTAGAGCTATTCATGAAATAAGGTCCTCCTCTGCAAGAGAAAAGGAGGCAGGATCCAGCCCTTAGGAAAGACATCAGTAAGGCTACACCTCAGAGAAAATTCACCCTGCTAAAGCTGCATCTAGATGAATGAACTCAAGTAAATCTGTGTGAAATCAATCATTTAAAGAGATAGCCTGTTCTGTGGTATCACAGGGGAGACATAAGGGAGCGCTAGAAACTAATATTTCATTGTTCAACTTCATCACAGGGTCTGGAAACACATTCCCCTGCCCCTGGCCACACATTCAGAGCCGAATGGCAGCTTGCACACACACCTCGCGAGGACTGTTTTATCTCTCTGTGTAGAGAGAAACATGGAGGTGTGTGGAAAGGAAGAAGGCAAAGGACATGTTCCACTCCTCTTGACTGGCACAAAAGGAACAAAAAGTAAACAGGACTGCTTGTCACCAAGGAGGTTACAAGTACCCACGCTTACCAGCAACTCCTTCCTCTGCCAACCTTGCAACTTCAGTAACCATGCCTCCCAAACCACACTACTGCCTCTGATCCTGAAAACCCCTGAGGCTGCTTAAACAGCAGGTAAACTCACACCGCAGCAGGACTGATTACCAAGTACTTTTTGCCACTGAGCCCAAATCTATAGCCAGATAGTTTTAAACAAACAATGGATTAAAAAAAAAAAAAAAAATCCAATCAGGTAAGTGAAGGGAGAAATCTTGTGCACTACACTGAGAAATATAACAGGGTTTGATTTTTTAGAATGAATGAATCTGTTCAGTTCTCATTTATGTCAGTGCTTGATAAGATTAGAGGATTAAACCAACTGTATGCTAAATGCTTCGTGCTAAAAAGAGTCTTGCCAGGATTTACTGCACGTTGGCATGCACAGAGACCATGGCAGCATCACCCAGAGACACTGGGACTCACAGTAGGACCTGTTCAAACTTCAGAAATAAAAATCACAGCTTATCCAGATTTTCCATGTGCCATCAGGGTATGAACTCCTATCCCTCTCCAGTCTCAGTCAAGCTTACTTATTAAGTACTTGTGCCCAACAGGCAAGTCTTTGTATAAGCGGCACTTACCTCAGAGCACTGGCATCACAAGAGGATTTCAGATAGATGTGCCGTGGTTTTTTCGGATGCAAAATGTTAACACCATATTCATACCCTTCCCCGGTGCCACACCAAAATGCACACATCCTATCGCTCTCATGCTATATGGTTACATATACATCCACGCACATCGCAGCTACACCATAAACTCCTGCACAGTACAGCTTGTTATAAACACTTCTCATTGACAGTTCAGAAATGACAGATACAGAAGTGGTCAAAGTTCTCCTGCAACTTAACCACCATCCTATTGACCTGACAAAGACTTTTGTGATGTTTAATTCATTAATGCTGAAAAAGTACAAGATCTTCGGAGGCGTTGCCAAGGACATATTAGGTATTGAGAGAATTTTTAGCACCTAGCAAAGGCATTCTCCCCAAACACCTGAAAACTAACAGAGATCTCACCAGCGTGAAATCCCTCATTTCTCTGCCCCTAAATCCCACAGAGCCAGTCAGATATTGTCACCTTGACTCCTTGTCAGTGCCTTACTCCACTGTTGTAAAGAGACAGTATGCACAACAAGGGTATTTGTCAATAAACCTAAGAGCACTAGAATACAGCCCGTGAGGTAAATCTAGACAGAGTGTCAGTGATTTCAGGTGGTGGTTTTCATTTTTTTTTTTTTACCCAAGGATGAATTTGGCTCTGTACCTTGCAGAAATTGAATCACAATCTTCACCACAGTAGGTGATTGGAATGATGCTGATGCTACTTCCCAAATGCCAGTCTGGTTCTCACATATTATACTGTTATATATTGCTCTGGACCATTTGTCCCTTAGCTTTTCCCCGTGTGTGTTTAGGTGAAACAGTCACAAATGGTGATGGCTAGTTTCCCCTTGAATCATTTTTCTACTAGACGAGCATTCTCCCTCCGTAGTGAGTATTTTCCCCATGGGAATATAGCAGGTATTCACAGGGGCAGCAGGAAGAAAGGAGGAATGGATCTTTTATCATATTAAGAATTTCCATTCCATCTTTGTTGTCTTTTTCACTAGCTCAGGTCTGGTTTATTCCAGGCTTAGGGAATCAAACTATAGGGCTCCAAAGGGGTAAAGAGACTGGCTTGATGAGTCTAATCTCTGAAGATGCATCCAGTGTGATAAAAAGAAGTGTAGCTAGTGAAACATCTCTCTTCAATACAGTTATTGTGTTGCTAGGTTTCCATCTAGACACACAGCCTAAAAGAGCAATCAAAGGAAGCTGATGCTGTGGATAATATCTTTATCAACACTTCATAAGGTTGTTGGGGAGGAAGAGGGAAAAACATTGTCCCCAAGCAAAGTTTTACTGGTGAGAATAGAAAGCTAGTTTCAAAAGCTCATCAACATTTTCATAGGAAATTTTTTTTTTAAAAAAATTGAGCTTTTAGGGTAGCAGATTTTATGTGTATCAGCGTGTGGCTTTGTGAGCAAAAAGTCTGTTTATTTGTCTGTCATTTGAATTGTAAAAGTACTTCTCTTCCAATACACAAGTCTTCATCCCACTTAACTTGAGTCATGTCTTGCAGCCACAGAAGAGGGCATGCATCAGCCTTGTTTTAAAGGAACTTATTTGCTTGCATATTACATTAGACCCTAACAGACTCAGCACAGCTGTCAAAACACTATCCTAATAATTGCATAAGCTAAGATTGCTAACCAGCACGCTGCTGTGCCTGTGCACAAAACAAAGTGCAAGCGACACAGGATGCAGCAGCAAGACAGATGCAAGGTCCTACACCAGCCTGAGGGACCTGCCACTTTCATCTTAGTCCATCTGTCCCAGAGGTTTTCAGTTATACTCAGCTCCCAGCAGCTCCCACCCTTCCCAAGTGCTTTCAAATACCTGGGCAGTGGCAATCAGCCCCACTCTTTTGGTTTGGTCATCATATCACCAAATAAGAAAGAACATGAAAGACTTCATTTTCTCCAGGACACAGGCTGTTTTGCTGGCACGTCTTTGGAGAGCACCTGGAATAGTAAGGGCCCAGGACTGGGCTGCAACTGGGACTGTAGCTAAGCAATGTAATGCTCTTACTAAGCAATCCAGGGTTTTTAGGCAGGAAAAGTCAGTTTTCTACACAAGCCAGTATAAAACAGGAAGGTTACCTTACATGTGCCAGGTACATGATTCTCTTTACATCTTCTGGACAAACATCTGACACCAGCTGCTGTCAGAGATGAGGATCCTGCCTGGCTGGACCTGCTAGCATCCCTGAGCTTGGAGGATGTCTCTGCTGGCTCTCCTCCTCCTCAGGGAGGCAGGCCAATCCTCCGTGAAGTCGGGGACACAAAGCTGCTCAGTTCTGGCACCCAACTTTTCCCCCAGGAGAACAGCCCTGCTGCAGGCACAGCTCAATCAGCTTATTATAGAGGCAGCCTCCCTGGGCAACGCTCTCCTCTGTGCATATTCATGAACTCTCCAGAGCTTCCAGGGAGAGTTGGCTAAACACACAACTGAGGGATTTATCTGTTGTATTCGCAGCAAAAAAAAATAATGGGGGGGGGGGAGTGGGGTGTTGTTGATGGTGGAAAGCTTTAAAAAAAAAAAAAAAAGACTAAACTGCGGAGTGGGGTGAAGGGGAGCGATGACAAGCTGCGCTCTCCCCTAACCATCGCCTTCCACGGCGGGACCCGGGAGCGCAACCTATTCCCCCCGGCCACCTTCAGAGGCAGAGCCGAGCGCCTGGGGACTGGCGGCGGGCAGCGGGGAGACGGTACAAGGGGAGACGGCTGTGCCCCACAGCTCCCCCCCCCGCCACCGCCCCGGGGCCGCTTCGCGGAGCGGAGCGCAGCACTCACCTCCGCCCGCCCGGGCGGCAGCAGCCGTGTGCTCGCAGCGATGCCGGGGCAGAGCCGGGTACCGCGGTATCGGATGCTCGCCCTGCAGCGCCGCGTCCCCCCCCGCCCAGCGGCGGCGGCGACGTGCACCGGTCCCGTTCCCCGCAGCCCTCCCCCGGCCCCGCCGCTGGGTACCACAGCGGCGAGCCGCCGCCGCCGCCGCCTTTTAATGCCACTCCGCTGTGCGCCGCGGCCGACTACTAGCACGGCCCGCCGGCCCCCGGGGGCGGCCGCCAGCCCCCGCCGCTGCGGTGCGGTGCGGAGCGGTGCGGAGCTCCGCACCCGGGCGCGGCCGCTGCCCGCTGCCGCCCCGCCGGGCTGCGGGCGGCGCTGCGGCCGCGCTATAAACCCTGCCCCGTGCGCGGCCCCCGCCCGCGCCGGCCCCCGGTGCGGTGGCGCCGGGAAGGCAGCCCCGCCGGGAAGGCAGCCCCGCCGGGAAGGCAGCCCCGAGCGGAAGGACGGCCGCCTGCGCCGGGCGTGGGGGTCGCGGCACAGGGCGCTTGGGAACGGTTCCCGGTGCGTCCCTTCCCCGTGCAACTCCTGGTCGGAGAAGGCAGGTAACGGGAGGCGTCGCTTAGGGTGCGCTTGGAGCCCTCCGGGGCTGCGGGCCCACCCCGGGATTGCCCTGCCCGCCCTCAGAGGGAGCCTTTTTTTTCGAGGCTGCCGTCTGAGGAGTGAAGGCAATGCCCGGTGTAACAAGCTCCGGACTTAGGCGGTGGGAATCCGGCTCTGCCAGGGCAGGCACTACCTCCACCCCGCTAGCAGGCAGCTCTTGGAACAGAAACTGCCAGAAACTTTGGCAGCAACTGCCCGGTGCTGCAGGTCCACTCCGTGTTCAGAGCCAGGACTCTGGGAAGGATTCCTTGCTGGTACTCTCACCACTAGAAAACGCACCATAAGGAGACATCTGTATGCATTCAGTGGTAGAGGTATGCAGCAACAACCCCTGAATTAACTAGGAGTCCCTTACGCAGCTGGGCATTCTGCACAGCTTGTCACTTAACTTGACCACAGAGCCTTGCCTTGGCTTTGAGGAGTCAAAAGAGTCGTCTCTATGATAAAGACATCCCTGACTACAGGGGCTTTGCTTAGTCTTGACAGGAGTCTCTAATGACTGTGCTGGATACAGCGGTCTTGCATTTATTTATTGTGCACTCTTCTGTGACTCCGGTTTTGGAAGCAGGGAGAGAACAACATCCCCCCCATCCTTGGCCTGTTTACTGGGGTGTCCTGTTGCTACAATGTGAACTCCTACAAGAGTTGGGCAACCTGGTCTAGTGGAGGGTGTCCCTGCCCATGGCACGGGGGTTTGAATTAGATGATATTTGAGGTCCCTTCCAACCCAAACCATTCCATGATTCTGTTAAGAGCAGGAGATTATGTCAGTAAATTGCTGAGCAACTACCTGATGGGAATGGCTTTTAATCAGGCTACATATCCTGGGCTGGATGAAAAGAAGCGTGACCAGCAGGTCAAGGGAGGTGATTCTCCCCCTCTACTTTGCTCTGATGAGACCCCACCTGGAGTATTGTGTCCACCTCTGGGGTCCCCAGGACAAGAAGGACATGGAGCTGTTGAAGCAAGTCCAGAGGAGGCCACAAAAATGATCAGAGGGCTGGAGCACCTCTCCTATGAAGACAGGCTGAGAGAGTTAGGGTTGTTCAGCCTGGAGAAGAGAAGGCTCCAGGGAGACCTTATAGCACCTTCCAGTACCTGAAGAGGCTACAGGAAAGCTGGAGAGGGACTGTTTACAAGGGCATGGAGTGACAGGACAAGGGGGAATGGCCTTAAGCTGACGAAGGGTAGACTTAGATTAGATATAAGGAAGAAATTCTTTACTGTGAGAGTGGTGAGACTCTGGCACAGGTTGCCCAGCAAAGCTGTGGATGCCCCATCCCTGGCAGTGTTCAAGGCCAGGTTGGATGGGGCTTTGGGCAACCTGGACTAGCGGAGGGTGTCCCTGCCCATGGCAGGGGGGTTGGAACTAGATGGGCTTTAAGGTCCCTTCCAAGCCAAACCATTCTATGATTCTATGATATATTATAGAAGTGACCTAAGCATGTTTTTCCCAATATTCTTGTTTATTTGAGTGTTGATGGTGCCTAGGAAAAATATCGCTACCCCAGTTTTTAGATAGATTTGTCAAGTCAATAACACGTAGAGAACAGCACAGTAAAATAGGCCCATCACCTATGTCTGTCTCCAGGCAGGCAGCTGTGTCAGAGGCATTGCTCTCCTTCAGGTGCATCACCCAAAGTGAACAGGAGGCCAGGCAGACAAAGCCAGACCATCACCTTCCTTGTGGCGCTCCAAGGAATGCAAATTTAATGAGGCTCCTGAAGTAAAATTGCATTCTACCAGCTTTGCTATTTCTGCCAGTGATGGAGGTTTCTGCAGAGAAGGTGATGGTTAAGGGTTAGCAATTTTGTGAAAACTTCAAGTGTACAGTAAAGGGAAAAATCGCTTTTTCTAACTTTGCCAGCGATCTGAGCAGAGCCCACGCTGATGTCAGGGACAGTGCTCTATCAATCACACAGCAGAGCCCAGCAAACTGCAGGGAGTTATCAGTCAGCGCTGTGTACGAGCACTCAGACAATAACAGGATTCTCCTCGGCAGCGTTTCTGACAGCCCTCCAGGCACAGACAGGCACACACGTGCAAGCCCATTGTTGGCCCCCTGCTCCATTCTTCGCACAAGCATGCAGTGCACCAAGTCCTGCAATGCACACACGGACAAACGGACACAAAGTGATGCTGACACACCTGCTTATGGATGAACTGTACCCATCCCCTCTCCGCACACAGAAGTACATCAACTTGACAGCTTTTAAAATTTGTACAGGGTTTTCCGACAGCAAAAACCACACTTTACCACACGCACGCCGCAGAGCTACGCTAGCCCATAGTTGAACTAGAAGTTTCTCTTGCTATGTTAGCACCTACAACATATACATGAAGAATATGCCTTTCTCTGTCAATACAGAGACACTCGGACTGCCACATCCATCTATTAAATGTCACAACACACAGGGGTCTGCACAGGCCTCGAGAAGCCCCGTAATGGAATATTCACTTGGATGGAAGGGGTGACTGGGCGTTTGACAGTCTTGCTCTATGGCAACGTCTGTGCTTTCAGTCTCTTTTCATTCTGCATTGGAAGGAAATAAAACTTTTCAAATATTTGGGGATGGGAGGGGCAGGATGGCACATAGTGGAAATCTTCACACCTGGCTTAACATTTCCTTCCATGCCCCTCTGTGCTCAGAAAGCATCAGCCTCTGACTGCTATCATTTCCCTCCCTCAGACCTCACAGAAGTGTTCAACAAAATGCCATGTGTTGCCAAAATGAATAAATAGTTCATTACTAGTTTAAGTCAGCAACACTGAACGTTTTACTCGGACATAGATTAGAACTGTCTACATAAGCAGCAATGTCCATGCACATAAACACAAACTGTATCAAGCTGTACCTACATTACTTGCACATACCCGTACACAAAGGTTTCAGTGCTTTATTGCAGACTCCACTAACAATGCAAATGCATCTACAAAGAATTAGCATTATTTGTGGCTTTTATTAACCCCACACGGGCACAGGCAAACAGCTAGTACACAGATGATGTGCTGCACCCTGCTGTTGTCCTCATTAACCACGCAGGTACACAAACACACGCGTGACACCAAGAGACATTAGCACTGTACTGCAGTCTTCATTAGTAAGCTGCGTATTCACAAACGCCTGGCCACATGCACAGAGGTACACAGTCACAAGCAGGCAGGAAAGGATTGCTGCTGCACCGAAAGGCGTTCCTGGTTAAAGGATGTCTTTTGGAGTTGGGAACCTAAAGGAAAACATTTTCGCCTTTATTCATGCTCTCTAACCTTCTCGTGGCCTCAGCATGACTGCCTTCCACACCAAAATCAGGCACCATCACCCATTCCGCATGCTTGTATTTATGGCCCCTCTTTGAAATTCTGACTGCTCATCTATGCAGAATAAAACTACCCAAGCAATCTTTCCTGTTCAGGTACTCATTACTAAAGCATTAAATAATGCCAGACAGGCTCTCTTAGGCCTTGTAAATTTTATCTGGGGGACTTTCAGCTTCCGCAAGGTCTATTACTACCTGATTGCCTGAAAGGCTTTCAAGTTTGTACCAGACAGCAAGCCGTACAGCCGAGAGGGCTGGGTAGCAACTGAGCACTGAACTTCTATTAAACACCGCTGCTGGCTTGGGAGCCAGGCTCGGGAAGGTGAAATGCATACGTGTGAGTGCGTACGCACGAGTGCATGCAGAGTCTGCCAGTATGTCCCTGGAGCATGCACGAGGCTACCAGTGTTTGCGTAAATTAGTGTGCTTGGCTGTTAGAGAGAAGCGTCTGGATCAAAGGGTGACACTGCGCGTGAGTGAGTGCAAGACTGTGGGTGCATGAAAAAGGAGTGGGCTTATGTCTGTGGGCCTGGTGCCAGCTACATGAATGTCACTGCAGAGTAAGTCCTTAGGAGTTGGTGGGGTTTATGGCGGCACAGCTGAGAACAGAATCTGGCTCTGTGAGTTGAGACCTTTCCTATTTGAGCAGCTTTCTCCAAGCACTTGCTGTTAGCCAGGGCTCAAAGCAAGACTGTCTGAATACCCCAGCAAGCTTAATAAAGTGGAGAGAAAATAACAGATAAACCCAAGAAGAAAGGGCAAGAGCCCCCAAAGCCAGAGAGGTTCTGTTTCATCGGCTGCCAGCTAAGTGTCCCAGGAGAATCTGCAGGAACATCCGACACCCCTCAGCTCCTGGGGGCAACCCCTAAAGGATACTGAGCTGCAGATAAAGCATATTTTCAGAAGAGAAGAATGGGGAGTGGGGATAAAATGCTCTGTTTAGAAACATTCCTCAGTCTTTTTGAAGTTGTGCTCTTTGTTTCCTAGTGTCTTCCTGTCAGAGAACTCAGTCCTTTCCTCCTCCTCTTTCCTAACCCAAACATCCTGCTTGAAGCAACATCAAGGAAAGGGATATTTCCTGTCCACAAAACTAACAAAGCCTTATCACAAGCGATTTCGATGTGCTGCGTATTTATAAACCTCAGCCCCGACCTGATCAAGCAAAACAGCTTCTAGCTACCACTGACTCAGGCCTGAATTCAAACTGCCAGCCTGTTATTTCTTACTCAGGCAACACTAGTACTCAAAAATTAAGTTAAGCATTTCCCAGATGCAGAAACAATCCCTTCCCCAAGGAGCGCAGAGGTGAAGGCACTCAGCCAGCCAGCCCCCTCTTTTATTGGATAACATTTCTCATATATTTCACGAGAGCCAGATGGCACCATCTGAACAGCAGTGAGGCTGGAAGCCTTCAGCCACATCAGCGAAAGGGAAGCGTGACCCAGCCCTGCACACGCAGCAGCTCAGCGCTGGAGCCCGCTCTGGCAGCGCTGCGGGCAGCTGCCTCTGTTCAGGCAGAGGGGCACAGCACAGCACAGTAGGGGTAGGCTTCTTGCATTCAAGCAACAGCGTAAATTTGCATGTGGAAACCTAAATTGCCGCTGCTGACAGGTACAGTCCTACACTTCTGAGGGCAGGAAGAGTTTCCCCAGTCCTGAAGCTCTCTGGGAAAGGGAGGCCCATCTGCAGATTGCCTGAGAAAAAGAAACAGATGTAAAGAGAGACAGAGTGTATTCTAACCCCCCGCTGCGTGTGGGGCCTTTTCCTTGCAATTAAGTGAAGCTAATGGTTTTATGGAAGTTGTTTGTTCAAAAGGCCTTCACTGCACTGTTTAATGGAGTTTCACCAGCATTCCCCAAAGGCTTCCAGACTGCATTAGTATCCCACAGCTCACATCCTAACCAAACAAGCCTTCTCACCCTGACGCCTCTACCCTGTATGTATGGAGTGTAGGAGTATTGGGGCTGCCGTGCCTCCTGTGCTCGCCTTTCCACTGGAGTCTTGAAGCCCCAGGATGTCATGAATATTCATGATATAAACATTAGCAATAAGTATTGTGCAATTTGGACAAAAATACATTTTAGGCAAAAGAACTGGGAGAGAACAACTGAGAGAGAATCTTTACTCCTGAGCTCCGGGAACTACTGAATAGCATTTTCCTGAGCTGTAACTGGTGGTTTTAAAATGCAAATCAGTCTTGGGTTTTTGAGAGACATTGGGGAAAAAAAAAAAAAAAGACCCATGCAGCAAAGCTTTATTGTATTGTAATGAATGCGGGATTTGCAGAGCTGCTTCATGCCAGTGAATGCACAGTGGATGCAGGCCAGGGACTCAAGAAGCCCTGAGGCTTGTCTCCAGCTAGCTCTGCCACTGACTCACTGTGTGACCTTGAACAAGACATCCTTCCCTCTATTTCAGTGTTCTCATCAGAGGACAGAGGGGAGGGGAGAGCTGAGGCCGTTTCTGTGCCTCCCGGTGAGGTTATACATTACAGGCCACTCTGAGGGGGGAGGCAGCAGAACAAATGCAGCAGCTGTCTCCCTGCAGGGACCGATGAACTGGGATAGTGTTGCCCTGTTCTTAATGGCCTTCCTCTGGCGGATGCTGCTCAACCTTTCCTTTTCCTTTTTTCCTTTTCCTTTTCCATCGTTCATCTTTGGCCTTGTGTCTCCCTTGTGTTTTTCTATAGAGCTGGCCCCTCCTTGAGCCCCAGAGTCTGTAGAAACCCCTCTGCAATTGTTCAACTCTTCTTTTGCATGTCCACCTGCAGAGCGCCTAATACCATTTTACCTGCCCTCTAGTTAAAAAGTTGTCCTTAAATGGACTCTACCACACAGATCATAGTAGGAGTTAGTTGAACATAGAAGGGGAGACATAATAAGTGAACTTCTACTATAGATAGATTTTCCTCAAATTATTAATGGTATAAACATAAACAATATCAATCTATAAAGAGGCAGGGTGGTCTGAGGCACATTGCAGTCCAGAGGACCCCTCTATTGCTCTATTCCTGGGCTCCCAGGATCCACTCTGGGATCTTGAATAAGTGAGTCTGGTTATGTCTGCCTTGGCTTTCCTCCAGCCTGCTGCTGGGAGGGGGTTGGGGTGCCATTTATTTGCCTGCTGTTGCCTTTACTTATCAGCTGCCTTCACCACATCCAGACCCCAGTGTTAGTGAACTCAGAAGGGTAAATTGGTGATTTCTAAACGTGCCCCTTCAAAGCTGTACTTTGCCACCCACTGCCTGCATGTACCTCCTCCCACCGCATCCAGCAATGCTCTCTCTCATGTACAGCACTGAGGAAGGCTGCTGAATCTGGCATTTAGAAACTAAATTCACTCCGCAAGGTCACATCAAAGAGGCCAAAAATCACAGTCAGCTGGCACTAGCCTTCACTTACTACTCACCAGAGAGAATATTAACTGGTAAAGCAGAGGCAAAGAGTGCCATATTCCATTACCAGTCCCCTGAGCCCCCCTGACACCTCGGAGGGAGAGCTGTTAACTGAGCTCTTCAACTGCATTTTCACTGACAGAAATGCCCTAGCAGCTGCCTGACCTTCATGTAGCAGAAGTCTCAGGTTCACTCAGCTGCTGTGTGTCACAGAGAGAAATCACTCAGGGCCTTCCGTGTCCTGATGCATTTCAGAAATTCTCTCTCTGACGAAGGCAAGACCCCAAAGGAGGAACACACCACATGGGGAGCAGTCACACTGGGGAAAAGTCAGGGAATTCCAATAATAAAAAGCTAAGATGTTCAAATCCAGATGCCAAAAGGTAGGGTTTCAAATCTGTATTTAAACAGCTAAACATCGGACCTGAAGATCCCAGTACCTGTAACAGAATTTGTGAGTGCTCAAAGCTTTTCAAACCTGCCCATTTGTTTCTAAATACATAAATAGGAATAAAGAGCTCCTCAAAAAATCCTCTACTGTACTAGTTGAAAATTTCAGCTCTTCAGTGGAAACACAAATCTTTAAGAGGCACTGTCTGGAACCAAAATATATTAGTTTAAGCTGAAATATTTAGGGTTTCAGATATTCCTTTCTGAGGTAATGAAAATAGAATATGCTTAAGCAAAGCATCTTTTCTTACTCCTTCCCCACCAGCTACGCAGTGGGGACAATCAGAAGGTTTTGCATATTGGCAATAGCAGTAGAAAAGTACTTCTGAGAATCAGGTGGGAGAAATGCCTGCTCCAGGAAACCAGAACAGAATAAGAATCAGAAAAAAAGGAAGAGGACAAGAAATCAAACTAAGCCATTCACTTGCTGAAACAAGGCTACATACCCACTACCACTTTGGAAACACCGGGAAATGTTACCAATCTCTTCAACTACTGGAGAACCAGAAGAGCTTGCAGAAGTGGTTATGGGTCAGAAAATTACCAGAAAGCAAAAAAATTCCTATAAACCAGAAAATTCCTAGGAAGGTTCTAGGTGAGAAATTCCTAGCAAACAAAAGGATTCCTCAAAATCAAACCTTCCTTTCCTGGTATAAATCACCAAGAACAATACGTGGGAAATATTCCAGTGTGCACGTAACAAACGCAGAGCACATTCTAGCCTAATGATTAATGCAAGAGACGATGTCATTCCAATTCCACACATTTATATCAAGTATTTTTCCTGTTAATGTTACCACTGTGGAAAAAAATTAACTGCGGGGAGAAAACATGGATCAAATTCATAGCTGCTATAAATCAATCCCATTCTATTTTGATCTCAGAAAGGTAGGCCAGTTCCTAGCAATGGAGCATATGACTCATTACCTGTCTTCTCAAAGACCCAATAGTAGGGAGTTCTATACGGTATCTGCTTGGCAAATAAATCTTTTGTCCCCCCTCTAAAACAGCACACACAGAGTTATCTCAGTAACAGCTATTTATATATTGGGAAGCTAAGCAGCTAAGTATTCCTTTCATCTCTGGGCCCTTCCGCCTCGCCAAGAAAAGCATCCTGCCTTAGATGATGAAACAGAATAAAAGCTTGTGCTGTTCTCATACCCTGAGCAAACAGGGAGCACAATCAAAACCCTCCACCTATTCTCAGTGCTTTGTGTTTTGCTTTGTCCAGACATTTCCATCTGAACATCAATCTGCTTGAACTGCTGATGTGGGAGAAAGGCTGTTCTACCCCGTGGGTGAGGAAGCCAACGATTGGTCTGATTCTCACTGAGCAAGAAAAGGGTCCAAGTGTGTGAGCACCACAGCCAAGGCAGGCAAAAGATGTGGATTGCCTTTTGCCAAAGAGGGTGGCTTCAGGCTCTGACAGGCCAGCTCTGCCTCTCGTGGTGGCTCCACATCATTCTCTAGAGCCCTTCATACCACGGCTGGTGGGTTTGTGTCCATAGGGAAGGCTGTGAACTGCAGCCATGGCAGTGTGGGACAGATCCAGCTGTGCTGCCTCCAGTGTGGAAGTGGTGACCTCCGGTGGAGAATGTAGCTGAGAACTAGAACCATTGCTGCAAAAGAGCCCCTGCTCTCTCAAAATGGAGAAGAGTGTCCCTTGGGAGGTGGGGATGGAGAACTATCTTTTGCGGGTGTTTTTGGTGGTATGCCCCTATTTACCAATAAGGTGTTATTAGTATAAAGGTAAAGTGAGAAGTATAAACAGAGCAGCAGACAGACAAAACATAGCCATAGGAAAAACCTAAACTGTACATAAAGTCAGATTGGCGGATTGATAAAATATTCTTAGGCAAGAAACAGACAGCATGAAAGACAGGAAGATGGAGAGAGAGATTTAGAACTGAACTTAATACTTCTGTGATTTATTTGCATTAAGCTCAGGCAGTATGTGTGGCTTGGGTTTTACTTGTTTATTTTGCTTCCCAGACTGCCTCAGGTGCTGGCAGAGAATTGTTTTGTTGAAGTTGCAGTCTACGGGATGTTTTGGAAATTCATTGTCCCTGGGGGAAAATGAGGAGAGTTTCATAAAATTCTGGAAAAGTTCTGCAAGTTCTGAAACTCAAAAGAGAAAGAGTTACACGTGAAGTAGTCTGGTTCTCCTCCCTATAGTGAAAAACCAGCTTTGTCTCCTCAGAGCCAGAAGACCAGAAACTATCAGCAGCAGCCTTCCTACTGCGCTTCGCAGGAGGACATTCTGCAATTTATGGAAATTTTGTCCATCCAGCCATCCTACAACAGATGGCAAAGCAGTGAGAATGGCCAGAGCTGGTGGGTGGCGTAGATGTGTTTACTTTAATAAGGCCCAGAGATTAAAGTTCCACCAGTGCCTATCAGCAGTCTGTTACATTCATTCATTTATAATTATTTCCCATTTTTCCCTGCAGTTATATTTTAGAATTGTAGTTACTGGGATCTCTATAACCATTCAATGTAGCTCACACGACCCTGCGCCATCCAGGATCCCCCTTGGGATCAATCTGTAGGACACTGAACCCCTTTCAGCCCACAGAGATAGGACTGTGGTCTCGCAGAACCTCTTCTGCTGTGGTCAGACTGTCCAAAAGAGCAGGAAGGAAAGTGAAAAAGCAGGGGAATATGTGGGTACAGGGAGGAAAATAGAAAAAGAGTGAAGGAGACAGGTGAGGGGATTAAAAATGGTACAACAGAAGAGGAAAACTACAGCATAGGACTGGTACCTATGATCGCTGCTACAGAATTTGTGCAAGATGGATAGAAAAGTTGGAGAGGAGGTATGTCTAGCATGAAATTCCAGGAAAAAACTTAATAGAAAGAAAAAGGAGAAAGTTAAAATAGGAATAGGAGGCAGAAAGTCACTGAAGTTGTGCAGTTGAAACCCCAGCAAGCTCACATACGTGAATGCTGGAGAAAGGGGAAGGGAGAGGTAGCTAATGGAGGAGATTGTTGAAACACCATAAAAAATCAGTTGCTTCCAGACGTAATGTGCTCCATGCTGCCTGCAAAGTCTCAACTTGGAGCACCATCCATTTCCTGGGCGCTCAAGCACCAGGGAGCTGCACTCTCTCAGGTGCCGTTTGCTTTTGATGAATGCTGCTGTGACAAGTGCATTAAACCTCACCAAAGAGGGCTTTATTAGGCTCTGAAAACCAGGGTGCATCACTGCTCAGACTACTTATAAAACAGTCTGGCTTGAGAGTGATACCAGCTTTCCCCAGGGCACGCAGGGAGGCATTGCTTACACCAGCATGGTTCCTCCCACATACACTGTCCGCATCTATTCCAGGCCCTGCAACGGTGAGCAAACTGGGTAGCTGCCACATCTCCTTCTTACTATTACTAGTGTTTCCTCTCAAGGAGACTTGGTTTTAGTGGCAGGTTATCATGAAAGCCTCAAGTGGGCTTCAGGAAGTCACATACCACCACTAGTCATTGAGTTTGCAGATCCCTGTGGGTGGGACACAGTGGCGTCTAATTATGTTTTTGACTTATGGGATTCAGAACATCACAAGAACTGTCTATGTGTAAGTTGGGTCACAGGACAAGGATGTGGTTTGATCTGCTCTGTGTTTTACTAAATCCACAGACTTATTATCCAGCTCCTGTTTCCAGGGGGGAGCAAGAGGGTGAGAGCTCTCACTCACTGTGACTCCAGAACTCAGCTAAAGGCTGATGGACAGACCGAGTGTCACTGGCTCCTGCTGTGGCTGTGATTTGTGATGAGTCTTTGTTGCTTTTAGAGCCAAGAATGGTGCCAGCCCAGTTGTGACCTTCTCTGCCCCTGAGCCTGGATCCCCAAACACTCACTATCTTCAAGCAGCTTTTGCAGAGAATCTCACTCTCTGCTCCTGTAATGAGTTGCACAGCACGATATGGAATTAGTAGAATCTAAGTTATTAATTGTCTACAACAATTAGCCAGGACGCCTGGGCCTTCAGGCACCTTGGTTACATGTGGGAGCCAATTACAGTCTCATACATATTCATGCCACTTCATCCACAAACTGTGAGAGCTGCTTCCCCAGCTCTCTCCCCATCTCCTTTACTCCGACTCCCATCCAGCCCACCCTGAGCCAGGAAGAAGTAGTTTCCTTTCTCTTCACGTTTCACTGAAATCAAATATTTGCTGTGGCCATAATTGATGTAATGGAAATGCAGAACTAGCACATTTCACAGGCAAGAACAGAAATGGCCTGGCCAAACCTTGCTCATGCCTTGCAAGAGGAGATGCAGAGATCTTGCTGGACCCCTCTCCCTGCAGTCACCTGGTCTATCAACATACCTCAATACATCATCCAGCCAAGCTTGATGAGAGAGTTCTCATAATCAGCAACCACCTCAACTCCATCTGAGACCACAGTTACCAGCTCTCATGGTGCAGATCAGTGTGGTCAGTGTACCATCAGTAAATCTGACGGATTTACACCAGTTTATACCCACTGAGGACCTTGACGGTAAGTGCTGAGTGAGATATTGGGATGCACCAGGTAAGTCAATGCCTGCATGTGTCTGGTTCCCGTGGGTATGCTAACACTTCACTGTTCCCAAGGTTTCTCTGAGGTTACATCTATAAATATCCACATCCCGTGCTCCTAGGAAAACAGCGACCCTCTGAATACATCACTGAAACTATGCTTGACCCCAGCAGGAGTTGGAGCTGGTCCTGGAGTGAGGGCATGGGGCTGCAAGTGAGCTTCACAGGAGTAGAGCACTTCTGAGTGCCTTCACTGCAGCGGGCTCAGAGCCTAACTGAGCAGGGACACGTGTGTCTTGAGAATCCATTGATCCACCAGAATGCCCATTTAATATCTCTCTCACAGCAGCTATCCAGGACCTAAAATGTTAAATTCACAACCTGCTCTCTAGATTTATTGTCCTGAAGGCTGTTATGACTTTTGTGAGCTTTGGAGTGCAAAATAATGTTAGAAACACACGTTATTTATCTGACACACTAGAGTGACTCCTCCTCAGCCATCACTGTCTGTTGTGGAAATAAATCCCTGCTCTGTGTTTAGGAAACAAAGCTATTTCTGTCACATAGGAGACCAGCTGAAGCTTTTGAAAGAATCTGATTTTAATATTGCTAATGCTTGCTTTTTGGTTTTGTGCACCCAAACAACTTTCTGAAGGGGCTCGATTGATTTTGCCTTTCCAGTCATTTTTAATCATCCCCTTTGCAGGCTGGTAAGAGGTTCGTCACAATTTTCAGAAGTGACTTGTGATTTGGGCTGGTTCACTTCCGTTATGGACACCATCTTAGTAAAAATCAATAACAAATTAAATCACAGCAGGCAGTGTGACCAGTGAAAAAATGGCTCTGAGCTGCAAGAGGGAAAAGGTTTGTATTTTTTTAAATTAGAGAGAAATTGAAAAAAGATAACTTTGTGGCTTCATCAGAAGTAGCCATGTTAGAAAGGTACTGGTATACACAGAATGTACTTTAGCATCCTACATCATATTAACTTGTGACTAGGACACAGTATTGGCCACTGCTGGGAAGTGAAACACCTGTGTAGTACACTACACAGCCTGGTTCTCCCCCATTACTCCTGATTTATGCCATCTAACACCATTAACTTGGACAAAGTTCCTTCTGACTTAACATCAGTACAAGATCAAAGCCAGATTCCTCATTCTGAGAAAGGGAAAAAGAGAGTGTAATGCAGTCTTCTGCTTGAACCTCCGACAAACGTTTTCCAGTTCCTCTGAGTCTGTGAGGAACAAACCTTTCTGCTTTAAATTCAAAAACCTGTGAGCTCCCTCAGGGCAGTGGGAGAGACGCTATAAGCAGATTTTAGGTGTCCCCCATGTGCTTTCCAGTGTCTGTTTTGTTTCCCTACATACTCCCCTGAATGATAGCAGCAGCGTGATTTGAATTGCCCACAATAAGTTCTGGACTCTGCTGATCTCCGTGTCTCAAGTTATTGGCTGGTTTTATACAAAGGTTCCTAGCATGTTGTGATCTATGACTGATAAATGCAAACATAGTATCTCTCAAAAACTTAATTTAACCCCTCAGCTCTCTGCTGCTTTCTCTCTTCCCCTTTGTCTACTTCCTAGTTAATAATTTTTCCCTTTTTATGGCGGGATTCTCCCTGTTAGGGGAACTTTGCAGAAGGAAAAATAAACAGATCAGTATTTGATGTTATGCTTTCTGTTTAGAAGTTTGTTTCTCTTTCTTAATCCATTGCATCAATATGAACATGTTGATTCATAAGCAAAGTAAAGAAAGTATATAAATATACTCTTTTTCTTCTTTTTGAATCATAAAACTCAAAGTTATGGTTCCCACAGCAACTGTAACTCAACCTCAATGCGCACATACATTAAAAGCAGGGAAATTATCACCCAAGGCAGCAACTGAATATGCGTGAGGGGATTACGTTACTGACAGTGGAAGGACTGCGAAAGGTTGAAATCCCAGAGATGCGAAATATTTCAGGTCTGTCTGTGACAAGACGTCACACTAAGAAAAAGAGATCTCGGAGATCTTGATCTTTATGGACATAAATGGGATTCAACCTTGCAACATGCAGAACCACTTGACTGAGGTGGTGTTACCTTTGGTGTTGAACTCCACTCCTCAAAGATGCTAAGGCACTCCAGAGCCAAAGATAGCGCCACTGAGCCTACATGCGTGTGCTTCTCCTTTGTACAGAGCTGATGGGGTGACTCAGAACCACATATAGTTGAAGGGTCTGACAGAAAGGCAACAGGCCCCCATGTCCCCCAGAACAGGGCATGCACCGCGTACCAGACCACAGAGCTACAAGAGTGATTAGAGGATATCCTGCCTCTTCCAAGCCTAGATGTCACCCTTCTTTTCAGCTGCTCTCTAGGAGAGGCATAGTTCTGAAATACAGCTTCTTAGAAAGGATCGGAGCCCACAGGGATACAGACAAAAGGCTGGCAGCATCTACAGACAAGAGGTCTCGGCCACTCCAGCTCTTCTGTACTGTGGCTGCTGAAGTAGCCAGTCACTGAAGGGAAGTGTTTTAAGCACGAACTGCATCCTAGGGGACTTTGGCTAAGTTATTCTAATTATTTGTACAATAAGATGAAAGAGCGACGTGTTCCCATTTCATAAAGGCTTTAGCAAACAGAGTCCACCAGGTGCTGATGCTCCTTTGTGAGGCCTGAGAGCTGAGAACTAATTAATCCTAAATTATACTCCTGACAAAGACACAGCAAGGAAGCAGAAAAGACGTATACATGCCAAACCACTACAACGTCCTTTCACACAGCAGATCGCCACCGCTTCAGAGGGCCAAAGATGCCTCGAGCAACCAGTTGGTATTTACTTTAAACAGCAAGGAAAAAGGCAGAGGAGGGTAGGAGAAGAGAAACACAAAAAGGGCTGGCGGGACCGGCTCTCCTCAATCCTCCCTGTGCTGTTCCCATAGGAAAGGAGGTTCCCTTACATTCAGGCATTCAGCACCATTTGCTGTCATTTTCCATTGGATGTACTTTTAAACAAGCTTCACAGTCAGCTCTTTTAAATAAACATGAAGGCAGCAGTTTAGGAGAATACAGCTGGAGTTTGCAGAGCATGCTGTTTGATGTGTTGCATGATGCAGGAGCTCGTGTGTGATCCTACAATTAAAGGCTGCATCACAGTCCAGCCCAGAAGCAATAACATAACTTTTGCTTTCCTGACTGCACAGGGCAGTGCTGGGTGCTCCTTTCACTGCTGCACAGCCTTTCCTAAGACTCCCAGCAGTGCTGCAAAAAGGAGACTCTCCTCTCAACCCCTTCCAAACCTTCAAAAGGGAAGAATCTACCAATAACCTGCTGCAGGGCAGAGAGGTATCCCGGCCAGTTAGTGGCGTGCAGAAAGCCAGTGCCAATCAAGGGAATGCCTGAGAGGAGACACAGGCATGATGCATTAGCCAAAGCAATTTCGCACTGAGAGTGTCCTGCAAAAGTCCTCAATGTTCCACTTGCTTGCCTTTATATGATGAACGCTGTGCAGTGTGCACATTTTACGTTTCCCTCTGAAGTATGTATCATTGTCCTTTTCCAGCGGCACAGTCCTGGATTAGACAACCCATCACTCTGTAACATTCTGGTAATCCCACAGCTAATCTCAGCTAGACTAGTACACATTCGAAGCAACTCCTCTGCTTGGATCTGAGTGGCTCTAACTTCACAGTGGCATGAATAACGCCCCTTTCAGCTCACAAAAGTAGCGACAGCCCACAAAGAAGTCCTGAAGCTTATCCTAGAACACAGGGCATCAAAAGGACTAAAATCAACCCTCAGTCCTATTAATTCCATTCTGCAACAAGGCAGTTCATCAGAAGTGCAGGAGCTGTGCCATAGCTGGGCCCAGGTTTGGCCTGAGGAATCACCCAGCAGCCCCTGGGGCAGCACCCAGCTGGTCGGGGAGCAGAGCTGGGTCCAGGGATCAGAGAAACCCAACATGTTCCTTAACAGCAACCCCTCTCTCCTTTCGTCCTCCTCTTTTCTCACACCTATGATTCATTAATCATGGCATCATCTGCTGCTCACATCTGGACAACTCTGTGCTAAGAGGGAAGTTCTCAGTGTTCAGGGTAGCATGTTAATAACAGCCAGGTCTCTGTTTACCCCTCCCAAAGCTGCCTGAGGCACTGTACATTCGGGAATATGGTTTGTTCTGTGTTTCTAACTCAGGAACAGCAGTGTAGGGCTTAGTGCAGGCAGACACATGGTGCAAGTACTCAGAGGCAGCACAACAGGCTCCTGCATCCACCAGCCAAAGCTAAAACACAAGGCCAGAGTTACTGTGGGCTGCTGGCACCTACTGATGCAGACACTCATGCAGCAAGACCCCAATAAGCATCCAGAGAGCTGAGCAACCCCTTCCTATTCACAGTCAGACACCCAAAGTGCTGAGGTGCTTTGAACATTTTACTAAGTGTGTTTCTCTTTCTATAGATGCCTCCATACCTTTGAACTTTTGTCCCAAACCAGAGCCAGTCAGGAATGCTATACACTTCCTCACTGGAGGGTGGGTGTTAAGTTATTTAAGAGTATTATCAAAAATCTGTGAGACGTAAGACTGGAAAAAGCCCAGCACGTTTGCTGGCCCTTCCCTTCAGGATTTAACTAACCTATCTCAGTACAGCTCCATTCTCCTTCCCAACCAGCACCACATCCCTGGGAAAAGCAGGTTAAATACAAGTTGCTAAATCCCCTGAACTGTCCTGTCTTGTCCTAGCCATTTCCCTGATGTGTAGTGAAGCCTCTAAGGCTGAATGCCACTGTGGCATGAATCATGTTTATCATAACAAGAAACAAAGAAGGAAGAGAACAAAGGAAAAGGGAAAGAGGAGAGAAAACAAGAAAGGAAAAGACAAACAGAAGAGTGAAAGGGAGGGATATAGATAGACCCATTAATTTGCCTCTGTTTGCTCTGGGATTTAAACAACAAGCTGCTATGTCTCTGGTTTATCTTGGTTCCTCAGCTGTGAAACGTGCTGTGCTCCAGCGTCTTCAGAGCTTTAGAGATTTGCCGGGGAGCTAGGAATGAAGCAAGAGGCTCAGCAAACAGAGATAGCAGAGGCGGCTTCATACATCACACTCAGAGGAAATTCATTCCTTTCAGCGCTGCCCATGGGTGAAATTACATTATATTCTGTTTGGATAATTGGATGTCATATACCACCCGACTTGTTATAGGATGGCATTTCCTTCCCTAAAGAGGCTGTTAGCAGCATCCCAGGACAGAACACAAGGCATAGGTCCCATGAAGCATGGAGAAAAAGGTAAGGACACAGAGGTGTTGGCTCTGAGCAGTCCTGGTTACAAACTGGACCTCTCAGGGCCAGGTTAGTAGTGGAGAAGGGGAGAAACAGGACAAGGCAAAGCATATGGAACAAGAAAGAGATGAAGAAAACGAAAGGGAAGGGAACAAATCTAAAAGAGAGAAAAGGAGGAGGAGAAGGTAGCAGAAGGAGCCTCATTTCAAAATGTGCTTTCTGGTTTTATGAACATATCTTTTAGTGCACGAACATCTCCAGGTGGCTCTCCACAGACGTAGCAGGACGGGTGTGTAGGTCTCACATGGTAGATATTGGCACTAGTCTTCCGGCTACAGCTTTGGGGAACAGACTCCACATCTGAAGGGAGGACTGATTTGCTTAGAGGTTTTTCCCAGCACAAACACAAAGTGTTTCCTTCTTAAATTGGGGGGTGGGATGCAGAGGTCTTTTAGCTAGAAATTGACTGGATGGACAAGCCTGTCCCACTGTGCAGGGGCAGGTCACATAACGGCTGCCTGTTAATCCTGTAGAAATACAGCAGTTTTCTTTGATCTCTGTCACTGAGGATCACAGAGGAATTCGGAGTCTCCCAGCCATGCCTTGCTGCATTTTATATTCACCACTTACCTCCATTTTGACTAAAATGCCCTCAATTTCCCCCTCATTGTGTCCTTTCTTGCAACTCCTCATGCCAGTTCGTTGATGGCTTTTTAATAGCACAGTTAGAGTTGTCAACACAAGCCAGAGGACAATTTCATGTGTCATATTGTCCCACTGCATCCTGGGAATTCCATCTGGCTCAAGTGAACTTATTTTATTGAAATAATCTCTCCTCCCTGCTAGTTATTGAATCCGTCTTGGCTCAATGGCCTCGCTCAATATCAACTTTTCATGCTTAATAATTAGTGCTGGAGAAAAGAGTTTCATTGAATAAGTGTTTAATGTCACACATGATTAGGAGATGCAGAGATGACCTAACTAGGCAATTCAATTTGGGGCTGCAACTGTTCAGATGAGGGACAATTAGGAACATGTTCTAGACTGTGGATGTACACTAGCCAGCGCCTGCAAAGTTATTTATGGGAACTATACCCATTCTCTTCCATCCCATATACTTTGATCTTGCTTCACGGCCTAGAAACAGATGTTAGCCCTTATTTTTCCACCTGAGGTGTGCTATTCCCCTATGTAATGTACTTCTTCAGAAACCTATCAGCTGATTGCAACATTTGCTGCAATTCTCCATTTAACTTGATAGACTCAGCAAGCTTGGAAGGAGTTTCCGCACAAACAGGCAAATACATGGTTTCACCGAAGCCTTTAAATGTCAGCCCACCCAAACCACATGCTCATTTCCTGACGAGAGCAGAAATTCAGAAAGTGACTTGCAACAGTGAGTCCTAGATAAGCTATAGGAGCAAACTATACAGCACATAGCGATTTGTTTGCTTGTCTGCTTGTCTCTAGCTATCTACCTATCTCTCTACTACTACCTACCTACCTATTTCCTATCTGTATATCCTTCCAGCCAGGATGTTTGTGTACTGTGTTAATGACTGATGTATTTAGTCCCCAGAGGCTCTCTGCTAATATCCCCTATTACATGTATGGGAAAATGAGATTCAGATAAAAAAGTCAGACCAACAAATATATATAGGAGTGAAGATGAGAGACAGCGACTAATTATTCTGGGGGATCTTCTAAATGATTTTCCCATGGCACTCTTAAAGTGAGTTCTCCCAGTTCTGGGATTACTGTCCTGACTGATCAACTTTCCTTTCTCTGCAAGTACTCTGCAAATGACTGTGGTCTCCATGCTCACAGTGACTGAAATCCTGTCCTAAAGCATTTCCTACAAAAGTGATTTTTCCCACTTAAAATTCACTAGCACACCAATCTACCACATCTTCATACATATCACACACTGCTCTCAGGGGTGATAATAAGAAAATTTGCTCAACGAAACCTACATTCATCCCTTTCTCTGGCTCCCTCATCCCTCTTCTCACAGAGGTTTCTCCCCCACAAACTCTTCAGTGCAACATTTTTAATAGGATTTGGAAAGCAGTTGATAGCAGCTGTCACCCCTTTTCACCTGCACACAGTCTGCACTCTGCTCTTCCCCATAAACGAGCACATCGATCTATCCTCTGCAAGATGTATTTCATTTTCCTGGAACTTCTGATCTGCCTGTTTGTCCCAGAAGAAAGAGTGACTAGATGAGAAATGTGTTCCCTGTTTATAGTGATATTTTATGTGCAAGAGATTGATTTGCTATGACAGCCACCAACTTCCATATCTGGAAACCCAGCAATGCCCCGAACAGCCTCCTACTCCTACCTGAAAGATGCCTGTAAGTATGGAGCACCATTCCTCACCCTGGGGGATAAACCAGCAGAAAATTCAGCTCACCTCTGTGCCTGTTAGTTGGGTACAGCAGGACAGGGTTTTCCTATGGGCTGAGGGGCTGGATGCTTCTCCAAAGGGATGAGGGTGGACAAGTGGAGAAGCACAAACAGAATAACTGTAATCTGTTCCTGCTTTCTGAAAAACTGCAAGTCCAGTTTTGAAAAATGAGCATTGTTGCCCCTTTAAGATGCTACAGCTCTTGAATCTGCCCAGAGTGATGGAGTCACGCAGGGGTTGTCAGTGATGCTGCTGGAGCAAGGCAGCACCAGGCTGCTGGAGAGGCAGCACCGTAGTGAGTGGAGGTTCCCACTGACTTCAGCGAGCATCGTTCTGTGTGTGCTAACAGAAATGCTTCGCTCCCCGCAGTACGGTCCCGTCTGGGGAGGAACACAACTGCTAATTCAACTGTGCATAATGACGTGGCACGCAACGATGTGTGGACTATGTGAGCCTCTCCCTGCCCCACTGAAGAAGTGAGACAAGGTTTTGCCACTGAGAAGAGAGGAGCTGTGCCAGGCCCTCAGCTGCAAGAGCCAGGAAGGCAATGGAAAAAACAGGAAAGCATGGACAGGCGGGATGTAATTACACACACTGCAGCTGGACAAATCTCTGCAACTGATGAAAAACAATACTACAACTTTTTAACAGCTGGTCATGAGGTGTCTATCCTGCACATGTGCATTCTCCATAACAAAATGTCACACGGGGCTTTAATTTCAAGCTGGCTTGGATGGAGGAGCTCTACTGAGTCACCTTCATGCCTGGAGCTATGGATCAGCCTTTGATCCATTACAATAAATACATTATTTCCCTGAGACACCATGGAGAGCTTACATCTGACAAGTTACCCTGCTTAGCTTTTTAAGGCTGATGTGATCACCGTTCAGGATAGCCTGCCTGCAACCAAAAGGACAATCAGACTAAAGTCTTGCTTCTTGGCTGCAAGAGGCTGCAACCAGCATACCCTGAGAATGCAATCTCTATATTAAGAGGCAGTGATGCCAGTGGAAAAATATGGATCAGATGGTGCTCCTTACTCTGTGAGAAATGTGGAGGTCCTTGTGTCCCCCAAAGCACACGGTACAATACTTGGAAAGCGAGTTGGCCAACTCTAGGCCTGGACAGACCCTGGAACACGGATATTATTGTTTTCACAGACCAAGACTATTCCAAAAGCCCGTCACTGTAGGACCTTGCTAAATGATTGCAGAGAGAAGGGCTGAGAAGAAGGGAAAGGTGATGGTCAAATTCGATCAGAAGAGAAATGGCCTTGGTAGTTACCTGGAGTTCTCCCCTACCAATCACAAAATAACGAGAGAAATCTATAGCTTGTGATGGTTTCCCTCAAGGCACTGTCAACCAGTGGACACTGCCCCAAGCTGGCCTTCACCTATTTGGCTGTTCTGGTATTATTCCTAGGCAACTCTGCTTTCAAAGTGATTACATGGGTGTTTCTATCAGCAAGCTAGAGGGGATCCGGACATTCAGCACCATCCTCCATCACCATGAATATTTAATTTTCAATTAAACAATTGGGAGTCTTTTTATTTTGCTAATTTCCTCCCAGTCCCAGTGCTGCTGCAGCAGCAGCAGGGAAGTAAGGGGCAGCAGAACACGTCAGGACCATCACAGATTATCAAAGTGAGATTCAACTTCCTAAGAATCCCAGGCAGCAGGGACTTCTCTAGAAAAAAAATATCTTGATTTCTCAGCTGCTTCAGGGTCCCTGGCCAGAACTTCAGCTAATAAGACTCCACGTCTTGAATAGGATCATTTCAGGAAGACTTTAGTCAGCTGTTTCTTCTACACTTCCTTTCCTCACTCTGTGTATTATTCATGCTAGGATGTGTACAGTAAAGAAAGATGGCTTCTTTCTTTCCAACCTGATCTTCACAAACACAGTGAATAATTATGCATGCAGGCACTAAAAAGAAAAATCACTTGGATGAATCAGGGACTTTATTTCATTGTTTATTTGTGGGAGTGAGAAACTTTCTGTAGTAAGACTGTATTGCACATGGTAATGAAACACAATTAGCTATTCTTCTCCATCTCAGATGAGAACAAAGAAACCTGAAAGTCCTTGGAAGGTGAAGGAGAGGGAATTAAAACCAGATTCAAAGGAAAAGGAGAAAAAGACTTTTGAAAGAAGTGGAGGCACTGGGAGCTTATTTTGCTTGAGATCTCTCTATTAAAATCAGACATTATTTCAGAGGCTTCCAGCCCTAGCAGATAATTAATGAAATTAAGGTGAGGATTTGCTGCTAAATATTTGCTCATGCTATAGGGGAAAGAAACAGTGCCAAAAACACCTGGAATTTTATGGGCAAATAAATCAAGAGAGAGGTGTCTCAATTACTCAGACTACAGAGGGGGAAAGTACCTCTCTTTACAACAGAGAGTTTTCAGTAATGGTAAAAATTCATAGCTTTTCAAAGCAGCCCACTGCCAGTGCCTGGCTTTGTAGTGTTTAAAATACTGGGACCATCTCTAAAGCACTCTGGGGCTGTGGATAATATAAGCAGGAAATAGCCAAAAGGCTGACATTTTCAAAGCTGCAAGTGGATTTGGATGCTGCAGCTGGGATGGTGATTATGGGAATCTTAAACAACCTCTCACCAAATTTTGCAGGAGTAACAGGGCTAGACGAAGCCATCATGACAATGGTTGTTAGGAAGGACTTTCTCAGTCTCTCGGTCGTGATGTGACATGGGGTGTGCTGCACATGTATCTCCCTTACTCTGCTGAGCTCTCTGGGCAATTTCTTTCTCTGATTAATCTGATTCATTTCAACTTGTATGAAAGACGCCTAGTAGATTTTCCAGCTCTGACAGTTTCTAAAACCAAAATTAATAAGACTCAGTCCAAACTGAGGAGACAGGCAGCCTGGGTTAGAGTCTCTAGCTTGTATTAAGCAGAAGGCCAGAGTGGGTCATCAAAATGTTGCTTCCAGCTTTAATGTATGTGACTCTGTGCTTCACTGTGCTATTGGGGGGCAGTAATCACTGAGGCAAAGCTGTTCAGCGGCATAAATGTATGCCAGCTTTGGCCACTAAGGGGGACACCCAAAAAACTAGTGACACCAACCACTAGTACCTTTGGAAACTAATCCACAGGATGCTTACAAGGAGACTTAGCCTTTAAAAAGGACTTGAGTCAATACTAAGCAAGATATAGGAGGGATGAGTTTAGCCCTTCTTAAGCACAGAGTTAATCTAGGGACAGTCAGGCCAACCTTAGGTGCTTCAACACTTTAGTCAAACTGGGAAATGCCTGCCCTTCAGCTCTGACCTATTTGCACAGTGAGCAACTATTAAACCTTTTACTGCCCTAGGCAGCCACTTGCCTGACAGAGATGGCCCTGGGGCCCAATACAGCTGCAAGCTGGAATGCCATCTGCACGAATGGCATGTGCAATTAAACTAAGCTGCAGACAAAATACAAGGGTGATCAGGTCCCACCCTGCAGGCCACACGCCATCATCAACTGGCATCTGGGAGGAACATCCTTCAGACCACCCTTCCACTTGCCATGGGATTTATAACACAGTTCGTTAGGTACAGTACATCTTTTTTGATGCACCTATCACTAGTCTGTGAGAGAGTAGAAGGTAAAGACTTCCAGTCTAGTCTTCCATGGCAGTGGGGATGAATGACATACAGTAATAGCAGGTCATCACATCTGCACTGACAGTGCTAAAAAATGGGGTCAGCAGAGAATCCAGAGGTTTTCCAAGGGTCTTCCACTCAGCAAGCAATTGCAGGTTAGTGTGTGATAGACTGAGAGGCCACATTGAGGAGACAGTTAATAAAAGCAGGACTAGAAGAATCAATGTGTTCTGACACACTGGTGACAGATTGGAGAGAGGGACAGATTTAATATCCTAGCGTTATCCTTTCCCAGCCTAAGGGCCCTGAAATTGATTGAATAAATTAAAGCATTGCTGTGGATGACACCAGAGTTAAGGTCGTATCAGCACTTCCATCTTAACTCCCTATATTCTTTTCTCTGAGGTTTTCTTTTTTATGTCTTGGCGCTGAAAGCTTACTCCTGTGCTACAATTTGGCCAAGAAGATCTCAGCTCCTCTGCAATTTTACTATCATAATTTTCAGGAAGAGTTAAAAAAGCAAGAAAAGGAGGGAATTACAGAAGGAGGACTAGATAGCTAGTTCTATCTGGTGTGCTTTTGCAATCAAAGGATAAACAGGCCATGTCAGGCTACTCCTAAAACTACCATGTACTCATTCTGTGTCATAGTCAATCTCTCTTCGCAAGTACTGAGCAGAAAAACAGACTTTGAAAAGAAAAAGAAAAATGTACAGAGAACTCACCAAAAAAAAAAAAAAAAAAAAAAAAGCTGTAGGCCAAATTAATCTCTGCGTAGCTTCACTTGCATGCAAAATTATTCATTCTTTTGTTACTAAAAGCAGCTAAGGTAATTGCAGATGAACACTCTTCCACTTTTATTCTTTATTATCTCTTGGCAAGTCTCTCTTAGAATCATCAATAGGATTTTATGTCACAACAAATCCAACTGCTTAAATAGAGTCAGATGCTATGACAGAATTGGGCCCTTCATGAGTTGGTCTGATCATCGGTATTCCCAAGGCACCTCTCAGCCGAGTATAGAAGTGGGTCCTGGAAAACGCTCAATATTGTCTTTAAAGCACTAGGCACATTCATCTGAGGGAAAAAATCTAACCTTGGCACCTCAGAAATGGTGCCATGTCTCTTTTAGAAAATGAGATTTCAAACTGCGCTGTATCATTTTCATATTTATAGGCTGTGTCATGGTCCAGACTCCTGTACCAGCCACCATTGGGTCACTAGCATCTCAAATATTACCAAAATGCTACCCAGACATCTGTTTACATGCAGCTGGCTAACAAATAAGGGGCCAGCAGACCACGCTCTGAAAGTTGTGTATTACACATAATAAAGTTTGTGTAGAGCAAATGGTCTCTGCTGTGCAGTTCTTTGCATTAGTGCTTGACATCACACCCTCTAGGAGGATGTCAGCTCCAGCAACGGCAACAACAAAATCTTTCTTTCTCTCATTTTTTAATTTCATTAAACTCACTGTGCTCCAGTGTGAAAAAGTGTGAGCACTTAGCACATCGCTCATTTTAGCAATTACCCATCTGACCCCAACTCCCTCCTTATCTTTTTAACAGTGTCTAAAGGGCATTAGGGAGCAGTTTCAACCTTCTCCCTTTATGAAGAAGCAGGTGCTCAACAACTTCACACAGCATAACATTTCACCAGACAACACAACAGGGAAATTCACCGCCCTTTCCTGATTGGCAACTGCCAGAAAGCAGAATGGTTCCCGATAGCTGCATCCCAAGATGCTTCGGGATAAATCTGCACAGCAGAACGTAGTCCATGACTGCTGTAGTCTTTAATGGGAGTCACATGGCTAAAGCCCCAAAGAGCTACTTGGAAAATTTTGAGGCTTGGTATTTAAAAATGAGAAAAATGTACACAAATTGGTTCAGATCAGCATTCAATGGAGACACAAGGCAAAACAAGCTAGGACATTCAACGCAGGCACATTAGTGTGCGCCCCACCTCTGCGCCAGCCAAACAACATGGGTTAAAGTCAAAGTATCTGAGTCACCCCTGTATTAATCTGCATTTATACCATCAATTTATGGGGGTAAACACGCCAGTGATTCAGGCTCTCAGTGTCAGCCTCCGTGGGGACTTCAATGACTCTGTCAGCTTGTATCTCAGTCCACAGGCTGTTTGCCCATGAATTTAAATATAGATTGAACGTCAGTGCCTCCTTCCACAAATCAAGGCTTCTCATTTAAAACATTGCACTTGCATGTTAAATAGAGACTAATTAGACACTCAAAGGGAGGACAAATCTAATTTGACTAGAAGGATATGGAGAAAATTAATGCAGTCCTGTGGCAGTATGGAAAAAAAGCCTTTCAAGCAGGTTAAAGTGGAAGCAGAATAGGACCTGTGACTTCTGTTCCTGCTCCTGATACTCACTTCTTTGTATGAGTCCTTCACACCCTCCTGGTTTCACTGCTCCTTGGGTCATCATTTACATCAACATACAAATAGTCACTCTGGTGCTCCAGCATCCTACACTCAGTGTGCATTTGTGCAGGGGGACACAGACTTCACATCTGCTATGCCTGTATTTGTTTTTTTTTTTTAAATCATCTGCCAGAGTGGTAGGAGTGAGCTCACTAGCCCTGCTTCCTGAGCAATGTAAATGATGGATTTAATCTACTATAACATAGCTATCACCCCCAGAAAAACCACACACCTTTTTGTGAATAATGACAGCCTTCTGATGGGTTTCTCTAAATAAAACGGAGCACAGTTGGCTAAGCAATCTTTGGAGGCTGCTCTTTAAACATCAACAACTCATAGCATCCTCAGGCAGCGGAAGTTTATTAATGTCTCTCTGGAAGTCAATGCACTCATTAGTTTTAGGCTGAGGGAGCATATGGCAGTAGACTTGCCTTTCCTTGGACACAGGTGGTAGAGTTTGCACTGCCCTTCATTAAAGGCTTTGAGACTGTTAAAGAAACTAGTAATTAATCTAAAGATTCATGTCAAAGGATTTCTCTCCTTCCATGAGCTCTGGGTTTGCCACCACACACGATATCACTACTAAGTAGCCAGCACAGCACAGAAGCTGAGAGAAAGAGGGAAGGAGGCAGGAGGAAAAACAAAATTCAGCTTCCTGGCTACGATTTTTATTAGAACCTGCAAAATGTAAATAATGACATCTCGAAATAGTAAAGTTCACATACTTTGGGGTACAGCCTTACATTTGAAATTCATCCCAGGCTGAGCCAGAGGCTTGTCAAGACTTGCAAAAATTTTGGAGTAAGCTTGGGTCCTGTGCCACACCGTCCAAGGTCCAATTCCAAACAGAAGGTGGCAAATTTAAACCTGGCTTCAGTTCTGATCAGACCTCTGGGAATTAATGATTTCCCTTCAGAAGACTGGAAACAAGCCATTTTACAACCACTATTGCTAAGCCAGGTGGAATTGGCGATTTCAGCTAATTATCTGTGTGGCTATTTCTGTTTGCACTCAAAACAAAAATCAGGAGATCCTCAGCAAAGTGCAGCTGGAGGAGAACGGAAGAGGAGTCACCTCTGTACACATGCCCTGATCCTGATGCACTCCAGCCATGAACTAACCACACTGACTCCTTCTTTAATGCAGCACAACAGAAAACAGCCCCAACCTGTACCTGATTTGGCTCTGATTTGAGCTTCATCTGAAGCCTGCGAAGGACAAAAAATCTTGACTGTTGATCAAGAAAATGCTCTGACACTATCTGGTTTTCAGGGCAGAACTTGATTGAGTTGATACATCCCCTGTGATGACCCTGAGAGCATGAGCTTTTATCAATAGTAGCCTGTCTCCTCAACAGCAGTTGGCATCCTTTTGCTGGGTGGTATCTATCACAGATGCCTGCTCACATAGGGACACACAAGGAATTCTTCCTCCCTGCTCCAGCTCACTGCTCTCCTCTCACCCAGGGTGCAGCTGTTATCTCAGAGACATGAGACATCCAGAGAGTAATTGAACAGACTCGGTTTTGACCGAGGATCAAGTCAGTGGCATTTAGTCCCTTCACAGCCCAGTCTCTTGATGCTTCTGGAATTACACAAGCAGAAAATCTAACTTTTTCACTGGTGTTTCTGTAACAGATTGCCCTATTGTATTGCAAACAATAAAGGGTATTTCAGAATGCCAAAAAGCATCTAAAATGGCCGGCTAGCTCTTTGTATCCTGGGAACTTAACTGCAGCTGCACAAACTGATTTGAAAATGTGTGATCCCAGGGTTCGTTCTTATAAAAGGTCTATAAAGAGGTTACGCTGGAGAAAGAGCTTGAAGAATAGTTAAGCGGCAGGCTTGAAACATCAGGCACTTGCTACTCTCACCACCTCAGCTACTTATTCCAGAGAGGGGAAGGTCAAGACTGGTGTCCTGATGCTGCCTTGGGTCAGGCCTTCAAAACACTGCTGTTTCTCCATCTGTACAACAGGTAATGACATCTAAGTTTTGCAAAGTTATTCTTTGGCTAAACTAACTGAACGCTGAGATCTCTGTATAATTGTAAGTACAAAGAAATCTCAGCAGCCATTTAAAATCAGGCTTTAGGATTTAAATACTCACCGGATTTCAGTAGCAGTTACCACCATAGCCAAGGTCCTTTCCATACTCTGTGCCCAAATCCTGTAGCTCTAATAATCAAGGGATTGTTTAGTCTTCCAGCTGTAATATTTCTTGCCTTTTAGGATTCATCCCTGACAATAATTAAGTCTCATAAGGATGAAACTTAAATGAGCAGTAGCCTTTGGGGACGGTATTAGAGTGCTAACTGTGTTTGTGGTTTAAATATTAATGTCAAAGTGTAATTACCATCCACTAAGTTTCAGGCTACTGTTTGAAAACACATTTAGCTAAGCAGGAAGAATGAGCTGTACCAGTTGGAAGCTTCTGTATGGAAGGGATTAAAATTTAGAGCCGGAACAATTTCTCAACCAGCAAAGAGCACAAGGAGACATGCTTGGTGGGTGTTCTTCATGCAACCCCAGTGTGTGGTGGTTTCCAACAGCTGGCTGACTCCAGGCAGAACTCCCAACTTCTTCACACAGTATAGAGAGGCAGAAGCCTCAACAGCAGCAGTGCTATAATATCTCATCTCAGTGGGGCTCGTGGATGTTGTGTGTCTACCTTGCAACTGCAATGCAAGCTACAGCTGGGTCCCAGAGGAAAAAGCCTCATTAAATTGAATGCCACTGTCATTTTCTCCTTGTAGGCTCTTTGCTTATTCCCTGGAGTCCGGGCAAGGATCCCGCTGAGTACCCAACATCCCTCTGGGTCTGAGTGAGGAAGCACATAAGTATTAGTTCACTTATCACATTCGGGCTCCCTGTGTAGTTTTATGCACTGCTGGAACTTTCAACATCTGGCAGATTTGAGCCTGTGGAAGAAAAGTCTACAGAGCATAGGGGTTGTAAGAGCAGAAAGGAGGGAGGTGGTGCATGCAAATTAGGTTTTGAATGGGAGAGAAGGATTCTGTGCATGCTAGCACTTGCTAGGGAAAGGCTGCCTTGCAGTAGAGTCACAAATTGTGAGCCAGACACAGTAACACTCTATTCTCCCTCTAGGTTTTGAGCATGAAACAGGCAGAGGCTGTAAGTCATTTCACTTCATCTCTGTTCATTTCAGACAAATAGAGCAGAAAAGTCAAGCAAGCCAGAGAAAGTGGAAAGAGGGCATGAAATGGAGCTGACTTTGTAATGGCTCGGTTAGCCTGGCCACTGGTTACAAGCATTAATAACATATAAGCTATTCCCACTACTCCCAAATCTTTTTGTGATATTAAAAGTGTGGACAGAAGGAGAAAGCAAGAAAGTAGAGAGCTAATGCAAACAAATCTTGCAGAGTGTTGCCCGGAATTAATTCCTTTTCCCTACACACTGCTACCCTGTCCCTCCAGGGCTGCTGTTCACACAAAATCATCTCACCTCTCCAAGGAAAGCTGGAGTGTCCCTGTTCAGGACCTCCTTCCATTAGAAATTATCTTTGTGCCCTGGGTAGGATGAGGTGATCCCTACAGCTTCTCAGAAACAATAGATGAGGGGTTAAAGAGGATTCCTCCAATGCTGCCCTGTGCCTCTGGGGAGAGCAGAGGTCTGAATGGCCATGCAGGCCTGGTGGGCCACAGATAAATCTGTCATTCAGCATGTGTTGTAAATCCCAAGGAATCTAATGGGATTTGGCAATTTAATCCAGCCAAGGTTTAGATGATCAAAACAATTTCTTCAAGTCAGCAGCACTTACAATGAAAGCTAGCCAAAATCTCAAAATACAGTCCCTCAGCAGGATGAAGCCATTATTCTTTCTTTTTGAGTTTATGTATCTTTAGTTTTATCATCTCTCTGAGAGGAGGGGGAGGAAAGAAGGAAAAGTAAAGCTTAAGAGCACGGATAAATTCTGCCTTGCTCAGCTTCTGCCCTGAGACACAGCTACCTCCAACCTCTCGGTGACACATTAGCCTTCAGAGAGATTGATCGATAGCTGGATTGCTGGGAAAGGCTCATTGCCAGTGCCCTAATGACCAGCAAAACCTGCCAGAGGAACTGCAAAATTAACTCTGGTTCTAAATAATTAAGGGTTAGGTGAATATTTTCTTCCATTAACTATTTCAGCTGGCACCCCAGCTGCAGATTCCTCCCTGCCTTTGGTGTAGGGACTGTACCTTCAGTTGCTTTGGGATGTGATACTGCACCTCCTGTTCAGGCAATCTGGTCTCCTGGGTTCTTTTTCTGGCTCGCTTCTGGTGACATGCAGGATCTCACACAAACCTGGTGCATGTTTTAGGAGGAAATCATCCAAAATGGATATCCTTGTTTGGAAAATAGAGCCTTCCTCTCTCCTTGCCTCTGTTTCCCCTCCTGTAAAACGGCTTCCCGCTCTTTGGAGAGCGCAAGGGATCTTTGCTGATGTTCAGTAAGGGGCCATGGAGCAGAAATCATAAATGATAGAGTAGATTTCCTGCCTGTCCCCAGTGCCTAGCTCTTTCACAACCCCTGAGCTGTGCCCTTACTGTTCTTTTTCGCCATGGGTCATATCCAGCATGGTACTAAGCATTTCCTGCCTGCATCCTGGTCCTGTCTGTGGAGTGAGAATAATAAAAAAGTGATATAAATAGTCAGTAAAAGCCACCTCTGCCGCACTACTGGGATCTGAGAGTAGTTTATTCTTCTTAAAGGTAACTCAGTACAATGCAGGATTAGGTCCTGTTTGCTTTTCTGTCTCTAGGTCATTCTGCCATTCTTTTTTCAACTTAGCCAGTCTCCTTCTCCTTTTCCAGGTTTCTTCCACAATGTCCCTTCTGTTCAAACTCTGTACTCTCCCCAGCTGGGAGGACAGTCCCGGACAAAGCATCGCCTTGCCAAGCAATGTGTACATTATCTGTCTGCCCTGTTCTAACTTTATGCTGGATTGGGTATTGCTTGTCCTCCCACAAGCAGTGTGTAAGCTGACATAGAAATGTAACTGGCATAAACTCTGAGCTACGTGCGTGGGCTAATCCAACAGAAATGCAGCCAAGTGTAACTGAGTGCAAGAATCAAATTTGTCCTGCCAGAAGAACTGGGACTGTATTGATCTTGTACAATGATTGTGGAATCACAGCTGCAGATTACATCTGGAGATACTTGCAGAGAAGGCAGGGGCTAAATACAGAATGGCAGGTCAGGTATAAACCTTGAATCCTTCCTGCTACAGAACATCTTTCCAGGACAGAGCCAAGACTCAGTTAAGAAGCTACCTGCACTGAACTGACTCTGCAGGTGTGCAGAAATATTTGCTGATACTTCTAGAGGACTAAATTCACATACAAAACAAAGAAACATACAGGAAAAATGAACTGAGCATTGAAGTTCAACCTCTCCTCAGCTCCATGGAGGAGAAAGGAGAAAAGAGAAGAAGAAAAATTAATGGATTCTCCAAATTGCTACGTTACATTAACTTGAGGCCACATAAGAGTGCCATCCTAGGTTATGTGAGCATCCCCTTGTATGCACTTGTGCCTATAGAATCCTTCCAACTCCATTCAGAGAAGACCAACTCCAGTGCGACCAATGGAGCTGGAGCCACATCATGCTTCTGATGAGATGTAAAAGGCTTTTTCATTTCAGTGGAAACCACCAACAGCACCTAACAGAGATCAGAATTTAGACCAACTCTCTCTGATTCTGGATAACAGGAAAAAAAGCAGCACATCATTAAACCAAAATCTTCCATAATAAGCAGAGCTCATTTGTCTGTTAGTGCAGGTGACAATACATCAGGCTGTCATCTGCCTTGACAGCTGTCACCTCTTTGAGACTGACACATTTAGAGAGTACAGTATTTCCTGTGCTGCTCTCCCCTGTACTGCTCTCCCATGCTCATATCCTAGTCACCACATTCAAAGCCCTTTGCCAGCTCTTATGTGCATTTGATATTCACATCTATGCACCTAGGTCTTTTGACCTCACCCTACAACATGCCTTTTGCTGCCAGTATTCACTTGAGATTGATTTGCTAGACAGATTTTTAATGCAACAGTCATTGGGGTGGGAGTTCTGGGACAGGACCTCTTCTGATGTGATTTGGAAGAACTCCAGATGCCTGTCTGCATCACCTAATGCCCCACCCCTGTCACTTCAATTTTCCACTGTATCTCTCCTCTCTTCTTCTTCCTGCCTCTTCCATGCAAGCTGCAACCCTCTCTCCACTTATCTACTTGTTTATTCCTTTTACAACTTTCTTTCAAATACAAATGCCTGATTACTACTGTCCCCAGCAGGAAATGGCAATACCAGGCCAGGCATAAAAGATGTTGCCTCCAACACTTGTGATGGAATTACTCCTACATATACCAGAGCTGAATATAAAAATCAAGAATTCCAATCAGGAAAGTGGCCACCATTTCTGAAGGGAAGGACAGACTGTTTACCACTGTGCCAAGGAATGAAATCCCCAAACCCTGTACTAAAGAAAAGAAGGGCATCCTTAAGCCTGCAGACAGGGAAGCTGCAATGCAGGGCTGTTTTACTCATTAGAGTAAAGAAGGCCCTTGACATAAATCTGACAGATTTTGCTTTCTTTGATACTGGTACAAATCCAGGATAAACACCATGATTTCACTGGGATTACTTCACATTCATGCTGATGCAAATATTATTAAAATTTGGTTTCTTACCATTAGGATGAGTACTCTGCAGCAGAATATACACTGTGCACCTGCTGCTGCTGTAGTTCCTAATTAGAAATAAGTTTATTGACCAAAGATCAGTATCGCATTTTATCAATTCTTTTTCTTTGTTCTCTCTGTCCCTCTCTCCAGGTGTCATTTATAGCCAAGGGAAGGGGGAAAAACCAGCATCAGCAATTTCTGTACACAATGAAATACAAACTCTTCTTCCCAAGCTTCCTTGTGAAGCAAACCCTGGCTAACTGGCTGCTTTCTCCCCTTTTCATGGGAGTGACAAACATCTTCCTGACTAGTGCATCAGACAGAGATACAAACTCTGTAGGAAATTGATGAGCTGGTGTATCATTTGGTGCTCCCAGAGCTCTGCAGCTTGTGACTGTGACAGACATCCACTGGCCTTCAATGTGGGCTCTGGAGGGAGTCCAGCAGTATCTTTGCACTGGAGCACGTTCCAGCTTCCTGTTGAAACAAATGTATGTGTAGCACACTGCAGACAATTACTGTATAAATCACTGAGAACAAAATCCAGAGTCCCAAGCCTTTTACTCCAAGAATACAGCTTCTGCAGCTTAAGCTAAAGCAAAATTTCTTGAGCTAACTGCCATAGTAATTCCTTTACTTTGCCTAATTTGTAGGGACAGATGGATGGATGTAGATATAGACACATACATACTGCTTTTCAGGTTTCTGCATATGACTCCTGAGCATCCCTATTGCTTTAGCAGATGTATCATAGGGAAGACCAAGATTTTCCTTAATTATCAATTTCATATTATCACTCTTTTCTCCTGTGTTAGATCATTCGACACTCCTTCCCACTCTGTGGGATTCCCTGATATAATCTACTAAGTACAAACAGCTACAGCTACAATGTTAATTGGTATTTATGCTGCAAATACTGTGTAACTACATGGTCATTTGCAAGTTCCCTTAGATCAGTCATTAATGATATTTAACATTGTCAAGTTATTACATCCATAATTGCTACACAATTCAGAGTGTTCAGGTCCCCTGACAAAAAAAAGCAGCCCAGAAAATTTAAACAGTCCTGCCTATGCCTTGACATTATTCCAATTGGATGTGATTGTTGTGGAACTCCGCATTCCCTTATCCTGTAAAAATGAGTACTGGCAACTGATTTATCCTGTTACCTTCACCTGCAATGCAACTGGAGTGTGCCTGCAGTGTGAGTACCTGAGCCAGCTTCAAACAAGCACACAGTAGCATCAGAAGCATAAATTTCAGTACGGGCTGCACATGCTTTCCAGGTGTGCTGGGTGTATATGGCTCACCTGAGCTTCCATCCATCCCATTGCATCTTTCTGTGACTGCATTCCCATTGCATCCCATCTGCTACTGTTATCTAGAAAAGCTAAATGAAAGATCCAAATGCTAGGTTCACACTGTGATATAATGTCAATCCAAGACTTCAGATTAGAACAAACCATATATCCTGCCCAAAGTCCTTTGAATGAACAGCACTTTCATCAACATGCTTCTTATTAGTTAAGTTCTGTTCAGATTTTTATGGAATTGGAGACTAGACTTTACAAATTGTTGCAATGGTTGAAAGGAGAACAGGTAGTTTTCATGCCTACCCCCTGCCATGGACAGAAGTCTACTACATCTTCAGCTCTTTGTCTACAATAGACTTGGCTACCAGGATGTTTTTACAGGGTTATCTAATTGCCTCCCTAATTGTGTCTTGGGAACATCTTCTAAAAATGTGTCTTCAAGCTGCAGCAGTTGGGGATGGCAGTATTGCATCTTCCCTACCAACTCCCCTCTGCCTGCTCTCCCCATATTTGTCTCATCTGCAAGAATAAATAAGTATCTCCTATGCATTCAGCCACTTCGTGCCTGTGACTGCTATCATCACTTTAGTGATAATGAGAATACTAGATCCCCAGAGATAAGGGGAACGCGAAACTTTGTTAGAACAAGGCAGAATCTGTTTTCTTTTGTTGCTTCTGACTCTGCTGCATTTCTGGATTAGGAAAATGTGCTTGGGGAGTCATTTCTCCATTTTTCAGGCCTGCAGTGAATTTATACAGTCCCACCAGAGACTTGCATGCCATTGTCAGTAACCAAGAGACACAACTTAATACCTCAGAGAGCTCAGTGCAGTGCATGGAACCACTTTGGCTGCTGGCCATGGTTCGGAAAGAATAATAATGGAAAAAATATGCTTGCTACAGGACTGCAGACCTAAGGAAATCAAAATGCTATTGATCCCAGCCCATCCTGTTCTCATTACAATCTGCACCGCTAGTGGCATCAGGAGTTTTGATGAAATCCATCATTACTAGCAGGGTAAATACGTCTTTAGGTGGTGTAAATCAGCACCACTTGCTATGCCAATTTATGCCAAGGCTGTATATAGACCACTCTGCTATTTGTTGTGTGCAGAGAAATAGTATATGGGGTCAATACAGAAAGCTCCAGTATGGCTGAGGCTTGCAAAGCATTTGTTTAACTAATCAGCTACACCATGCAATCAGTGTCTATTTTTCCTCTCATAAATAGGCATGCATGACAAAAAAAATGATTGTTAAATACTCATACAGCGGGGTTTAACAAACTGCAGATTTGAGAAGAAAAACAGAAGTACAAATAAAGCTTCCCAGCTGCTTATAATTTTTTCTTCCGGTTGAATAAATAATCACCTTTGGCTAATTGAGTAAATATAAAACTTCTCAGAAATGTCAACTCAACAAAGCAGCAAAGAAGCCCAGCACTTTCAAGAGGAATTCCCCAAGGAACAGTATATGCAGGAGGCAATGAATTAAATATTTCTCTCAGTTCCTCTAGATGTGAGGGTCAACTAAAAATATGAAATAATGAAGTAAAGAAAGAAATATTTAATTAATAAACCGAATGAAGAGACAAGAGCATGGCAGAGGGAATGGTTTCCAGATGCTTCACCCTGGAGTCCTAAATAAAAGATAAACAAACTGCAAGACATTACCCAATCATCTCCACAGTAGTTCAAGTTTTAAAGCAGGTTTGCATGTTACAGATTTACTAAAGTGCACTGAATAAAATACCAGAAATACCTTGGAGGGGGGATTACCACAACAGAGGGAAAGAAAAGGCAATATGACATTGGTTTTTCAAACACAGGGAAATAAAAATACGTAAAGACATTGCATGGTTTGAAGCCACAGAGCTGAGCTGGTGGCAATGTTGGCAGCTGGTGCATTCACCATTAAACCACAGCGCCTTCTATTTCCACCTCTATTTCTTGTTTTTTCTGAGGAACATCAAGCTTAAACCCATTGCCAGACTGGGAGTTGAGCTTATGAATCAAAGAAAGGATACAGCAGTATAATCTTTTTCAAGTCATCTTCTTGTAAGCTGGTTTCGATTGGTTTAACATTCCTCCATGGTCTTTATTAGCAAACAAAATGTGAAGTACTTCACATGCTCTGTGTGAATTCTTATGAAGGAGGAGAAGAGCAGCATAAGATAGATGTGTCAGCTGGGAAGTCTAGGAGATTGGCTATAAGAATTTTAAGGAGCTAATTTCAAGAAAACAGTAATCAAGGGAAGCTGAAAGGGTGGAAGAACATCATAAAAAGAAGCAAGCTGCTTCTCTCAGCAGAAGGAACTGGGTTGATATGATTCTCTGAGGGTCCCAGATTGGCTGCACCAATTCTATAAACTTTAGGTATTACAGCAAGCCAGCTACTAGGAAGCTGTATTTTTAGAGATTATGATTGGCTCCAGATTAAGTACCCACATAAATCCTGTCAGCTGGAAAATGGTTTGTTTGTTTTAAAAGAAAATTATGTAACCAAGAAAATTCAATCTTTTCCTTTCTCCAGTTTCTTTCAGTTACAACGTTTTAACAATGAAGCTGAGTTTTACAATGAGTGTAACAGGCCAAAATGAGTAAGTTCTGCTAACACTAAAGCTGTAAGGGGATCAAATTATCCTCAAAGACCCGCTTCTCTATTACAGCAAAATCCAGCAAGCCTTCTGTACCTCCATCATTCCAGGACAGCAGAGCACTAGATAACACCTGGCACTCACATGAGCTCTCGGAAGATTTGTGTTCACAGCAAAGTTCATTTGTGTTATAGCTCCAGTGCACTCATTAATCTGACTCCTGTCCAGGCACAAAGTCCCATTGTTTCTGTATTGTGGTGTTAATAGCTCAAACTGATTAACAGAGAAAATGAGCACAGCTGTCTTAAATAAAGGTAAGGAAGTTGAACAATGTAATTGTGTTCACTTGGCCTGCCTGAAAAAGGACTGAAAATGTGAGGGTTTGGTCAAGAAGAATGAGGCTCTCAGCATGTTCTGGCTTCCAGCCATAGCAAGAGTTAAAATAGACAGGTAGAGTGAGTTAGGCAAGGAAAGAGGTTGCCCAGAGAGGTTGTGGATACCCATCCCTGGAAGTGTTTAAGACCAGGTTGAGGCTTTGGGCAACATGGTCTAGTGGAGGGTGTCCCTGCCCGCAGCAGGGGGGTTGGAACTAGATAATCTTTAAGGTCCCTTCCAACCCTAACCATTCTATGATTCTATGATTCTATGAAATAAATCATGGGGCCCAACTGATGGTGCAACACAACTCACATTGCACTTTCAAATCCACTGGCACAAATACCTGAAAATAACGAGGTTGCGTTTTGATAAAAAGTAGGTAGGTATGGTCTTCTGGACTATTCTGAGATGCTGTCAGCTCTGAAAGTCCTGCAGTAATCTAGTCTGCGTAGGACAACATGTAGCATTTCAGCCAGACATTGCTGCACAGAGGCCAAGAGCCTGTGGTTAGCTTAAAGTGTGCCTTTCAGAAAGACTGCTAAGGTGAAACCCTCATTCTATTGAGTGTCGTGCCAAAATGTTCAGTAATTTCAGTGGAAAACCTCTGCTTGAGTCTTGATTTACTGACTCAAAGTAAAAGAATTTACCCTAGTTCCTGACTCTGCTAACTCTGGGCTATACTGTGCATATTGAGATCAGTAAGGACAGCTCACCAGGGTGAGCACTGGGCAGATCAAAGCTTCAGGTTTCCTCATATCCTTGACAAAAAGACCCTGTCAAAAAAGACATGCCTCACTGTGCTCTGTTGAAGATGCACAAAGGGGGAACAAAGCTCATACCATTCATTTTCTTGCCTGTGTGCAAAAATTGGTAGTTCTCTCATCAGACATCTGTGTGCTTTGTTAAACAAGACCCACAAGCTCCCCTTAGGTGCCAGCAAAATGCTGAAGGGCCATTGTGCTCACATCTGCACTGCTCTGGAATTGTGAAGGTGCCCTTAGAAGCAGCAACTTAATGTCTGTTAATGTAGAATTGAAATCACAGGAAACCATCCCTTTCACCACTCTATTTTCTGTGCATCCTCCCTACTCTCCTCCTGTTCATCCATCAATCTCTGTATCTCTCTCTGCTTTTCTGTCCTTTTTGGTGCATAAAGGCTTTGCTCAGATGACAAAACCCTATGTTCTTCTTCCAGTCTCTGGAATGAAAGTCAATATAAAACAGCTCCTTATCTCCAGCTTTAGTTTTTTATACCTTCAAGGGTCTTACTTTTATTCCAGTAGCAAATTTTAACTGACAATTGCAGCCGTTGACATGCATGCAAGGTGCTTAAAACCTGTGTTACCACTGCATTAATCCAGGCAGAGAATGGAAGCTAGACAAAGGCTGCCAAAGAAGGCACATTCAGAGGAGAAGGCTGCGGCGACCATGCACTTAAGTACTAGCCATTCCCTGCAAAACACGTGGCCTTTTTCTTCCTCTTCCCACCTTTCCGGAGCTCCGGATTTAACAGCCACAGGTTAGAAAAAAACACATACAGGATGTAAAGCATGAAAGTACAGCTGCAGAGGTTAAAGCTGTCACAATTATGACGTGAAACAGTGCTGCCTTTACAAAGAGAAAAGGATTTACAGACAAACAGCAAGTCTTCTCTGTTAAACTAAAACCAAACCCGATTTCCTGACAGTCTGTTTGAAAACAGATGGTGATGATGGCAAAAGGAGGCTTCGCCTATAAAGCAGGCAAATTTCTGCTGTTTGGAAATGTAGAAGATGAAGGCCTTTATTTTGTCTTGTGACATGGAAATTAGTAAGAGTAGATGAGGATTGCTGAATACAAATTCCTCAAGGGGGAAGAATCACTTATCTCCAAGAATATGTTCTGCTCAGCATCCTCTGGCAACAGAGAGATCTTTGGAGCAATGCCAGACAAATCAGGGGAATAGCAATGAAGGGAACACCTTTCTCTTTCAGGTAATGGTTCTACTCAGCCAGCAGTGATCACTGCCCGGAGGTTTGCTGACAGTCTCAGATCAGACAAATTGGTGGTCTCAGTCCTGTCTCATTCCACAAAGCTACAGAAAACCACAGAAACAAGTGCACGTCAATAATTCCGGGGCTGTTCCTTCTAAAAGCACTTCTGGAGTTCTGACTCAAAAGAAACGTGACAGAGATCTGTGCTGCTCCACCCCTAGCTGAATGATCTCTATGTTACAACAGCCTGGCACTGGAGCACATGGGTGCAAATACTGACATAGCATCTCCACTGTTCTCGGACGATTTGTTGATTGATGGTAAGGTAAAGGATGGACTGCATTCAGCCCACCTAATTCTAGTATGTCACACACTATACATTCTTTCTTCTCCTGGCCCAACACAAATGTTCAAGGGGACATCTATACCCCCAAAATCTAGACAGGAGGCTGTAGGATGCTAAGGATCACTGAAGAATGTGTGTGTCCCTCTCTGATGGCAGGTGGCTGCAGTGGCATCTGATCAAAGGTTATTCACACACACACATGAACTCTGGCAAGCAAACTATGTCACCGGTTGCTGACTTAACTGAATCAACATCGTGAGGTTGAATTAGCCACATGCTGGCACTGTAATTCTAATTGTTTTCAAATACACATTGTAATAAAAGTCTAATTAGCAAAAATCTCCAAATGGGAGCGATGGCACTTAGGATGGTTTTGCATTGGTGACACAAGTAATAAAGGATTACATACATTCACCTGCTCCTTCTGGGACACTTTTCTTCACACCATGTTTTGTTGGTTTTGTGGTAGAGTTTTTAAACAAATGTAAGAGAACAAGAAGGAAAAAGCAGGCTGACAAACTGCAGGAGATATAATATACAGATCAGAACCTTGGGAATACAATTCAGCAGAGAACATTTAAATAACACATGACTGTGGAGCTCTGAATCAAATCTGATCCCCATGTGCTAACACGTGTGCAGTCATGTGCTTGCTCACCAGTATGGCTGCATATCCACAGTTTGTAGAAACATGCAGCCATTTGCAGACGTGCACACAGGTGTAGCCTGTAACGCACATAAAGGTACACACTCACATGTGTGAGTCCATGCACTCACACCTAAGCCTGCATGCAGTAATCCAGTAACACACAGACACCCCCAAACCCCAGCACACATCATCAACCAAAGACACGTTTGCTGTCACACTCATTGGATGTCATGTCTTCTCAGCCCCGCTGTATGGGTCAGTGGTGGGGAGAGCATCACTCAAAAGGTTGTTGCGGGTTGCAGGGAAAAGGCTGCAATGGGATGACAGGTGACAGTAGCCTTCTCCCAGCACAGGAAATACTGTCCCATGGAAGGCAGAACATCATCATGCTGAGGGATGCCTGGAATTCTGGATACGCCACTCCTCCTTCCAGTCCTACTGAGTATGAGACACAGCAAGCCCATGAACTATTGAGCTTGTGTGGTGACCTCTACAATTTGCAGCTGCCACTGCATACATTATTAATGCCACTGTCTGTGCCAAGGACTGACCCTGCTCCCAGTCAGGGTCAAGGGCCATTAATTATGTACTGTGAATTAGTCCAAACTGGGTGAACACAGAAACAGAATAATTTGCCATTGGGCCAGCAATCAGATGTCCTGAAGATGGAGTAACTTGTGGAAACATGAGCATATACTACCCTCATCACACACAGCACATGAATAAATGGTGAAGCACTTGCCAGCATAGCCATCTCCATTTCACCCTGGAATCTGACTCATTATTGTGAAGGCAAACACAGCGGAAGCACAGTGTATGAAAGGGAGCGTAGCCCCTTCCCAAACCCACCTGCCATTCCATTGCCACATTTGTCTGAGCCAGCCAGATCTATGTAAACAGAGGGGAGCCAATTAGCAGCTGATGTGAATGGTTCAGTGGAAAGTTATTATTTAAAAGCTAGTTAAGATAATTAGGGGGCAGTTTAATTAAAACATCAACTTAAACACAAAATGAATGCAGTAGCTTTCAAGCCCAGCAGGATGCACAGCTAGCAGATTCCCCTGGGATGCTGCTAATTAGTGTTTGTAGTGACTGCAAATAATAAATAAAAATAATAATGTTCCTGTAAGCCTTAAAAATATTAGGAGCTTGGTTCCTTTCTGTCCAGCGCATGCCTACTGCTCAATCCCTACTGCATGCCCAGATAGTTTGAATCAAGAGCATCTGCAGGATATTAGAAGATTAGGAAGCTGTGGTAACTCAGCCTAAGTTTTTGTAGGTCTTTCTTTACATTTAATCTAACTGTCCTTGACAGCAGAGAGAACACTGCTGGAATTCCAAAGAACCACACCACCCAGCTGGCCACATTGCAGGTTTGCTGGTTTTTGCTGCTTGTCAGTTCTCATACAAGGACCAGTGTCATAAACAGGTTGTTTATGATCAGGAATCAAAAGAAAGCCTTTTTTTTTTTTCTTATTCTGAAGTCAGAAGTGATATAGCCTAGGAAAAGTTGTTCCTGGGTACACAGCTGCAGAGTCCTGGTGCCCCACTAAGAGAGATACAGAAACCTATGCAGAACTCCAGACCAGAGTCTCCATAGATGGTTGCACCAGACTTTGTTCCCTTTTCAAAGTTCTGCAAAGGTCTTGCTGTAACATTGCAAAAGATCAGATTCTGATCTCAGTGACACCGGTGTTGATCAGAAGCATCTCTTGCTCTTTCACTCTGTCTGCACACTGCTGCAGGCAGCGATACGGAGAGTGACATTACCAGACAAACAGGGGGAAAGGTGAGATGGCTGCAGCATTGTGGGTGACATGCAGGTGATTCATCCATTTACACAGCTAAACCCAGAATTCTCCAGCAACTACAGAAGGAGATGCTCCATCTCACGCAGAAGATAATTGCCAGGGCTCCCAACACAAGAAGGGAAGGTCTCTGCAGTACAAGAGATGGTGCTCACAGTAGCATGTGCAGGGCCACGATGAACACAAGTGCCAATGTTTTCTCAGCTCAACGGAGCTGAGCTCTGTTATCTAATTCCTGAGCTATAGATTCTGAGTTGCCCAAGGGGAGGGGAATGCATTAATTACTTATGAATCAATTGATTTGCTGCTATTTCAGGAACATCTATCTAATGGTTCTGTAATAGAGATGATTCCCAAACAGCAGCTCCCTCACTTAACACAAGTCACCCCTCACCTCTCCTCCCTGAAGAAGAGCAGGGCAAGAGCCTGCAGTTCAGGGAACTTTCAGGATGTAGGGCAAACTCCTACCAGGTACCAGCCTTGTCTGTTCTTCACCTTGTTCTTGTATCCCAATTTATGTCAGTGCAAAGCAGGTGTGAACTGTCAGCACTGGGAGTGAGACTGTGTTGCACCTATCTCACCCTGTTAAAAATGATGAAAGCAGGTAAAAAGCAATAAAGAAATGGGTTCAGGGGCTGCTCGCCTTGCTGGGATATTTTCCAGAATGTCCTCACCAAAATTACAGGGAAGGAAAGTGATCTCTCCCTCTCTCTTTCTACTCACATACATGGAAAAACACACCCAGTTTTGGTATGGCCAGAAGCAAGGACATAGACCTTCATATGGCAACCTGCATACATTACAGAAGTCCTCAGCAGTCTCCCACTCAGTAGCTTGGCGTACAGCTGCAGGACTGGGGAAAACAAATATGTGTTTTGTAACCTTTTTGCAGCCCTGGACTCTTCTAATGCATTTGGGCAGACCCTGCATTTGGCTCCTTGCATTTTACATTGGCAATAATATTCTATTTTGAAATATGCAAGCCAGTTCTTTTCCCATCAGAGTCCCCTGTGGCTTCCTCCCAGTTTCATCTCCCATAGATTAAAATTTCTTAAAAAAAAATTACGTAAACAAGATTCTTGGCATGCAGTAGATGACATTCTGCTCAGTAATGAGTCTGGATGACTACGACAGAGTATGAAATCACTCCTTCAGTTTTGTATGGACCCTCCCAAAAGCCACAGTTCAGTCTGGGCAGTTGTTACATTTCCTACAAATTCAGAGCATGCCACAAAGGACAAAAGTTTGTTGGTTTTTTTTTTTTGAGTTTACCACCCTAGACCAGGTCCTCAGCAGCTGTGAGTCTGTACATGTTAAAGATCAATGGCCCATTGCCAGTTTATATTCACCACAGCCTATGCACAATGGATCTGGTGGATCCTGAATGCTGGATTTGCGTATTCTGCATAGGAAGCATACACGGATTTCTTTCTGAGACATCACCATTGAAACATTCTGGCCCTGTAAGTGACCCTTTCCCCCACTGCACAGTAATCAAAGCGTCCTTCGGTAAAGGGTTTCCCCCTGCTCCATTGAAGCCAATGGTACACTCCTATTCAGCTCCTCTGGGTTGAGAATCAGGCCTAAATCAGCATGAGGAATTGAGAAATATCTGAGATGTCCTCTTGGACTACCTTACCTTGCACCTGCAAGATGCCAGGAACTGAACCATCAATTAATAAAAAGCTGTGTGAATATGGCCTGGAGATCCTAGTTTGGAGATTTAAGGCAGAAGTTTCCATTTTGCTTGGCACTTCTCTGAAAGATGCTAACATATTTCTGTCATTCTATGAATGTATATCTCTGCTCTGAAGGAAGTTCAGAGACAATTTAGTTTCACCGGAGTAGACTTATTTTGTAGACACATTTAAGACACCAGGAATACCTCTCATCAGAGTCTTTCTGTTACTCTGTGTAACTGAAGCACAATTACGTACAGCATACCATTCCTATCTTCAGCTTCTCTCCTAAATAATTAACTTCTCTGTCACTCATCAATTCTCTCAGTATAAGCAGGGTCAAAAGGTAACCTGTGCTCAAGTAAGATTTGGGAGGTACATTTATAGGAAAGAATTTGCCCGTGATGGTCAAAATCTGCAAGGAATGCTTTCCAGTGGCTTTCTTGCTAATAACAATCTGTCAACACTTATCAAACTTGTATCTAATCATCTCATCTGTAGTGCCTTTTATTTTAGCAAAACATCAAACTAGAGGATATTAAGGAAAACATCTAGTCTTGCACAGCTCTTTTCAGCAAAATATATTGAAACTTTTTATGCAGAAAGTGTGTATCATTATAGCCATTTTATAAACAGGAAAATGAAAGCAGAGAGAGATTAAATGACTTGCTCAAGGTATTAAAGCAGATTACTGGCCAAGCCAGAAACAAACTCAAGTGCCTCAAATAATGCTTCAATGCCCTGGATGACACCAAGTAAAGATCAGCTCATTCACCACTGAACACAACCATTTCTCAGCTGAAAATGCATGTTATGAGCACTGCATACCAATGTCACATGGCAATTTAGGACAACTGTGACTTAGATGTTGTCTCTAGTTTGTGTCATCCAATTCAAAATCCCACCCCACCGTACGCAGCTGGTAAACACTTGAATTCAGATTTGATCAGGACAATAACATTATCTGATTGCTAACAAAGCCTGTTTCACCAGGTTGCTGGGGTTTCTATTTATGCTCATCCATCCATCAGGGCTCCCAGCAACACATCAGCTCCCAGCCAGGAACTGCATCAATCCACCCTCGTGTTCTGTGAGCAGCGATGTTCAGAAAGCCCAGTTTGGAGAGGTAGGCAGGGGAGCAGCTGCAATAAGGGACAGCAGACCGACAGGGCAAGCAGTTAGCACACACACAGCAGCTGCGGCTGCAGCCTAGGGAAGTGCTGCAGCTGCACACCAGCAAGGCGCTGAGAGGTAGCAAAGCACTGATTAAAGGGACCGAGGCAGAGACTGAGAATAGCCATGGTTTGGGGCAAAGATAGAAGCTACAGAGCTAGTGGCAAGGAGTGAAAAAAAAGGGCTGGCCTTGATCTCTGTGCTGTCTGAAGTGCCCCTATAGGAAAGCATCGGGATTAGAGGGTTAGTAAAAGCACTGTGCCTTGTGGCCTACAGCTGCTGACTGAATTGATCCAGCTTTGCCCGTAGTGACTTGCTGTGCAAGCACAAGGCATGCATGAAACATTGGTTCAACACTGCCCTAGAAGGCAGCGTGCCAATTACGGTATCTAGTGACAGCCGCGGCAGCAGCTCTTGTTCAAGAGGAGCGATGGCTGAAGGGGAAGCAAAGGAACTCATCACTGGGGATCTAAATGAATCCGAATTGAATTTGCATTTCATTTAGATTTAATAAGATAGTTATTGTTTGTTAATTACATGCCAATTGATTACTGCAGCAACATATTTATTGAAGAGGAATAATTCAGCTGAAGATGCATATCCTACTCATCTAAATTGAATTAAGCAGATTCAAAGCGATGTAGTGTCATGGAGCATACATCTCCAGTTTGATACATGCACTTTGGAAAAATTTCTAGAATCTGGAAGGAAAGCTGCTCTGTTCCACAGCAACCTGTGCCTAGGAGGAAGTATCACCCATGAAGGGTTTGTGTGTAAGATGCTGGAAGCCTATGTATGAGCCTCCAGACCCTGAAAGCCACAAAGCTATGCTGTGCGAGGAGTGCTGTACAGCGGCTTTTGCCAAGAAGAGATATACACACAAACATGCAAACATACAAATAAATGGAAAAATACAGAGAAACTCACTTCCAAAAATGGAACCTGAAATCATGAGAGCCATTGTTCCCATCCTGTCTATCTTTTCAGTAAAAAGGAAGTTTTCACTTCTGCAAGATTCCACAGAGAGCTGAAAAAGCAGGAGGTCTGGTAAAGGTCACCCCTACAAAGGTGAAGGAAAGGCGGAGTTCACAGCTTGTGCCAGGTCTGGAAAGGAGATGTGGGGTATGCAGGGGGAAAATTAAATCACGTTTGACGAATATGAGAAACTAAATGATCCTCTTCATGATGGTCTTCGCACACAAGCAGCTGCAAATCAGAGGACTGCTCCAGCCGGGAAATGTCAATTGTATGGAAATGTCATCTTCATTGCAGAGCTCTCCTGGGGCTGCTGGAAACTGCAACTCAGCTGCAGTAATTTCCATCCCTCTTCTTCTAGCTCACTTTCTCTTTTATTTTTCAATCTTTTAACCTTTATAAAACAATTTTAAAAACAACCATCTTTTCTGCATTCAGTAAAATTTTGTCTCTATAATTGTGCAGAAAGGTTAAAGAGTTTCAATTAGAAAGGTCACTCCACGATTATTGTGCAGCTGGATTCACATGCGGCCTGCCGTTGAGAAAGTTAAAGATAGCACTGAATAGCTTCTTGTGCCAGGGCTGACACCTCCAGCTTTTTCAGTCCCAACAAAAAAAAAAACCCTTTCAGTCCTTACTTTTCAAATAGTGCAAAGGCTCACAGATCTCAGAAGATTTTCAACAGGGAAAATGGTAACTTGTGTTCAAATTGAAGACCAGATCAAGAGGAAGACAAGATGTATACAGCCAAAGGCAATTCCCAATGGCCATTGCATTCTTGGAAATGAGTGTCTCCAAACCAAGGAAACTGGCAATCTGGAGCTCATGACACCCCCAAAGCACCCAAACCATGAGACAGAGTTCACTTGTAGGCTTCTATAACCTCACTGTCTAGGCTCCCATTTCCCATTTCGTGCATTCTCCAATTCTTTGTCCCTATCCTAGCTAAACTCTAACTTGCTTCATAGGAAAATAGATAAATGTATTCTCCAGTGTTGAAATGAGGGAGGAACAACAAGGTGCACAGGGGGGACAGGCGTATGGCTGGTCAGGAGAGAGGGATTATGTGAATTACAATTGATTTTCCACTGTTAATGAACCGTGAAGTGCTTGTGATTGCATCTTGAAGAGATTTATAATTATTCATCGAATCTCAGAAGATAATTAAACTTCATTAAACACAGACATGACAAGCTTGCATAGTAAAGAATAAACCCCAGAGCAGGTTCCCAATAGAAGAGGGAAATACAGTGTTGGGAGATGATAAGGAGAACCAGGAGGAATAAAAGAAGGGTTCTTCACTAAAAAAAGGTTTTGTCCAAACAAGAAATTGCTGCTCTCAATGTGTTCTTTCACCTCTTTTTCCTCTGTTTTTAAGAGTTCTTTCCTTTTGTTTCACAGATCATAATCACACTGCTGCCTTTGCCTGACATTAAGAGTGCCTTATATAATACACTTACCTATTCTGCAGCAGTTGCTGTGTGAAAATGTTCTAGTGTTTTAGAGCCAGTGGGGACTAGTCTTTTCGCATGTTTACCAAAGTGGCTGTGATGTACAAAACACAGATTGTGGAAGAAGCTGGGGAGGAGCAAGGGGAGGCAGTAGCAGGGAGATGCAGTTCACCACCACATGAATCAGAATTCCCAAACAGTTCAGCATTTAAGAGATCAAGGGAGGGCTTTGTTCAAACGCTCTGGCCGTAGCTTGTGATCATGTGAAAATTTAGCCCATGTAGTCCATATTCTAGAGATTTATTAGGATATAATGGGACACATACGACAGGCTATATGGCATGTTCAATACTGATGTAAATTATGCCCGAGTCGGATACAAGGCATTTGAAAACAGATAAGAAGAATCTAAGAATATTTCAGAAAATAAACTTATTGATCAAAGAAGGAACCCACTGGAGAAAGAAAAAGCTAACAATAATGTGCACTGCTGAGGATCAGAGGAATCTTGGCCTGCTGGTAGTGGTAACCAAAGCCATTAATCCAGAATAGCATTTGTTCAAAATTTTATTACTGTGCTCTCGGGAGCTGTCAGTGATTACAGCACCCCAACTCAGGTAAATGTCTGCATCTAGAAATGCAAAGTAACCACTTATTGGAGTACTCTGCTCATACAAGGTATGCTGTTGGTAAGCCCAAACCCCCTGCTATCTTGGCTTAAGATAATGTCTGCCATTTGCATTTACACTGAATTTCCTGAGATGCACAGAATGAAGGACAGGTCCACCATAGGTTTTCTCCAGCCCCCTTTATAACATAAATTACCTGATCTATCAAGGGTCATCTAGCATCAAGCTCAGCCAAACACAACACTGGTGGGACATCACTACCAATGCAGAGCCAGTGGTTAGTGCTTACAAAGCAAGAACAGGGTGTATTTCCAGAAGTAAGCCTAGAGAAAAGGGCAGAAATCTCAGACTTGCCCTGTATACTTTTTCTTCCTCTCAAAGGGCTCTTTTCATTATTGCCCTCCTAGAACTGAACATCAAGAGTTTTCAGTCCTGAGGCAATCTGATTTTACTAAGAATTGGAAATGTTGACATGAAGTTAAAAGGACCCAGAGAAGATGCTTCTCCCACCAGGCTGACATAACTTTGCTGAGCACACATGCTCTGCAGAGCTCAGTGCATAGGGGATGAGACAATACAGTTTGCACTATATTTCTAGCGTGAACATCTCTTTCCCTTCCATACCCCAGGGAACAACTGAGCCCTACAGCTACATCTCTCTCATCTCTCCTTCATTTTCTATTCCTGCCTGACATAACACCTCCTCTTTCCCTCGCCTCAGATAGATTTTAGAAATATAGGTCTTCCCTATCATAGTGTAAGTTAAATCAAACTGTTGTAGCTAGCATTTCACTACAGTAACATTGCCAGAGACACACAGTGTATACAGACCAGCACAATAATAGGTATAGACAAAACGGAGGATAAACAGGCAGACACACAAGTGGGAATTAATCAGCTGAGAACTGTTACTTATTTTCTCCCCTAGACAAAGTCTTTGTACAAAGTCTTTGTACAAAGCCCAGAGTCTCTGGCACAAAGAGAAGGATTCAGGTCTATCAGGCCTGATTTCTGATTGGTACAGTTTAACTAGTGAAAACTCCTTCATATAACTCCATCAGTTTAATCATTCTGTGAGTCAATTAAGCTAAACTGATTTTAATAAAGGAGCAAACAGGTCTTGCTGTATATTCTCAGAGTACTCGCTCCAATTTAACTGAGTGAATTTAAACTTAGTTTCAGAAAATCCGTGCAAAGCTTGTAGAGGGATTTCTGGTCTTTTCAGAGAAGAGAAAGGCTGAAGGGAGACTGTCTCCACCCAAGACCCTTCCTCTCTTGTTTTGCAATGAATCACACATCCTGGCTATGCAATGAATGAGGTTTCCAAAGGCAGCGTTTACTCTGGCTCTCACCCCTGTGCTGTAGCACCATGTGCTTTACAGCATTGTCAAACATAATGATTCCTACCCTGGAGAGAAATTGGGTTCCGTTCTATATTTTATTGCCTCAGAAAGGACATTTTTTACTTTCCACAGTCCACAGGTGGCAGCAACAGCCCCATAAATCTTGCCAAATGCTTTTTGTTGATATATTGTCCAGCAAGAAGTCTGCGAGGCTGGGGCCAGCATGGAGTAAACAAATTAATGGCCCCCTGATCCAAGTCCAAAGAGGGACAGCAGCACGGATAAGGAGTGCTGCAAAGTCACTGCAGACAAAGTCCAGCAGCTGATGGGTGAGCTAAGATATCACTGGGAGTTTGTTTCCCACGCTTCATCCAGAATAACATGCAAGTCGCAGTGCTTCCTGGGAGCATGCCCCAGTGCATGGCAGCAGAACTCATTGAAAATAGGATAAAGGAAAATTGGAAGGAAGGGAAAAGCAAGAACACACTTGTGCTGGTGAACGCATCTGCATAGGAGCAGAGTTCACAGCTGAAGGGACAGAATGCACTGCGTGAACAGAGAGGCACGAATACAGGGGAGAGAGAACTCCCTGTGCACAGGAGCAGGCTCGGGGCAGTTGCTGTGCGTGCTCTCTGGTAGGAGGATAAGCATGTGTGAGATTGTTACATGTAACTGTGCTGGACATGGTTGTAAGCAATCCCTGTAAAGCAGATGAAAATGTTTGTAGATGCAAGAGCATGGTTTGGTACATGTGCTTCTAAATTTAAGTAGACGGAGATGGAAGGGAAGATGCTTGTTCCTGCACCATGAAGTATCCAAGATGTGCATTGCATGTGTGTTACTTGGTCTAGGGGTGTATGTAGGGGACATGCTTTACCTGCGTATTAGCGCATGTACATACCAATACACACAGCTGTCCTTGAGCCAAGCCCTAATTTCTAATAGACTTGTTCTTTGCAGGTGATGGCAGAGCCTCTGCCTGAGAAAAAGAAATGTTCAGCTTGATTCCTCTGGGCAGCTAATGAGCCGCTTCCCTCCTCTCCATCTTTGTCCCTGTGCTCCTCCCTAAGCTCCAACAGCACTTTGTGTGTAATGAAGAGATAATGCCATAATGGCTTGATATGTTACACTCAGCCCAGTCATAATGCCTTGGAACAACTACCTGCCCCTGTGCAAGGGCTCTAGGAACTCAGCTGGTCATGTCCAGTTAATGCAAAGCCCTGCATGCCTCTCTAGGCACAGGGCCCATTCAACGGACCTTCATCATGCAAAACAGAACCAAATCTTGCAGTGTCAGATGTCCCGAGCTTTACTGCCCCACACTTTTCCTCCAGCCATGGGGCAAGAATGCAGTCCTACAGGCACAACCTGTACCAGTCACTATGGTTGGCTGTGATTCCTTATGAGGTGAAAATTCTCCTGAGGCCTCAAGAATAAAAATACTGCTAACCCTGGCTGGAAGCATAATGAACAGGAAGAAAGATTGATTGCTGTGGCTGTAATTAAGTGAGAGGCTTTGATAGCCTCATAAGCCGCAAGAGCCAAACCAGAGACCTGATGTGGAATTAGAGTGGCATGGCCTCCCTCCCTGCACCCTGCCACCTTCTCCTATTAGGGACAGCACCTTAGGATTCTGAACACACAGCTGCCCTGCTCCAGGCTTTATAGGCTTACAAGTCATTTTAAGGGGAAATGGAAGAAATGAGCTTCCCACAGATGAAAGCAATGGGAGGCTTAGGGACTGACTATATGTGGGAAGGAGCAGGAACTGGCAAGCTGCCTCCCACCCTGTGCCTCATCTCCCACTCTGTGCCTCACCTGATTATAAGGTGTCTCTCCACATTAAGCATAGCATTGCATCCATTTATAGTCTGTGAACAGTGTCTCATATCCAGGGCAGGAGGGCATGGGGAGTGGAGGTAGAAGAAGGAGGGAATAATTATCCACCAAGGACTTGAATCCAATGAGATTTACACCCTTCCTCAGCCATAAACATTGCTGAGAGCTCTAGAGATAAACACACTTGCTCAGCGGAGGCAAGTGCTGCCTGCCAGCCTACAGATGCTCAGCCTCCCCTGCATGCCAGTTCCCTAAGGATAACCCACTCCTCAAAGGGGATGCAGCTCTCTCCATCCCACTCCTCTTCCATTTGCACACAGAAGTGATGTCTTCATCAGATATGTCTTTCACAGTATGAGTGGTGTCCCCGAGGGGGCCAAGACACCTTTTTTTTCCCTTTGCGTAGCTAGTTGAGGCTAGTGTTCTGCCTGCCAGCCCCCTCCATTTTGCAGCACAGCCACACCAGTATATTCCCACATGATGGAATAGGACCTGCATCATCCCTCTCCCTCAGCTCCTCCTCTCAGCCCAGCTGGCCACATGTGGTGCTTCTGTGCTGCAGTGGCTGCGGGTGACATCAGGAAACCAGAATCCTCCCATGCATGTCAAAAGAAGACATTTCCAGGCAGCTTGGCAAAGATCTCAAAGATCATCACAGCAACCTCCTTTATGAGCCTCTGCCCTCTCTCCCAGGTCCAATATTCTGTCTCCTGTAATGCACAGCCCTTTCAGTAAACACTCTCTTGTCAGCTGTTACCCATATTTTTCCTCCAGCTCATGGGAAATACATGGGTCGTGAGAAACAAAATTTGTGACAGCCCTTGAGCTTGCACTGAACTCAGGACAAACTCAAGATGGACAGAGCTTTTACCATTCCCCTGAATTTGCACTCAGCCTCACACCAACCTTCCTCTCCTCCTCTACTTCAATTCCACCCAGAAACAGAGAAAACTCCCCAGTCCATCCCACCCCTATCTCTTAGCACACGATTCTCTTTCTTCAAATCTTTTTCATAGCTATGTCCTCTATTCCACTACAACATTTTTACCTACTATTTTGAGTATGTGCATATTAAATGTTTTTTCTTCTTGGAAGTGATTCAAGAAATAACCAGGAATATCCTCCTACTTTACAAGTTCTATGAGAGGCGATAGTTCCTTACAATGAGGTGGGGGAACAAAGGAAATAATGAGAACTTCTTGATCCTGCTCCTAGCTCTGGCACTAGCATTTTCTGTATATCTAGCTACTTCCTAGGGCTGCCTCAGTTTCCCCACTGTGACTGCCTCACAGAGACACTCTGAGACTGAGTCATCTGACATACATAAAAGACCAAGCTCTTCAGATGAGAGGAGCTAGACAAGGGCACAATCATATTGTGACATGATGCCTTTGAGCTTCCTAGTAACCAGACAACGGCTCAACTAGCAAGATCCTATTGTAAGTGATGTCTGAGCCAGACCAGAGGGTTCGCCTGTATCATCTTAACTTCACAGTGCCTCTCCCCCGGTGTGTTTGCAGCACATTCCCTTGACCAGGATGTCTGACCCCAGCACAACCCCACTTCAATCTTTGTCCATCACACATTGTTGGCCTTGAAACTCAGAGCACCAGGGGTGACAGACATATCCGGAGAGTGACAGACTACCAGAGTCAGCAGAATGCAGCCTGTTGCCATGGAAATTCAAGCCCCCTTTTCAAGCATCTGTGCAGCTCAGGGGAATGTGGCCAGCTCCCACTGTGAAAAATCTTTGTAAAGAGTCCCGTGGAGAGTTGGTTTTGTATCCCACAATTGCTCTTTGCTCCCCAGCCCAATTATGTGTTCTAGCAGGAAATGATGGACCACAGCTTGGCTCAGGATGTATGACGTCAAGGTGCATTGTCTAACAGATGAGCCTGCAACCAAGGACATGATTTTCTAGTACAAAAACTCTGCAGGAAAATTTCAGACTTTTTTTTAAATATTGGAAAAGATCCATTTTCACTACTACGCCACAGGGCAACACCAGGTGACACCACTCACAGTATGCTTTTGGGAGATCTGCTTATCTGAATGAGCATAACTTGGATCTTGGAGGCTTATTTATTTGTCCACTACATTGATAGGCTTTTTTTGGATGTTGACAAAGGCATTGTCATAGGTGTGATGTGCAAATAAATAAATAAAATAGAAACAAACACTAGGACAGAGGGGTGCTGATGGAAAATTCTAGCAAACAAACCAACAGTTTTGGCTACAGCACATTTTGTAACTGCAGTAAATGCAAGCGGAGCATGGGAGTTATTAACTATTTCTCTATCATTTCCAAGCTTCTGTCATATGTGTGAATCACTACTTACGCACATATGGGCAGTATTATGCAATATTATCACCAAAAATATTTCTTTACATGCACAAGTTCATGATATTGCATATCAGCTGTGTATACTGCATATACATTGGCATGTGCTCAAAGACAAACATGCACATATGCCTGCCACTGTGTCTATATATGCAGACGTGGTACTCATCAGAGTATGGATATGATGCTTCTGAAAGAAGATTATGTTCCCTTCTAAGGTACAGTCACTTATCAAAAAGTTTTGTCAAGTCTAATTACCTGCACTGTTTGCCCCATGCAAACTTTTTTTTTTTTTGCATCTCCAAGCTTACTTTCCCAATTGCATTGATCCTTTGGTTCTTACAAAATAACAGGTATTTAAGTGAGGCTGCTGCTGGTGGAGGCTCCTGCTGCAGGAGCCAGGTAATGAGCACTAGGAGCATGCTTGGGCTTTCAAAGCTCCAGACAGCTTCATTAGCCAAACAAAGGCCACACGTCCAGAGCTGTACAAAGAGGCGGGGGGGGGGGGGTCATGTAGAAGAGCTCCAGCCTGAGACTGAAGGCAACAGTTCTTCATTACATTATTGTACATGCGGCCCTCTGGGAGCGGCCAGTTGTTCAAGGAGTTGTGATAATAAGCTCTCCAAGGATGCCAGCTTTATGATGTCCAAAGCACAGACATTTGAGATCCTCCCCCAACAAAAGCCCATGACAAAACACCCTCAAGAATTTTCCTTTCAGGCTTCATTCCAGAAGCCCTGAAAGACACTTGAAAGTCTAGTTCAACATGCCTGGTTTCTCATGCAGCTTCTGACACCACAATTAAGCAACTGTCAAACACTGCTGTAAAGGATGACTGATGCCTTTTCATTATCGATGGCCCAAAGCCCTCCCCAAAGGGCACTGCGCCCAAGAGATGATACACAAATATTTGTTGAGGACACCCCCTGAAATCCACAGTTGATACTATAAAATTCCCCCGCCTAGCAGTTCGAAAAGTTCCTTCTGAATTTAGCCATGGAAATCTCTCACAATCCAAAGAGTCTCCCCAGAGAAGAAAGAGATTTACTTCCTGCTTGTCTTCCCTGAAGTCTTTTTCCAGTGAACTTCAATGACGATACACTGGCACTGTAAAACCCAGCAAGTGCACTATTTCTTTTCCTCTTCCCACCATTGCCTGTATAAATATCACCCTGAGTTCTGTGGGCTAATTGCCAAGTTAAAATAGTGCTCTCTTTGGGCTGGGGATCTGGGTTCTCCAGAGATCACAAGAAATCTGTGGTAGTGGGTGAGAAGGAGGGAGGGAGGGAGGGAGTTAGATCCAGGGACACCAACAGGAAATATTTTCACACTAAATTTCACACCCTCTCCCATGGATTCCAGTGAACACTTATGACGATGCACCCTACAGGGTCACCACAAATACAGATCAGCCCATCCCACTCTCCTGAACATCTCTGTAGCTATCAAGGCTGTATATCGGGGGGAACCTTGCTTGTTCTTCCTTCCCTCACTCCCACCCCTCTCTGCTGCAGTGCTTTTCTGGGAAATCCCAGGGGAAATAATTCTGGAAAAGAGGCAAGAAATGTAATCAAAAGCTGCATCAATGAACAATTTGTTCTGGGAGCCAGAATGAGACTTGGGCAGATGAGAGTGGAGGCATGGAGCTGAGGAACAAGCAGCATTAAGGGGAGTGCTCAGGATTCACATACAATTCTCAGCCCCATGCACACAGCATTTTTCTAAGTGTCCTGGGCCTGTTGGTGGGTGGGTGAATTGAGCTCCCAAACTTTGGCTACACAGGTACAGTTTTTGTGCCAACAAAGACTTTTGGTTTGAGTTGAACTGCAGCAGAGGGAGTGGATTCATAGTGGACACCAAAGCCCTAGGCAGCCCACACCCGGACACAGTACTAGCCTGAGATAGTAGCCAGAGAACATCAGTCTTGAAAAACAGTAATTTCCATCCTGAAACCAGATGGAAAATCAAATATCACAAAAATCCCCCTGAACCTAAACTCCCTGCTTAAAAAAATTCAAGTTGGGTCAATTAATAGGTTTCTTTGCAATAATTTTAAACCAACTCATTTTATTTACTTTTTTTGGTAAATTCATTTCTTGTTTGAAAGCATAAATTTTAAATGTCAAAAAAACGATTTTCAACAATTTATAAAGGTTTTTGATTAAGAAATCCTATTTGCTCCTTTCACTACCACTCTGCTATAGGAAGGGATTTGGGGTCTCCAAACCCCCATGCAACACCTCCTGCAATTCTCAGAGGATCTAAATCTATGCCTAGTCACTTTGTAGGCATGCAGACAGGGTCACAATGGCTTAATATCATAATTTCCTGCCTCCAAAGAGCTTGGAGCATGAGACTGTACTCATAGGTTACAAACAGTTAGGGTTAAACACCCCTAAAGGACCATGCAGTCTTTCCTACCACAACAGAGAAGTTTCTCTCTCATGACCTTCCTGTTAGAATCCCAGACTCAAATCCAAACACCTGCATCTCCATGAAATTGCTTCAAGATTACCATGAACTCATCTCCAGCCTTATTTTCCTTTTCCTCTTTTTCTCCCTGATTGTGAGGCCTTACCCGTATGACAGCTTCATTACAAGTGACCTTCAGCATTGGCTTAGTTGGGGAAGTGATTTAGAACCAAATTACTGATCTATTTCTTTCACCTCCTCCCGCTTACTGAAGGCAGCAATAGCAGCACTGGAGAGGCCGTCTGAATCAGTGCATTTTGAACACAGTACAGGAGAGACAGAGCAGAAAGCCATCCTCCACCACACTCCAACACGAAGGGGCCAAACTGTTCTTGGATAAACGCCAAAACAATCGTACAATTTATTCCAAGGGTACAGATGAGTCTGATTTAGACCAGTCAGGAAACAGCTCTTAAGGAATTGGGGACTCTACTGAGAACAGACGGAGACAGCTGGAAAAAACAAGGGGCAGGTGGCTGCTTGGAACACAGGACTACTCTGGCACATGGGCAAAGCAGAAGGGAAATGGCAATACGGACCTCCTTGTTATGGGCTAGGTCAAATCTCATTGGAACCAGTGAGAAGAGCAGCTGTCTCTGATTCAGGCCAAATCAAAGAACACTTACATGTCTCTTTGTTTGGTACAAACTGAAGCAATGGAGGTTAACATTCAGGACACAAAGACAAGGGTTGATCTGAGTTGAGCTACGACACAGAGCTGTGAGCTTTACTGTAGACTAATGGTTGAAGGCACATTTGTGTGTGTGTTTGTGAAAGAAAAAGAGAAAGAAGATGATGAAGAGGAAAAAATAACCAGAGCTGGAGCAGATCACCAAGAACAGTCACAATAAGCAAGGGAAACCTAAAAAAAATCAGAGGGAGATGGAGAAAAGGATGATTAAAGAGTCCTCTGCCTCCTACGTAGCACTAATAGCCAGAGAGAGTTAAAAGCAGAGTGCATGGGGAAGCAGGAGTGGGGAGTCCCTGCTCTCATTGAGTGAGGGACATTACAGCATAACGTGTAACAGGGTGCACCAGCAGCAGGCCCTTGAGTGTCCAAATCAAAGACCTGAAAAACTGGACCCACTCATGAGGCTCTCATTTTCCTTCTTTTCAGCAGTGACATCCCCATTAGCCAACACTTCCCGAGCAAGAGACGAGCACTTACAGAGGCGCACTGCTGAGATTTTGGTGCCCAAGATGTGCAGAACTCCACTTGACCCTCTTGAACTCTCAGTAACATCAGCAGGCAAGCAGCAGTCAGTGTCCTCAGGAACAGCTTAGAGCTCTGCAGAACTGAATTCTCAGCCTGGGGACTTGCAGTGCCTCATATGATCTGCTTGCTATATGATGAACACATAGAAGAGAATCTGGTTCTTGATCCATCTAGGCTCAGGAACAGAGGGTAGAGACATGCTGAACCATTCAGGGAACAAAACTGGCAGCGGGTTGTTTCACACAACCAGTTCAGCACAGGGACTTACCAGTTGAGAAGAATTTAATTTACAAAGAGAAAACACAAAAGGAAAGTCAAGACTGTAAGCAAAGCAGTAACAGAAGAGCCCAGTAATGAGAGGCTCACACAAGAGGTGATTGGCTGATCCATCTGGTAAAGAGCAGCACTAAGTGGCCACAGGGAAATAGCAGGAAGAGATTAACTACTGGCACTGAAGTGCTATTTCCAGCTGACATTTATGTCAGCCTTGGAATTCCCAGTTGGAGAGAAGAGGTGACAACAAACAGGAGAAATTTACACTGGCCACTTTATGCAAATATAACCTTTCTGCACCTGCCAGGTGTGAAGTATTTATTTACTTTCTGGCTGCCTGGCTAAATTGGCAGAAGGAGTGAATCCAAACAGAATATGGAGAAGGTCAAAGGAATATGGCTCATGACAGTAATTTCAGGACCTCTTACAGGCATTACAATTTTAATGTGGCAGTTGAGAGATATACACCCTAGGCAAATGAACTGGCAGAATACACGGGCATGTGCCAGTGTATTCTTCCATGTGAGCATTTCATCCCCCTCTGATGGGCAGATTCAGAGATGCTAATCTGTGTCACAGTCCTTACCTGTGTCTTGCTCATAAAGGACCTCAGCAAATTCCTTTAGCTCACGTATGAAGAGTGATTAATTTTGGACCAGGCAGATCTGGGTTCAATCGCCTTTGTCACAATGACTTTTCAAGATGCAAAGATGTGAAGCTGAGCAGTAACTGTGAGATGTCTGGGGGTGAATTTGTCACAATTTAAAATAGAAAGATAGCATTTATACATATGCTATCAAATTAACGAGTTCATACTGCACTTTAACAAGTGAAAACAAATTCCTGCCACCCCAGAATAAGACTGCCTTTTTTTTTTTGCATGCTAAATGATCTCTCTTTGTAATATATAGTCATGTTCAGCTTTTTACATTAAAAAGAATGCAGTTGCACAGCCCTGCTAACTGTGTGCTCCAGATGCATTAGCTGCCTCCAAGAGCCTGCTAGGGCACTGCTTCAGTCTAGGCACAAAGGATAACATTACATTTTCCAGCTCAGTTTGTATTAGCCCACACAGCATCCTCCAAAATCCCACTGGCATGAGCACTCATACAGTCAACGTAAAGCCTGATTTTTCGAACATGACTAACAATTCAGGATCCTACTGACAAATGCCTTCAAGGGATTCATTTCTAGAAAGTACTCAGATCTCCCTGCTTCTTTATGGTATCAGTGTCTGGGCACCCAAGATCACTAGATACATATGCACAAGAGGGCTTCTGGGAGTCAGCATTCTTTACAACTTCTTTAAGTCCCTTGAATTCAAATCTAAGCCAGACACTTTATAACTCATCATATTGGCTTATCAAACAGGATACTTTTATAAATAAGGACTCTCTTTTGCTTTCCAGCTTCTGAGTCTTTAGGTCACACTTGGATCAAATGTTCAAGCTTTTCACTGCAGCTGTGAGACAGGAATTGACTTCTGAACACAATAATATCTTGTGGCATCTTGTTTCTCTAGGATCCCCAGGGTTGAAAAAAAGAAGATGAAATAATGCTAAGTTCACAGTAAATACCATGGAAATGGGCAACATTTGAGCAAAATCACTGGTTCCTCAGCTGATTCCCCATACCACATGGCAACATTAGGGCCAAACCAACTGGTGTGACACTTAAGGGCCTTCTGCAGACAAAGATGACAGGTTCCCAACACTGTCTCCTACGAACTCCAGGTTTCTTTCAGCATCTGTCATCCAGCCCAATTTTGCTTAGCATGCAAGAACTGACAACAGCCTGAGGTGATCTGGCTGCAGGACATGCCAGGGTCATATTTCTGAACCGGGCATGCCCTCACATTGCCCCTGCCCTGCATCTCTGTCTGTCTGGTTTTGTGCAAGAAGGGGGAAAAAAAAGGATTTATGAAGGGTCAGAGAAAAAAACCACAAAGAAAGAAAAATCCCATAGGATAAAAGAGATGTGAAATTCAAGGTAGTTTTAAAGCAGTTAGTGAAGAGCGCAAGCTGACCTGAAGTCACAGCAGTGAAAAAGTAAATGGACTTTTAAGGACTTAGGCTGAGATTTTCAAAGCCTTTTCAACAACTTGGATGTTCATTTCCATTTATTTTATTGGATTGTTGCCAAGAAAATCCTGTGGGCTGCTCTGATTCTGGAGGTTTGAATTTGGAAAAGAGGAGCTAGACTTTGCTTTATTTTTTTATCTTTTTAATATATATAGATCTATATAAAGAATCAGCAAAACCAGCCAATCATTTCCTTCACCATCAGAGAGCCCGAAAGGTCAAGAATTGCAGGCTACAGAGGAATCACTGCAAGGTATCAAAGCGAGTTACAAAGAGAATCCAGAACAGCAGAAGGGCTGCTGACATTCATGGTCTTGTGGCGCTATTGCTTTCCCCTCCTTTTTACCATAAAATTAATGGGGTTAGATCAGATTTCCCCTAATTTACCAGAGTCATTGCAGCACTGAATGGAAAAAATGGAGGATTATGCTGTCCTAAGAATCTTCCATCCCAACCCTTTCACATCATTATTTCATTACTTGACAATGCCTTTGTCTGCTCTGCAGCCTGAGGCTCTAGAGGCAGTATCCAGCTTTAGACACGCTGCACAGCACAGGACTGGCAGCTCCACCATGCTGAGAACTGCCTGTCACATAAGTCCATAGCATTTTGTAGGATTTCTCATATTCCATATGCTGATGGACTTCTCCCATCCCAGTTCCAGACACCAAAAAAAGCCCGCTCATATGAGCCATGTGGGTTGTTTCCCTTTCCAGCAGGGAACAGCAGTACTGGAAATTAGTTTCTTCTGTTTTACAGCTCTCATGAGCTCTAGGTAAGAAGACTTGGGGCTTCAGTTCTGTTGGACTATCGACTGACCAGCAGGTAAAGAAAGCAATAAGTGGAAAGTAATTGATAGCAGCAGATAGGTCCAATAAGTTTCTTAATCAATACAATTTATAGCAGAGACAGCTCCACATACTGAAGTAGGGAAGCCCAGCTTAATGTGTTTATAACCCTTCTCACTTCGTTTTGCTCATTTTTCCTTCCCTACTTCTTTCAGCAGCATTCTTTTGAGGACTAATTTCTCCATGGACGTAACAAGCTCATGCTTCACTCACCATTATCTTACAAACTCCTTGTAAATTGAATTACCTGTGTGGCAAAGGGGAACTGCCCTAGTTCTCCGGGACAGAGTGGAGCTCAGACACATGGCCTTGTTCTTGGCAGAAAGTAATTTAATTTTTTTCTGTTATTGGATTTAAAGTGAGGATAAATGAGTGGAAAGCAAATAAGAAAGATCCCTCCCCAAAAGAGCAATAGAGAGGAAATGGCCATTAAAACAAAGAATTTTCATCCCTAACTGGTTCCTTAATCTCCAGAATGTGGAGACGGAAGGATGACTTTAGCATATATGATGTCAGGGGACTGTACACAGATTTCTCACATGTATCTTGTGTAGCTTTTCTTGCTTTAATTTCTCCAGTCATAAGCCAAGGATAAAACATATCACTCCCTTGCAGTAGAGGGTTTATTTACCTCACACACATTGAGATGATGCAACAGAAAGTACTCATTATTAAAAGACATACTCTGTGCTAAAAAACATCACTTGCAGCTGTTCTGACAGGTGACATAAAATACATCAAGCAATTATGGCTTTCTGACAATGACCAAAGAGTGCATCAAGACAGATGGGAGACCTTTCCAAGTTTTCCTGATGGATCCAAGTTTAAATAGTTTACTGCTCAGAACTAAACATTTCAGCTGACTATGCCAAGGACCCTTCAGATATCCTGCCAGTATTGTTATTGCGTGGACACACACTCATAGTTCTGAATTCTGACAGTCCCTTCTGTCATGGTTTTTGCGTGTGTTGATGAACACAGTAAGAGGAACTTTGAGGAGACAGATTTGAAAGGCAGGTAGGCAAGAGTAGCTCTAGGTGTTACAAGGGTGTTTCTAATGTTTTTGCACAGCAGTAAGGAATCAACTGACATTTTCCCCATGGCACAGCACAAAACAAACCACCATGCAATCTTAGAAACACGTGCTATATGTTGTATGTCCTACCTGAAAGCCACTGGAATATATGGAGGTTCTCTTCCACATCCTTCTCAAGTGATACGGGTATAGAATCTTTCTCCTTCTCAGCAACTTCTGCTTCCCAATATTATTCCTCTGGAAAAAGATAGGCATCAAATGAGTTATGTGGATACAGAGGAATTTTCTCTGTATCAAGAGCATTTTTCTTCTTCCTTGTTAGCTGAGATGGGAAATGGGAGAGCTGATTTTCAGTTCTTTCAAAACTTTTCACAGAATCATGATCAATATTTTTCAATACACAGACAAACAAAAACATGTTTTAACCTGAAAAGGTCTGTTTTGGTAAATATAAAAAGCTGATTATTATTCCGAATAACCAGATGGAGAATACTACAGAATCATGAAAAGTCCACATTTGTCAATTACCAACATATTTCAGGAAAGTTTTAATTAAAGGCCATTTTCCAGTGGGTAAAACCCCCACACTTTTCAGCAAAATGCTAAAAATACTGAAAACGAGTCTCAGATGAAATTTTTGGCAAGATGAGTAAACCTTAGTAGAAAGCCTGTTCCACAGGAGATGTCTAATTCCGCTTCAGTGACTCAGCAGCCTCAGACATGCTTCCACAAGCTGCTAGATATTCTTTCAGGACTATTATATAAACTTTTCCTTCTTCGAGAAACCTTTTCCTATATAAGACAGTTTAGGGAAAAAAAATAGTCAAAGCTTCAGTCAGTTCCAACTGAGGAATCCAAAACAAGGACATTAGAATTTAAGGTATCGGAAACTATCACTTGTCCTCATATACAGACTAGGAAGCAGCAAGAAGGCAATCTCCAAAAGGCCAGATTCTCTGCTTCTGCAGGATAGAGGTACAGTCATGGTTAGATGATTGTTTCTGAAGCTCTTTCAGAACAGGTCATCTCAGTCTTTTTTTCTCTGAGAAGCATGGCCTTCTCAAGTTCACTGTGAAGAGGTTTTCTTTGTGGAGGGGACAACTTTCACGGGACAGATCTTCATAGGGGGATAAAAGCACGAAGCCCTCAGTGAGGACCCTGGAGAGGAGTTAAAATTTTGCCATGTGCAAAGATCCAGCCCAGAAAGGCCTAGGTGCACTCAAAGCCCCCTTCACAAGAATGCTGAGAAACATTTGAGCCTGTTCTCAAACCTTGAGCAGGGACATTCGTCTTCTTCCCCGGGAGCAGTGCAGAAGAGCTTTGTCAGCCATCAGGGAGCTGCAGAAGGTCCTGGGACTCTGGTGTGGAACTGTCCATACTTCATGCTGTGCATCAGAACAGGGCTCTTCAAGCAATGCCCAACTGCAGCAATGCCAGGAAGAGATACTGTATCAGGGAGACAATTTCCCTTTCTTTTTAAGACATTTTAAGTGAATGAATAATTCATCCTGAATGACTTTGAGCTGAGGCAACTCTCCATGTTACCACCTGATTATATGTTCCATAAAAAGACATGACAGCAATTTATCTCTTTTTCTCTTGCCGGGTGGGCTGGTGGGGGGATAAATATGCTGCCACCAAACTGGAGTGATGAATCATCCCTCAGAGCAACCAATGACACTTTTACTGATTTGGCATTTAGTGCTTCCCAGTGGGAGCAATAGGGAGAGGGACATCAGCATCAGCCTTCAGGAAAGGAGGGAAGACCATGGGCAATGGAGGGCTCAGTTCTCTCCGTTCATCCCCATCAGATTACTCATTGCTGAGCACCAGCAAAGGCATCTGGGCAGAAGAGCTTTTCTCCCAAAAGCAGTACAGTCTGCAAAGATCAGGTGCTCACATTGCTGTCTGGTGATAAGGAAAGCAGCTATTAAGTCTTATTCTGCTTTATTATTGACTCAACAGTGGGGTTAGGCTGGAGGAGAGGAACGTTCCCCAGAATCATGCTTCTTTCTTGTATAACAAGCTGCATAGCACATGCCAGTTGTTCAGCTGGGAAATGAGGGTGAGAAAGATTTGTCCTGGGAATTAAAGCATAGGTCTACTTAAAGCAGAGGAGACTGCAAGTAGGGGCTGCTTTGGCTAGAGGTAAAACCTACTGCCCTGTCCTTTACCTATGTCCACTTAGGCAAACCTGAGCCTTTCCCAAAAGAGGATCATCAGCTCTTCCAGCATGGGGCTTTTTGGATGATCTGAACTCACCAAGCATGGATCAATTAGGGCCAAGTCTGGGTAGTGAGGGCTTCCTTTTCTTAAACAACTTGATGCCCTGCTATTACTGCAGTCCATTATCAAGATATCCCATATGTTTACGGCCATATAGACAGCTGCTGTCAAGCTATGCCAAGCCAAAGGCAGCCAAGTGCTTGATCTTCTTGCCCACAAGCAACACATTCTGGCTGAAAGTTTTCTCCCCTTGCTGCAATCCCTCTGCAGGTACTCCCACCTCTGCCCTCAAATAGACATCTGCCTCATGCTACACCAGAAGTCCTCTGCAGCCAGATGCATCCACAAGCACTGGAGCAAATAAACATTTCCTTGTGCACGTATTGTGCTGTGCACGCCCACAGCTCCAGTGCCTTCACCTGCACACCTTGTTCTGCTACCTGTGACCTCCCCATCACTCCCAGCCTGCAAGGGGCTGATACAGCATGTAAATGGGCTACAAAGACACATCCTCTCCGCCCCCATGCTGGCTATGGGGAACATAAAACACAGCAGAGATTGCTGCTACTTTATTATTTATGAAGCTTTGGTTATTTCATATATAAATAATCCATGACTGCAAAGTGTTGCTGGCACTGTAATTGAATATTCATGAGGTATTTTTGTTGAGAATTTTCACCATCATTTCAAACCCAGACACAAAAATAAAAATCATCATAATAAAAATTTCATCTGTCATTTCACAGTTTCAACCTCTGAGAAACAAAATATCTCTCTCTCCCACCCTGAGGGTTTTCTGTGCGGGGGGAGGAACAAAAAGGTAGGGTTAATCTGGAAGGCAGGTTTATGCTGCATTGGAAAGAAGCAGGAACATCCTGCATATAGCTCTGCCTGCTGTCTCTTAAAATTGTCAGGATGCTTCATCTGGGGATGTATGCTGTCTGCATGGAGTACATGCAAATTCCCTCTTCCTCCTAGAAACATTTCTCTTTTCAGGTTTAATCCTAGCCAGAACCTTGACAGAGAAGCACCCAAGTGGGATCACTCAGCATGGAAAATGGAAGCATGTTGCTGCCACCCTGTGGAAAATGGTGGCCCCCAATTGTTGGGGACCACTCTAGAGGTTCACAAAGCTACAGCTGGTATGGTGGTTAAAGAGATTTGTGAGGCTGTCATTACCCTGATGAGACCCAGGGGTAAAGAAACCAGGGAATTTCCATTAAATAACTGCAGGATTTGCAAGGAACATGTTCGGATGCTTTACAGGAATGATTGATGGTGTCCGTGCTATACCTAAGGTGCATAGGGCGCATATGCATCAAGAGGATGAAGTACTAATGCTGCAGAGGCTCACAAGGACAACTTTGGCAAATTCCTGGACATGTGCAATGATCAAGCTTCTTTTTCATCCTGGGATAGTCAAATGTGCAGCTTCACCTGCTTGCCTTGCTGAGATTCCCCTTTTTTCTCCCAAGGCTCTTTCTTCACTGTGCCCTTCAGCTCCTTCTATTCCACACAAAAAAAGGCAAGGGAGGACTAACCAAAAGATAGCAGCACTGTCCAAACTCTTCCCTTCCCCTGCTTTCTATGCAGGTTCTTCTGTGAGGAGGCTCTGCAGCTGCCTGCATGGTGCATCACCCTGGCCTCTGTATCATGCACTGTCCCAGTTCTCTACAATTTCTTCAGATCACAGCTCCTTCCTTTTTCAATTCTGTGAAGCACTGTATGCACAGAAAGCAAACAGCAGCAGGAGAAACAGCCCTTCCAACCCAGCCTCCTCAAACCCAAACAGCGGCATATGAGAGCATGGCAGTCAAACCTGGGATCCACATCCACCCCAATCTGCCACTGTCCATGTGCAAGTGGTATACGTGGGGCTATGTCACATCAGCACATCACAAATGGGGCTAGAGATCTCAGAGCACCTTGCCTTCCAAGAGTGATTTATGGGCCCTGTCAATCCAGCAGACTGAACTGCAGAGATAGCTGGAGTGTGCAGCAAAGAGAGCAGCAATCCATCACCACCGGGTGGGAGTCACCCAGGAATCCATCAAGAGCTTCATCATGGTGACATCTTTGCAGAGGCAGAAAGAGAAACAAAGGAAAAGATGGAGATAGAGTGAGCCAAGAGTAGAAAATCCACCCAGGATTTCTCAGATCTACAGAGCCACAGAAGTAAAACAAGATGACAGACATGAAAAATATTTTTTGTGTTTGTAATGATTCAGGTGGTCCTGCTTTAAAGCCACAAATTACAATGCCTCACACAGCTGAGCAGGCTTTCGGGTATCAGCCATACCAGCAGCAATCAGAAATTGCTTTCCCATTTGCTAGCTACAGAGCTTTGTTGTAGGTATTAATCACTTGACATGGCTTTGACGGCAAGGACATTTTACTGTTAGGGAGCTGCCCCTGGCAGAAGAAAATCAACCCCAGCTCCACTACAGAGAAGAAAGGTGATGCCCTGTACTTGAAGAAATATAAAGCAAGCTGCAGCATTTTGCTATACGGCACTGGAGTTTGTACTCTAACCTAATGCTGACCCCTCCACAGGAGCCAACCTGCTCCCGTGAAAAGTGCAGGCACACAGATACACGTACTCCAGACAAACAAGAATGTAGGTGTGTACCAAGTCACAAGAACACACAAGATACTTACACAGGCCCATATATACACCCAAGTCAGGAAAAAAAGATATGTACAACAGCTTAGCACACACAAAGGGAGGGTCACACACCTAGATATAAGTGTGTCTGGAATCCACAAGTATGGCAGGAATACAGAAGGTAAACTCAAAAGATGCACAGAGACACACACACCCCTGTGCAGTGCCACAATGAGTATAAGAGCGTACATTGTCTGTCTTTGATCTACAACTCAATAATAAGAGATATGTCAAGTTCCCCAATAACACAACTTCTCTCCATCTCCAAACTCCATAAAAAAAACAGAGAACATGATTTCTCCTAAATCTATGTTAGACACCAGGGAGAGAGGTAAAGAAAAGAAGTGAGCATCTGCTCTTGGAGGAAAGAAAAGCAATTTACCTTTGAATAGGGAGCAGCAGAACAAAGCACATTATTTCTTTTTGCTCCAGGGACAGAATCCGATGTTGTTTTGAGTCACGCTGATTACAGGTTAAGCATGCACTCCCAAAGCTCAGGAAAGATGGAAAAAAAAATCTGGAAAAAAAATAACCAAATGAACAAAAGGATTCAGAAGCTGGGAGTAGGGGCAACAAATGTACTTAGGCATCACAAGGTAGATAAGATTCAGTAGGTGCAAGAGAGATGGGGTGGGGGTCAGGGAGAGCCTCCATGGGAAGAAAGCAGAGGTGGGCATAAGCTGGAGCAGCCAGAAAGACTGCACAGGACAAGAGTGAGTACCTGGGACTGTGAAGGAGGGGTTAGAGACTTCCTGACCCGGCTTTATTTCTGATACGTGTCTCTTCTGGGGTCCTTTACTTGCCTCCAGAAGACCCTCTCCCCAGCTAAGACATCCATGCAGACAGTATGTATCCACCTGCCCTGAGAAGACAGGCAAGTATGGGGACAATATGATTTCCAGTGTCACAGGAACTGCTTTTCCAGCACAAGGCAGGCTGAGTTGTATCTAGCTTACCTCCAGCAGATTCTCTGGTGCCATCTGAGTCACACGGACTATGTGGAGCCATTTGAGTTTATGATCCTTTTATCTCTCTGACCAAGAGATCATACGCTGCTTCTCCCAAGAAGAATAATGAAGCCTCATATATTACACATCCCCCAAAGGACTTAATTTCCCTTAATCTAAGGGGAGGATTTGCCTCCAGTCTCCAGCCCTTTTATTATCCATTTGTCGCTCCATCTGCAGCACAGATCATAAAGGAATTTTTTATTTTTTAAGTCAACCTTTGCTTGGGCCTCATTAAGACCTTACACAAAGTCCCAGGCTGTTCACAGCTTAGAGACATAGAATGAGACAGAGGCACTGTAGGCTGGATGGCCTTGTCCTCCCTCTTAACAGTGCACTACAAGGATAAGGCGATGTCTGGCTTATAACCAGAAAAATGAAATTAGGGGTCAAGAGAAAAGCAGCATTGACACCCTTCCCTCAGATCCTTGCTCTGAAATATGATTTCAGAATGGTTCTGGTTTGGTGAAATACTGCTATTCACATCGCGGTAGCAGCAGGAGCATTAGCCAGCAAGCCAAGACTCCTCTGTGCTACACAAGGTGCAAAGATAAACCAAGAAGATTGCCTCTGTCCCAGACAACACATGCAATGTTCTCGGTTTGTTTTAAAGATGTGAGGCATGTGCAGTGTATTACTATGGTGGGCTGTGGCTACTGAATTCTGTCTCTGGCTCTTTCACTGGTCCACAGTCTGGCCTTGAGTATATTTCTTCACTTGTCTTTGCTTCTCTTTCCTCATCTGCATATTGGAGTCTTACAATTCAGTATAGTGGATTATTTTAAAGGGTCTAGGTGTCATAATGGTACAAGGGGCTCTAGAGGGTTAAACAAGACACTGCTTTCTCTGCTTTTTTAACAGCTGTGTGCTAGCAAGAGGGAATACGTGTCCAGGGAAACATGCAACCCTTCAGTGCAGTTGCCCCAGCTCCTTTACCAGCTATGTGTATACATGTATGTGGTGTTGCCTCCTAAAATGCTGCTGCTTTATTTTCTCTCCTTGCTCTTCTCGCTGAGCTAGAAACTGGCACTGAACCGAAAGTAATTTCCTTTCATTTTAAATAAATAATAATTTAACAATGTATGCTGCTGAATTCATTCTTGCATCAAAGGGGAGATGATTGCACTTCCCAGTCCGGAAAGACATAGAGGGGCGGAAGACATGGCTTTATAATTAAATTTGCTTTTACTCCTTTCATTGTGCATCTCATTAAAAAAAAAGAGTGGGGGGAAAAAAAAGAGAAAGGCACACACAGGGCTTTGTGTCAGCCCCAGGGAAAAGGAAAAACTCCCGCTTGTTTGTCTCTTGCTGCTACTTCCATATGACCACATGGATAGCGCAGGTAAGGGGACCCTTTCAGTTCCATGTGAGTGCCCAGCACAGTAGGAAAAAAGCAGAGCCGTATCAGTTGCTGCCTGGGAGAAGAGCAGAGAGCTGAAATCTTAGAAGTTGCTAGGCATTTTCTTTGACATCTCATACCCGTAATATGCTATTAGGGACACTATTCACATGTGGTAGAGACAAAATGCCACAGCAAAGGGCACTGCGACATGCTTAGGATTATTAGGCAATTCACTGGCTAGCTGTGCTGATGTGGCAGCTGCTCTCCCTGCCTGCTCTCTTCTGGGCACTGTTTTATACACCCAGGCTGATCAGAAGCCCCCCATCCACAGAAGCTTGAGTACAAATGACTTTGGCATTGAACCCCATTGTCCTGTGATCAATCTAAACCCAGGCACTGACATTTCTTCTAAGCTATGGCACTAGCAGAGTTGTACGAGCATCCTTGCAGCTCTGACCAACCTCCCCAAGTTCTGGCCCAGTGTGCACTGGGGCTGGGGCCTTGGAAACCAGCCTGAATCCTGCACTGTCCCCTGGAAGGGAACATCCTCAGGGACTGGAGATTACTCACTTTTAGAGAAACTCACTGCATCAGGGAACAGCAGGAAATGCTCTCGTTCAATCAATGCAAACAAGCACATTGCAAGTCTCTCCATAATGAGCCTACACTCACAGCCATCTTTCCCTGTGGAAAAATAAATGATTCAGTGTAAGAAGGCTTTGCCTAGTGTAGTTTATGAGAACGACAGAAATATTTTCCTTAATAAAAGAAAAGCTGTTGAAGCTATAGTACTTAGATATTAGCCAGCTTAACTCCTTCAGAACAACCTTTGATCTCTACTCAGGGCGATCTCTTTCTCATTGCCTGAGTGCTGCACAGGTTCACATTCTCTGCACTGCAGCCACACTTGCTTTAATGGACATCCCTTGATCCTGAAGACAGCTCACTTTCAGCACAGACTTTGGTCCAAGAACTGTCTCAGTTCTGTGAATCTCTCTTCCCCTGCCCCTTCCCCCTTTGTACAGGGCAGGGTTTTTCTCTTTGCACCTTCACTATTTAGTATGGCAGAAGAGGAAGAGGAAATCACTTTCAACTTTCCTTGCCATCTGCATCCCAATAGCTCCAGTGGGATTTGAGCTGCATTCCAAATTGTTCCATTTGCTGTGGATCTGGGGCAGAAGGAGGACAAGCTGACCGTGACATGTCTCTGTGGATAAGACTCCAGAGCAGCTAGCTTCTGGGACCTTTCTGTTCTGGCTACTCTAATTACAGCTGTCTAGGGCTGCTGAGCAACCTCCCTCATATAGCACCCTGATTTACCTGCCAATATCTGCAGCATGGCCTACTAAAAGCAAACAGCTCTCCTACAGACAAAATTTAAACACAAGGAAATAATAAAAAAACCACAAAAGTGGCATTACTGTGCATTGTAAAGTAATGAAACTGGGTTTTTTTTCAATTTGTTTCTACCCCAGATAGTGGCAGTGATCAGCACTTTACAAAAGATGCTTCTTCCACATCCTGGCATATGTTATTACTGTTATTAATAGCAAGCCATTCCCGGGGGCAGCACTCTGTACAGGTACATTTATTTCCTTCACAGCCCTGTCACCCCCTTGCTGGTGCTCCAACTCCCTACAGCACACCCTATGAGGCAAGGGAGGCAGATGGAATGTCAGGCTCCACTCTGCCACACTCCAGACACAGCTTAGCCTCGTTCTGTCACTCAGGATGTGCCTGTTAGTTTTATATCACCATAATTGCATTACCTGTGTCTCATAGCACTGTTAGTTCCTGTTCCTTTCTCCTACATCAAAACTGCCCTTAGGAGAGAGAAATACTTGGACACTACCTCCTTCCCTCTGAGCCAGCAGGAATGGGAGTTACCAACAACTTGCTACTCAGTAATAAAGCGAATGTTCTCCTAGTTTGTTTTTCTACTGCCAAGTGCTGACTCATACCTTCTGCCCTCTGAACAGGATCTGACATGTCCCTTTCACGGGACACTGGCTATTTCTGAGGAGGGCTGCAATAAACAGGTACATAATAAACTATGACCACACCAGCAGCCTCAGGTTCCAAATCACTCCCTCACAGCAAGCCCTGGTGTCACCGAAATTCGGGAATGAAAGAAAACTCCTTAACACCAATTTAGCATTAAGAAGCAGGCATTTCCTTTATTGCAGTGCTGGGTGTCAGGAGGATAGTTCCTCAAATCAGGCACACCTAACGCTGGTTCTCTTGTCATATTTATACACAAATGTTACAAAGATTACAAAGTGGTACACTCCCCATTACAATAATTGGTTCATATTTCTTCGCCTAGTATGCAAACTAGAACGCATGCTCAGTTCCTTTCTCCGCCTCTATCTTTTGAGTAGGTGGTATAATTTGGGTAGGGGACTTATGGGTTGGTGGTCGTGGGGACCCTGGCCCAAATTACCTTTCCCCTAGTTTCTCAATATTTCGGTGTTGGTAATTTGTTTGCTATACGCCTCAGAAAGATAAGGATGTTGCTGGAGGCAATTAATGTCCTCCCTTTCTGCAAAGTATGTACATAAGGACCTTGAAGTGTCTTGTAGCTCCTCCTTTTTCTCATGATGTGTAGCAGATGCTCATTCTAAGAATTGTTAGCCTTCTACCTAAAGTAATAATGAATAGTTTCTTATCACATATAATACAAGTAGGCCTTCATTACAGGCCTTTCTTCTTGGCTACATTTTCTTATTATGTGTCATATAAGCAGGCTTTCGTTACAGGCCTTTCTTTTTGGCTACACTGGCATTCAGACACATGAGCAAGTAATGATCTGGGGCTTAACAATATAACATGCAACAACTGAGCTGGAATAACCACCCTCCAGCCACCAAGGTGAGATAAAATGCACAAGCAAGTCCATGTATGCCTGTTTCTCCACTTGTCCACTGTTTATCTTACCTACCTCAACCACAAGCTCTCGGGGGAAGCGACAATGTCGCTCAGTACCTAATAGAGCAGGAACCTGCCCTTTGGGATTCCATGTACTGTCACAGAAGAAATCATAGTGATAACCCAGCCTCACATCCTGGCAAAACAAGAGCAAGGGAAGCATCTTCAGAAAAACTCCCCACCCTAGGGAGTTCTTAGCCTGGATTCAAAATACACAAGGTACATTCACTCTGGAGACAGATGTGCTGAGCTCCCTCCTTTTTGCCTAATTTGTAGCAACTTCTGCAGGTCACGTTTGCCTTCCCCTGATGGGATGAGGCTCCAGGCAGTCACTAAAGTGCTACACCAACTCTTTGCCAGCAATGCAATCCAGAATTGGTGAGCACTGGAGAAATCAATACAATTGGGAAGCTTAGCTCCTCTTTGCCCGCTGGCCATGTTTGTCACCAGCACAAGGTAACAATGTAGAGACATTTAATAGCACAGCTCATTAGGCTTCTGACAACAGGAGATGATGGAACTAAGGCCTCAAACACAGAGCCTCATGAATCATGAATTTATGTGCAGTTTCAGGCTGGGTATGTTATACTTCCCAGCATGTGAGGAATGCATGTCTGGCACAAGATCCAGAGGGAAATTCCCCAGGAAAGTCATATAGGAATCTCCACGAGGGAGCAAGATTGAATGCTCAGAAAAGCGCTTGGAAAATAGTTTACAAGAAGCAGGTAGAGATGACCTAGAGGAGACAGTTTCTTTGGCTTCCCAATGTCAAGAAAACAGAGAGCGCTCAGTTTTGTCAGGGAAACTCCAGAACAACCACTTCTGACTGGTCTATTCTAGATTACAACTTCTCTCTCCCTGCCCCAGGATCTTCATCCTAGGCTTCTCTGTTGCTTTAAATACTAACATGCAGTGAAAAACAGATCTGTAATGGACAGAATACAGTTAGGGACAGCCTGCAGTTGCATTCAAAGAGCCTCACTAGCTGCAAGCTTAGAAGTGGTTTTCACATGGGAGAGACCAGTCCCTGCACCAGCCAGAAGAATAGAACCCCAGGTATCAGGAGCTACAAGGCACAGCTCTCCTGGTGTGACCATTGTGCCATAGACAATGGCTCAAGGAACCAAAGCCACCAATAAAACAAAAAGAAGTAAAATCCTGATCCCTTTAAAGTTGGTGATCAACCCACCACTGATTTTAATGAGCTGTGGGACTTTATCCACGGCCTCTCTATACACCCTTTATGTTGCTATAAGAAGGTAGATGTGACATGGAAGCAAGAGCAAGGCTCCTAGCTGTTCTAGCCAAGAGGAGATGCTTTGATCACTAACCTGCATAACACAGCCTCCTATCTAGTCCAAGCTAGACAACAGACCACCTCAGTTCTGCAACAAGCCTAGCTGCCTAAGATACCATACACTTTTTGGAAAGACACCCAGACTGATTCAAAGACTTCTCCTAACAGACAATCTACCACAATCCTACATATAAGCTGCTCCAATACCTAATTATTGCATTGTTTAAATTTTATTTTCAGTCTGAGTCAGAATAGACACACTTCCAGCTATTCAGCTTCCAAGCACTAGATCTGTGTCCACTGTCTGCTAGATTAATGAGCCTTCTATTATCAGAAATCTTTTCCTTGTATTTAAAGACTGTGATCAAGTTACCTCTTTAGCTTCCTTTGTATAAACCAGATGCAACTTCTTGGCACTGTCACATTTCACAGAGTTGTGTAAGGATAAATATACACAAGTTGTAATTCTACAATGATGGAAAACAGAATTTCCAGAAATGTAGTCATTATTCAGAGCTGTTCACTGAGTTTATCTGCACTGGACATAAAATTTTGATAAAATTCACTGGCTTGAGCAGCTATTCCTTTGCTGTTGGCCAGGTAAGTCAGAACAGTTTCAGTTGAAGAGCACAGAAGTGTGTAAATGTTCATGTTGACTCCTCTGAGTGCTTGTGCATGCAACTTCAAATTACTTTCAAAAAACTCTGCACCAGCAAAATGCACCTGCTTAAATATTTGGGAAAAGAAGTATCAAACTAAGAGGTTTCCCCTAACATTCTTCTGCTTCTAACAGGAGGGGCAATATGATTTTGGCAGAACATGCTAAGAGTGCCCACAACAGGCTTCATATTTTCAACAGAGCTCAGCACTGGGGTGAATCCAGGCTGCTCTTTGGAAAACCATGCTGTCCTGGTTCTGGCTAAACCACGTCACATGCATTAGCAAGTTCACTGAAATCTTGCAGTTTAATCATAGTGCTTGTTTGCAATATGCAGCCTGCTATTCCATTCTAATTCCAACTCTTTGGCGGTTGCCACAGCTTTAATTTTATTATTCACATGTTTTCCCTTTGACATCCTTTAGGAATGTAGTGACTTATTTCTCTTCTCCCTCCATCACATGAGAGCTCATAAAGAAGCCTGATGGGCAAAAGATCTGAAATATATTAACAAACATAGCAATGCAGCTGAATCAGAAGAATCAGAATTAATTCAGTTGGTTCTTGCCTAGCCAGTCCTGGCTTTCTTATTTTCTACACAAACTTACTTCCCTCAGCTTGAAATTAGCATTCCTTTTAAATGTTTGCATGCTCTAAAATTGTTCCTAAATGTGCGTATTAGCTGGTGAAACAACTTACTAAGTTAATCTATGCAAGCTAACATTCATTTCAGCAAAAGCCTATTATACTTAATATGCCTTCTCCTCACTTCTCAAGATCATAAAACTCAGAAGCAGTAATGAAATCAGCATACTGACTCTTTACCCAGAACTAGGGAGATTAGAGTATCAAAGACAGGAAAAAAGCATAAAGTTAGTTGTAGAAGCACATTTGTGCAAGAGACATTTGTGCAAATTTAGCAAGACCTCTGTGTCCATTTTCTTCTCAATGGCCCAAATGGCACTATAATATTTCCTTGGGAAAAGGTGGAGAGATACTGCTTCCATAGAGCTTTCCACAATGTTTGGAGGGAGAACTGTGAAAACAGTATTTGCTTGACCTGAAAAAGCAGGTTAAAAAAATGGTGTTTTGGGGAAAGTCTTGAATAGAACTGCACCCAAAAAAAGCTGTCTGTCATGCTGGGTTTCACCTGTGGACCAGTCTGGAGACTCTAACAGAGCTTGTTCTCGTGGAGTTTAACAGAGCAACACCCTGGGTCTCCAGCACACTTCTGAGGTGACAGAGCAGGTCACCTTCAGTGTGCAAGGAAGACGACAGTGCTCCAACCTTTGCCGAGGCTCCTGGAGGGTCCAATGCTTGCTCTGACCACTGGAAGGAATTCAGGGCTGCTACAGTTAAACCACCTGCAAAAGCAACACAAGCTGCACTAGCAAAGACTCTTTTGCAGGTGTCAGTAGTATCTGTACTAAAGAACACCGTGGGGTGGGGGGACAAAGACCTTTGCAGAGCCCAGTCCATTCAGGTTTTTTCACACTCCTTGCTGGTATGACTATCTGGTAAAACACTGCCATTAGATCTGGGGCAAAATACAAAGTGACTTTCAACTGTGTATCTGTCAAGGACACAGGACTATGACAGGCAGGAGTTTGAAAGCACTCAGCTGCAAAATGGGAAGGAGGGTGATTTTAGGCATTAGTTTAATCCATATCTGAGACAGAATTAGGTCAGACTCCTGGGAAGATGCACACACAGAACTGGCCAGGGAGGAGGGAGCTGGTAGCCCTTGTCTTGCCCACTTACCAACGTACACACTTCCAACATTGAAAGGGCTTTGCTCAAGCTATGTAATGTGTGAAGTCCCACCAGGAAATGCGTGACAGGTTTAAATGTGTTCTTGCATTGTTCCTGGATTGTTACTGTTAAGCAAGGAGTAAAGAGATTTTGACAATTTAGTTTGGGCAGAGAATGGAGATGGCAGGTTTCAAAAGGGTTTGGACAGCTGATAGGTAGGTAGGTGTGCTTGGGACAATTTTGGGATGCTAGGGATTGGGTTGGGGGTATGTTCCAGACTGGATACGCACATATTGGGGACTGGGGACTGCTGCTGGGCTGCTGCCTCTATGGTGGCAATGAGACAGTCTGAAGAGTGGGGGAGCCCAGCTGGCAGCCTCCATTGTCAAGGGAAGCACAGGATGCTCCTCGTGGGACATACGGTGCTAGAACCATGTGTATCCCACTCCGATCACTGCTGCTACTCCACAGGAGAGAAGGGTCTGGGGGAAAGCTTCAATCCATGCCTCTGCATTGCAGTAAGAACGCAGAGCCCCAGCACCCCGCAGAAGGGGAAGGGAGAAATATGTCTGGCCCCACCCCAGTCCCACCCATCTTCCCAAAACCACAGCTCAGAAATCCAGTCTAGCTGGCAAGTCTCGCCTTTCCTCCTCCTCTGTTTCTACCTACATGTTTGGCAGGGATGGCGTAACGGGGGCAGAGAATAAATCAGGTGCTATATCAGAGTATTCTATCCCTGACTGTGTAAAGAGCAGCTTTTGTGACTTCCTGATGTGATTTACCATACAATGACAACCTTTAATGTCCGCCGGTGTTATAATCTACTTTATCTTAATACAATCTTCCCCTGCTGAACCCTCCAGAGTCTTAACAGCTATTTTCAATGGAGTTTTTTTTATTATTATGACTTGATACTGTGATTACTGTCGCACTCCTGCTCTTTGTGGAAGGGGAAATTAATAAGTTTTTTCTTAAGCACTTTGCACCAGAGCTGAATACCAATCAGCCCCCAAGCTGGGCTCCTGTGCCTGTTGGATTCAATTATGAACCTTTGCTCTGACTTTCCAAGACACAGCAGTTTTCAGAGCAACAGCATGCCAGCACATAGCGCCCTGTTCCACTTCCCAAAGTCTCTCATTGTGGGGAGGAAAGGCGACAGGCACTGAGTGGGAAATATGTGGCTTTTCCTCTACTCTCCTATGGCTGCCCCGTTCGTAGTTATGTCCACAGACATCAGGGCACTCAGACTCATCATGCCTTGGAGAGGAGGGTTAAAGCACTGTCTTTTATATGAATTATCCTGCTCCTTAGCCATCCTTGCTCAGTCTCCCCACCTCCTCTCAGAGCTCAGTGCACCTTCCTTTCTCTTCAGGAAATCATTGCACAGGGGTATACCACATCTCACTGCTCAAATAGTGATGACATTGCACTCTCCTCCCAGTGCCTAACACATTCCACTTGATGAGGGTCAGGCCACACAATCTTTACAAAAGTCTAGATCCCACTAGCTGTAAAACACTACAGGAAGAGATCAGGGCATAATCTGGGCATTGCCTGTGCCTAGGCTCTTGGGGATGATGCTGTAGCATTTGTCTGTCCCTTTCGTGTTAGTTCAGGACTGTCAAGCCCTCATCATCTCCCAACTAGGTGACTGCAAAAGGAGCGGGATAAACGCTGTGTGAGCAGCCAGGCTCAGAGCCCAAGCTGCAGAGCTAGTTGCCAGTATTGATCAGGAAAACTGAAAAAAGTAAACAAACTCTCTGTAATTACTCAACTTGATGGATGCCAGTAGGTTTGTTTGCTTCCTGCAAAGATGCCAATAGCCTAACGGAGCAAACACTGCCATTATGTAATAAAACCATACAGGTAATTAAAAACTCCTGGCAGGACTACAAACAAGAACATTATCTATTAACTGTTTCAGTGGAGCAAGAGGGAATGGATACTGAAGATTCTGCTTCATTTGAGGGGAGACAGATTTAATGTATACTTGAATAAGAGCTGAGCCAGTAAGGAATCACGTACAGTTCAACATCATCCTCTTTTCTGCCACAAAATATTCCCTTGGATATTACAGCATTCTTAAAGATTTCAAATGAAATTGGGGCCCCTCTGCACTGTGTGTTTGTTCTGTATCAACACTGTATCAACTAATCAGAGACTTTATCTAAAAACAGAGAAAAAACAGGGAGGAAAGAAGGCTAGCCCTATTTTGCAAATGAGAAGTGGAGACACAGGAGTTGCCCTCTGTCTCACCAGTCACTTCCTGAAGTGCACAGAAATCCAACACTCTGCCAGCTCAAGAGTGGAGTGGAGGCTACATCTGAGCACTGTGACAGATAAACTCTTGGAGAGAATGCAGACAACGGTAGTCAGTGGCAGGCTTTGCTGGCTATCTCAGATTTATCTGACTTGGAGTTATGAGGGAGAGAAGGGGCAGTGATGGAATAAACAGTCTAAAACTGTGGGCTAAGCACAAGGTTCAGTGAGGATCTCGCACCATGTCCTCTACTGCACACCCTAGTAGCAAAAAGTCCACTCAAAAGCAAGGATAGAAAGTAGAGGAAAAGAGGGAAAGTGCATTAGGTGAGAGACTGCTAGAGAGTTCCCTGACGCAATGGCCTGTGGGTGGTTTCAGAATCCCTTTTTATGGTTCGAGCAAGCAGCCGAAGAGGTAGCTGAAGACTTAAACAAGCTTTCTGGCAAGCTGTCAGTTCATTAAGTATGTAAGTCCAGTAGCATGCAATGCAGGCTGGTACAGAAGAGGGCACACAGCAAAGGCTCTGCAGAGGAGAACTCTTCCTGCGGTGCCCCAGCAGCACAAGATGCTGGCTCTGAATGGCTCAGCAAGGACAAGGCAGGCTGCCCAGGTCACGATTCTTAGGATATTCATAACTGGAGCAATATCCTTTCTTTGTAAAAGGGCTTTTCTCCAAAAGCATTGACTCTCCAGGTGCCATGCAGGGCAGATGGGACACTCATTACTGATACGCAGCCTCCACCTCAATAAGCCTCTGATACTGGTCCACTGACAGGCAGGAAGCAGGGAGCAACATATCCTATCTAAATGCATTAAGCAACTCACCACACCAGTGGCTGGCAGCGTAACACCTTCATACAACTCTCACTGGAGCCAGAGAAATCTAAGTGCAGGCTTCAATAAGAGTTGGGTTTGGCTGGAAAAATCACAGATTTCTGACAACTCCTTGCTAAATATTGTAAATCACTCAGATTTCCTTCCTCTAGTGTACCTGAAAAATATCATCTTCCTATCACGGATCATAAGCAAGCAACTGTGACCTTCATGTGCATCAATATTAAAGGGCAACTGCTCCGGCCAGCAGCTTAAGAGGAGATTTTGGAAGAAAGGTCGAACACCTATGCCACATGCAGCACAGATTAGACGAGGTTTAAGTTAGAAAGCAGCATTCAATGGCTAAGCGGGTATACCTACATCCTGCTATTCCTGTCTGTCAGTAACCAGTTGGGAAGCCTAAGGTGACCTTTCCCTGCCTCATTTTCCCCTGAATCACAGAGCAATTAATTTGTTAATGCTTCTGCAGCATTGAGACTTAACAGACAGTGCTATGGGCATGTTAGCTATTTCTTTGCCAGACAGAGACCCTGATGCAAAGTACTGACATGAGCATAGATCACAACAAAATGTGATACAGGATAACTAATGGGAAGAGGCAGAGATACACAGATTAAAGCTGTGTCAATTGGGTGACTCACTAGAATCATAATAGTCACTAGGGCTTAAGCAGTTTATTTATAGCAGCTGCGAGCAGAGTCGCTAGATCTCAGAATCACAGCTGGGAGAGGAAATGTGGATTTTTTTATTCTTTTACCTCTGGGGAATGTTTCTTGCTTACAGGAAGAGATAATTAAATCAACAATTAAAGCCATAAAGATTCCTGAATCACAGACAATGGCGCATTGTATCTGACCTCTTCTGCCTTGCTTACAGTGAGCAGAAGTGATCTTGCTGATTTAAGAAACTTTAACTGTCTGGTGCACGGAAGTCACAGCCAGACAAACCTGGGTAGCGGGAAGAAATCAGAAAAGCAGCCAGGCTGTTCTGGAGAGATATGGGGTGTCCAGGGACTATACCACATTTGAATCAGCTCAGCTGGGGCCTCATTCATCTTTGGAGGCTTTGACACTACGAAAAATCATCATGATTTTTTCAAACTGCACATCAACAGGAATAGCATGAAACTGCCCTGATGTAAGCAATCCCTTCCAAGACTGGTCCTTCGAGCTTAGGAGATAGGCAGACCTGCAACTTGCAGAACCAGTTAGCCTGGGAGCTACAGAACACAGCACTACAGGGCCTGTCTGGCCAGCAGCCTCAAATGGAGTAATACCATTTATATTCTTTACCACCAACAGCTATCTCTCATCTACCACTACAGAAAAAACAGCGGACTCCTTTACCTCTATACAACAGGTAATAAATATTTCTTATTGGTCATAAAAGCATCATTAAAGAAAATTTTGAGCACAGGAAAGGAAAAATAAGGCAGAATTTCTGCTAACAGCCTTTCTGGTGGCAAAGCAGCCTTATCAGTGGATAGGAAAATTCCCAAGGTATCTTGTATTCTAAAACATGCAGGAAATAACATCTCTCAATGACTCTTCTCCAACACAAAAGGGTTTGTAACAACAGTGCTGACAGGATCTGAAGCTGGAACTCCAGATTTTCAGCTTTGACAATGGAATTATTGCACATTATTCTTTCTAAGTAAATTAAACCCATTAATCATCATAATTAGTAATGCTCTGTGTCAGTGATATGGTAACAGAGCTAGTCATTATACTGTGCTATTAAGAAACTAAAGAATGATACTACAACCACTACATGCTGCTGCTGTCACTGGCTAGCTGTGGAGGAGTGTGTTAATGCCTAAGGCTTAAGAAGGACTCCAACTTCAAAGAGATATGAGGGCAGCCAGAGATACCATCTCTCCCATGCTGGCTTTAAAACCCCAGGGATGCTGAGAGATAGCAGAAGAGAACAAATTCATCCTTAGTTTGAATTTAGTTATGCATAGGCCACAAGAGCAAGGTCCAATATAACCACAGGAAAAAAGAATCCTGATGATCCCTGCCCCAAAGAGCTTACCAGCCAGGTAAATCACAACAAATAACTTCCTCAACAAGTTTCTCTTCCTCTTCAAAACGTCTCTGGAGAGAGGGAGATTTTTTACCTAATAGATTTGTTACTTGAAATCAGTTACCAAAATGTTTCACTAATTTCATTTTCTATACCGCTCACTAGTCAAGCTAGGTTGCTTGGTTACGATTGTCATTTGGAATTATTTTTGCTCCATGACTCGATAAATGATGAGTTCTGTGATTGATTCTGATGTTAATGCTGACAGAAATAGAATTTAAAATTTCCTTCCCTCCTGCCTAGTATGATTGGATGGTATGAATGTTATAGAAAGCGAACACAAAGGAATCAATCTGGACACCTCCTTCATACAGCAAGTATGTTCCTTCCAGTGATGTCAGTGAGACAACTTGCCTGGGGTGTGAGAAAGGCTGAAACAAACTGATGCAAACAGGTGACTGTTTGTCCGTTTATTCTGTGATGCACATGTGCCTGTAGAGACGATGTGCCCACATATACCTGTGTTTAATAAGAAGCCTTCATCCTGTAGTAATTGTCCTTATTAGTCATACCTCTGCAACATGCTCTTAGGACAGGTGCCCAAACTATCCATAAATATGGGATACAGCAGATCCTTAAAGAGCAATGTGTCTCACTGAATTACAGCTTAGATCTTCACCCCAAAGCAACAGCTCTCAACTTCATGCTTCCTCATCCCTCATTCTCTAGTACCCCCCTTCCTTTAACACATGCTCCATTCTCTTCACGTTACATCTTTCTCCCATGTTAGTTTGCCACCCTTCCCACACCAACTTCTAAAACAGCCAGCTTAGTCAATAACACAGCATTTGGCTCTTCTAAGTCAAGTATTTCTTATGTTGTGAGCTCCATCTAGTGATGTAACTGAAGCCTTATCTCCAGCCAATCTTGACACTGCATGCAAGGTATTTTGTGCTGGACACAAGGGATCTGGGATTGAACAGCATGGGGATAAAAAGCCTTTTTTTCTGTTGGAATTTCTCTCAAAACATCAGTAACTACAGGGTATCAACATCTAAGAGTTGCTGTGCAGCACAGGCAGTGCAGTCTGCTGGGGAGCTAGGTAGAAAGCTAGAGGAAAACGGGATGAAACAGCCCAGTAGGTTCATCAGACAGGTCCTGGCAATTCTCTGTAAGGAGACAGATCTCCATCCCAATTTCCTGCTACATTGGCTAATCCTTTTTGGCAGTGCCTTTTCAGTAGCCACATACTGAACAGGCTGGACTCCTGGTGTTGCAGAATAGCACTTGTGTATTTGGTTGAACCAAACTGACTGCATAGCCAGAGGGAAACAGTGTTGCTTGTAACCATGTTCTGCAGCAGCAGAGCACTTGGGCTTCCTATGCTGCCAGCACAAGGCTTTCCATCAGCACTTGTTAAAATTGAACAACAGAGGCCAATAAAAAAATGTCAGAGAAGAATAAAGCTTCCCCCCCCCCCCCCCGCATATCTAGCTGCCTTCATAACTGCATGTAACGTCAATGTGCAAAGCCCAGCATCATGGGCGAGAGGACAGTTCCAGAGAGACTAGGATTTGGTGGAAGCTCTCAAACTGTTGTGGGTGCCATCCCGTTTCTTTGCAGGGTCAGTGCAGCACCTAGCTGCGTGCCTGCACAGAAGCAGAGAAAGCCACAGTTATCTCACTGAAAGACAAGTTTCTTCAGCTGTGAGTTCTCACGTCCTAGCGGTTCCATCAAGTATACTGCAAAGTATCTTCATTCTTCTAACCAGATGTGCCAAAAAAGTTTCACAGTAGAAAGATGCTAAGTGCTTTCTTAGCCTCCAGAGCTCTCTCAGTGCAGTCTGCTCATAGCACTCTGTAGAGCAACTGGAGAGCCTGAGGCTCCAAACAGAGAGGAAAACGTTGCCTACAGAAGAAATGGGCATAAGATCTTACACTACTTCAGCTTTCAAATACCTATACCGACCAGTGAACTTCACTGTATTTTTGAGACAGCGAAGATGGATGGGTCTTGAAGTGCTATTTATGGAAGAAACAGACACAAAAATGGTATGGAGACTAGGGAAGGCAATGAGAATCCTTTATATAGATCCTCAGATCTTCCCAGTTCCAGGCACAGCATCTCTGGACGCAAGGCCAAGGAAGTCCCTAGCATATTTCTCTCTCATTGCCTGCTCAGAAAGCATTTGCTGCCATATCATATTTCATTCTGATTTTTGACCTCTTGCCCCCACACACTACTAACAAGCTGGCATTGAGGCTGACACACTTTTGGAATCACAGGCAAAGCTCTAAAGATCAAGAAGGATTAGATTCCCAGCAGGAGATGAAATATAGCTACTTGGAATAAGACCGAATTTTCTTGTAAGCCTGCAAATCTCCAAATTGCCTTCTTTCCTCAATGGCCCTTCTTCACTAAACTCTCACCCTGCGGTTTCCATTGAGTTATCCTGTACTGCTCAGTTGCCTCTCCTCTCTTTTTGAACTTTCTGGGTGGATTTTGGGGGGAGAGTGGGCTTCACCTACTGCCTAATCCACTGTTAGCACCGCAGAGTATAGGTCATGCAACATAAAATAGACTGTGCCATGTTTCAAGATTCTCAGGCACAGTGCAGCTGCCTATGGCTGTTGGCCAGGTCCCAGTCCATCAGAAGGACCCAGCTCTGAGCATAGACTTCAGTGAGATCTGGCTCAGATCCCTTTACAATGACAACTGGAATATAAGAATGCAGATACAGAGAAATGCACGGTATGCATCCTCCAGCTGCTCTCCCTGGGTCTCTCTCTCTTTGGGAGACTGGCAAATATGGTTTCCTGGAGACATATTACTGGGCCATCAGCAGGGAATAAAGAACACAGATCAGATTATTTATTGTAAGCTGAAATTGCAGAGGTTCCACAATAAATTGGAGTGCAATCTTGTTTAGCTGCTTTATCCCATTCCTGCTTTGGAGTAACAATTTCAGAGTCAAATCTGTTGTTTAATATTTAAAATGTGCTCCCTCCCCATTCTCTCTATTGAGGGAGATCACAATAGTCCAAGACAAAGTGTTCAATAGATTCTCAGACTGGAAAAAAAAAAACCCCACCAACAAACCCAAAACCCCAAACCAGATAGTTTCTTAATTTCAAAAGATAATAATTTACCAAGACATTCTCAGGCAAAAGAAATATATCTGTATGTCTCTATATATCTATCTATTTCTACAGTGTTTAGGATTTCATCCCTCATTTTTGTAAAATTCATGAAAGATTTATGACTTATTCAGCTACTCTCAGTTCCTGGGATATTGTTAATAAACCTTCCCCTTATTCCTATTGTTACATCGCATCAGCCCCTCAGCCATTTCAGGCTTTTGAAGCATACAGAGATTCTTTTTTGTTGAAGTATTTTAATATCTGCTTCCCTAAGATGAACATCAAGTTTTGCTACTCCATCAAATCCATCATTTTCCACTCTCCCATCATAACTTAAAAGCTAGGCAGACAACACATTAATCCCTTGTTAAGACAGGAGTGGAGTTAGATGAGAGGAACCTCTGAAACCAGATAATGAATCTCTACAAGTGCTCCAGCCCTTAAAGAATTAAGCAAAGGTAGCTTATCCTGAAAGTAAATTCAGGACTATTATCACTGCAAAGGACATACTGATACACTGCCAGCATTCAACTCTGCCAAACAGAAGTCTTCAAAGGCTTTAAGGACCCATCCAAGTATAAGTCTTGTGAAGCAAAACGAATGCTGAGATTTGTATTTTGTTGACGGTTCTCCTCCCAGACCTATTTCCATGGCCTCCTTTCCCCCTGCCACCACTCATTCTCAATTCCCAAAAAATTCATGTAATTAATTTCAAGGAAATCTCTGAATGACTGTGGATATGCCACAAACTCCAGCCTTGACAGACCACAGGTTCCCCTCTTCTGCAGACTCTCAGAGCTGAGACATAGTGCTTGGTCTAAGTCCTCACTTCCCAAAGGTGAGCTGGCATAAGAAGGATGTAGCTGCCTGCATTCAGCCACAAGACTTGCTCTTGATCAGTCCACAGTGTTTAAGATATTTTCAAAAGAAACCAAACAACAAATCAGAGAAACTTGTCATGGTTTACCCAGGAAAGAAAACAAAGTTAACCCCATCAAATACACTCTATTACCTAGGACCTAGATTTTCCAGTGTAAGCTTCCAGCTCTCCATGTCACAGCTTCAAGGTCCCCTCCAGGCTATGGTCTGAAGAAACCAATGCATAAGTGCTGTCCAAGGTCCAGGAACACAGCTGCTCAGCCTTGATAATAGAAACACAGAGACATTCTCCTTGTCAGAACTAATATAGAGATATGTGCTTCTCCAAGAGGCTTCAGTTTGAGCAGATTCTCCAGAGCACACAGTGGATGAGCCCTTTAGATTTTAATCCTTTGGCTTTTTAATCTTTTTTTCCTTTACAGTCTTATCATGCACTGCAGCGTTTCCAGTGATTAAGCCCACAACAGAAGAAGGTAAAATTCCCCTGTAGACAAGAGCAGAACAAAGGAAAGGAAGTCCTGATTCAGCCTCTTGTCAGCAAGCCCTTCCCCAGAACCAGGCCTGGGGAGAACACTTAGAAAAACATCTAAACTTCCATCTTAATTACTGACGAAGCTTTCATCACAACAGTATCCACGTACCTCAGAGTCTTAACAGATCTGTCATAACAATGCTCTGGCAAGACGGGAATGATTATATCTATTTTACAGATGAGGAACTGAGACCTGGAAAGGGAAGCATCTGACCCACTATCAGACACAAAACCTGTTACTGAGCAAAGAATTTAACATGAGCCTGCAAGCTGCAGACTAATGCCTTAAGCACTAGCTGCTTCTATAATTTACCTCTGCAACATAAAACTCAGTATGAAGCAAGCCTTTTTCTCCCTCAGTAACATTTTGCCTCTCTGCCCAAGACAGATCACTGCAGTGGGCATAGAGATATTGGTGTCATTTTTACTGGTGGTAGCAACATTCAGAGCATCAGCCAAGCAGACCGTGTATCATTATGGATTGACCCCACAGTCTCATAATTCCTCTTCTCTGCACCGAAGTGATCCAGTTTGGGGCCATCCAAACGTGTATTTGTGCACTGTGAGACAACACACCTGTACATCAGAGCATGCAGACACAGCACAAACTGCTCATTGATCTTTCTGTGCAATGTTAGTGTGACACAGGCATAGCAGGAGTTCATGAAAGCAGGGCAACTCCAAGCAGAACATAGCCTGGGGATTAAGGAACCAGCTTTCCACAAACTTGTCAGAAATCATGAGAATTAAGAATGCTTGGGATTTCACTTTCTTTTTACTCAGAGAGCATTCTGTTCTTAATTACAGTTGGCAGCCACAGTGGCCACCTCATTTGGCTTTGTCAGGGTTGAATTCAACTACATTCAGAAGAGGAAACAACATGCCTTCCTTAAGTCCCAGTCACCTTGGACATACGTCCAAAGCAACTCTGGACAGCTACTTCCTTTGTGAGGAGTTCCAAGGAATAGGAACAGTACAGTGGCAAACTCCTTTGGCCTTACAGATTTCTCAGTGCATTTTGGCAAAGAATGATCCTTTATTGCTCTCCTTACATCTAAGCCCATCTTCCCTCCTCCACGAAATGAACAACAAACAAAAAAAGTAAAGGACTAGCAAATAGTTTCACTTTCTGGACACCACCAATCCACCCTGTAGCCCCAGGCAGGCTGCTTCAGCACACTGCTCCTGAATTTCCCCACTGGCTAAGTGGAGATGTGTAGTAAAGCTGAGAGGCTGCAGGCAAGCCATTCTCCACTGGAGAGAATCAGAACTAGTCAACTCATGTATTACAAGTGCATTTATACTGGCATTTAAGAGAGGTTGTCCTGGATGTTTTAAGAGCTGGAAAAACTGAATTTCACATCTCTTGCCAGATATAACATGGTCACACTCTAGAAATACTGTTTTTACAGTGTTATTGATTCCTCCCAGTTAGGCAAATTACAGAGAGAGAAATACACCCATGCATGAGACAGATACCAAATTTGAGAGCTCTCAGCTGCTTTTCTTCATGGCACCATGGTACTTCCTTTCCAGCATTTAAACATAGCCATAGCATAGGTTGTCTCTGCCTGAGTCTAGGATTTTACTGAGCACCTGTGAAAAAATTTAGTTAAATCTGAATCTTGACAAAGATCACCCCTTTGTATCTCAAAAAGGTATGCCCAACATTGTTTTATTCTGGATGTTATTTTCTTCTTTCATAGCAGATGATGCACAGTAAAGCTTTGGAAAGCCTGCCTCTGCTCAATGCCCACCAGCATATTGGATACCTCTAGCATGTGATCTCTGAAACAACCACTATCGGACAAGCCTCATAGTGCATCCAACCCAGTTGTAATTTCAAAGCTTGCAAATAGAGAATACAACCTGGGAATCTTCATTAGAGCAGCCTGGAAATTGTGAAAAATCTGAGTCCCATTCTTGCTAAGCAGACTGTAGCACAAAGATGCTCCTTACATCTCTTGCTAGCAATAGGATCTGGCTAACACAAAGGCAGGCACTGAAAGTTTAAGGACCCTTGCAGAAAACCTGAGGATAACTCAACCTGGAGGATAACCACGACTTGCCCTGTAGGAATTCTAAAAAAAAAATTGACCTCCAAAAAACTGGGACCTCTGGGCTATAGAGGCAGCTATACAGAGGCTATCCACGCAGCTCAGGAACCAGCAGAGTTCAGCTCTAGGGGAACTGAGGTCTAGCCTATTCCTCTGACTCTCATCCCTGCAGTTGTCTGCCTGTCAGAAGAGGGAACTTTTTATCATTCTCTTCCAAAACTTTCCAACACAACTAAGACCTTGACACACTGAGATGGAAAGAAAACAACCTGCACCAAATCTTTAGAGAAAACACCAAACAAATTTAGTGTCACTCTATATAGCATCTCCCTTTACTGCCCTTTTGACAGCCCTGGGAGCTGCTGGGATTTTAAGCACTCAGCATACTTAAATGTAGATTGGAGGATGGGAGGGCATATGAAGCGCAACAGCAAGGAGAAGGAGGTTGACAAGAAAAGCAAGAGAGATACAGGTGTTCTGAGTACACAAGGTTTATGGATGACTTATTCAGTAATACACCATCAATTATACTGATGCTGTCTCAGTTGGATTAACTCCTGGCAGACAGGGGAGATGAATTCGCTTTTCTGTCAGTCATGATCAAGACCAGCATTCCCCACTTATTCAAGCAGGTACATATGCGCTCTGTTCTGCAGAGCAGTTACTGACAGCTTCACAAATTTCTGCAGGAGTCCAATGGCCATCTGCTGCTTTCCTACCTGACTTTTTTGGCAGGTCAGTGTAGGAAAGCTACCACCTTGGTTCACCCTCAGTGCCATAACACTGCTGCTGCTCTGGCACAAAATCTTCATGCTCAGTGAGCATAATTGCAGACCACTCCCTACCTCAGAGGAAGATGGGGCCTCAAGTCTTTCAAATGTTTTAAACAGCTACCTAGAATCCTCTGCACTGCAAGATGACCAAGGCAAGATGGCCTTCCTGTTCTCTACAAAGTGCTTCAAGACCCCTACAGGGAAGGAATCCCACTGGGCATGGTATTTATCACAAGCACAGCACCACACACAATATGAATCATCACACACCAATGTCACAGCCCATGCAATAAGTTCCAAAGCGTACAGTACGAGAAGCAAAAAATGATGCCTGTTTTCTCTTCAGCCCTCCTAGCTGGTGCATGTCATCACTTGTTTGCTTTTTCTGAAGGGAGTTTTTTGTGCTTGTGGACTTCTGTTCCTGCCTCTGGATCTACAATAATCCCGTAATTGTGATGCTGAGCAACGCCTGAAGATAATTTTATCACAGTCTGTATAATGTGTAAATACCATTAAGTTAGATAGATTTTCTCATTAATTCTCCGTCCCAGTGACAAGCCAGGAATTAACACAATTGATTTTCCAGTCCCTGCTCATTATCAATCATCCAAGAACTTAGTCACATCTCATCTGTTCCACCTGGGTCCCAGCATTTATTTGTACACTTCAACATATATTAAACTAATAAAAACCAATGGCCATAGCGACCTCTGTGCTCAAAACCCAGACAAAACCAAACTATATATGTTCCTAATTCCTGTGGTGGGAAACTTCCCTCTGTGTGCCACTATCCTACAGAGAACAAGTGGCCAGGTTAAGGAACAGCCCACTGTACATTGCCTGTTGTGCTAATATTTTCCATCTTGAAAACAAAATAAATGCACACTTCTGTGTCGCTTTCTAAAAAATTAAAGAAAAAAACAATTCATAGGGTGCTTGCTTCCTGGAGATGCTCCATTTGAAATTAATAGAAGCTGTATAGTGCTTGCAAGGGACCTCCACAATTCAACCCAAATTCTCCCCATTACTCTCCCTGAAATGCTTCTGATTTTGCCACTTGTCTCCGCTGACTACAGTGGGAGTGCTGCCCTTCAGTCCCTCAGCGAGGGGGAAAGACATGCGTTATCTGACTCAACAAGTTAAAAGAAGAAAGTGAAAACCTGGGAAAAATTAGTAAGGCCAAAGCGAAAAAGCAGTAAATACAGCATAAAACTCTTTTGAGCTCTCGAACAGATTCTGTAAGGCTTGAAAATGGAGAGGAATCACAAGCAGTTGTGCTGAAGGGAATGATTTCAGTGTTTCACAGCTCCTCTGTTTCTGTGGTTCCCACGTCTGTCCCACTGTCAGACCAAACAAGTAGAAGGAAACAATCCCAATGGCACACTGGCATTTTGCACTCGAGCTTTCTTGATCTCATTCATCACCATCTCTTGGACCAGGAGTGGAAGTCTGGCGCATACAGAATTTTCTGCAGAAATCTACAGGTAAGGTAGATACTTAAATAGCAGTCTGGCTAATGCAAGCCCTCTATTAGGAAATCAATGTGCTTTCAGTCCACACAATCCTCACTTGGCCTTTGTATAAAATGGAGACTCTTTTGGATCACATCATATACTTTCATTCCCTTACTTATATCCTCAACCTCTCAAGTTTTCTCTTGCTTGTTCCACATCATACCACACCACTGGATTATATACTGTGTAAACCTACCCATTCATTTATCTGTAGCTCACCCAAGAAACAGGGAACCCAGAGTGCCACACTTTTTCTCTAAACAGAAACAGGTAGACGGCTGTAGGCAAGAAATAGTTCTGAATCCCCCTTAGTGAGGACATCTGTTCTTCTGGTATGTGGAGTCAAAAGAGGATTCAGAGACCAAAATCATTCCTCTCATCCACTGCAGAAAGAGATGTTGACTCTGGCTATTACAGGTTGGTAATGATGAATGCTTTTGTTTTGTTAAACTGTGGAGGCAAACCTCTTCTTGACCCAACAATCACTTTAAACCTTGTGAGGCAAGTGCTTATTCAGATGCTTGCTAATATTGATATAATGAAGCAGCTGCCTTTTATCTGCATCTGCAACCCCATCTTCAGTTTTGTTCTTGTGTATAGCTCTCAGTCCTGTCATACAGTGGTGAGTTCCGTAAATCAATCAAACATGAAATAGCGGGGAGGAAAGAGGAAAGTCTCCTCCTAGGCATTTGAAGTGCACAGTTAGTCCCACAAGCTCTCTGCCTCACCCTAGAGGGCCTGTAAGTAAGTGTAGTCTTTAAAGCCATCAGCTCTCTTTGGCTCATCTGGATCCAGAAAGTACTCAAGACAGGCTCAGAGATGGAATTATCACTAGATAGTGATCACTAGATCTCAGTTTACTCTGCTGGGACAGAAGGTGCCCAATTAGTCTTTTATCACATGATCCAGTCCAGGCTCTGGCATTGCCTGCAGGAGGCAGGTAACAATTTGGAAACCATCACAGGAAGGAAAAAATAAGGATGTTGCAGATACAGGGAAGTCAGTGTCTGATAGATCAGCTTCTGTCTTGTGTTTCTCACTGGAACAGAGAGTGGGATATGCCTTTCTCCCAGCTGCTGCAAAACAACAGCTCACAACATCCCCAAACACAAAGGATGATAAAGTCCATTCTCCAAAGGGTGCTGGCTGGTTAGCTTGTATGCAAAAGCCTGCTCCTGTATAAACAGAGCCAGATAAATACCTCTCCAGCACAGATCTGGTAGCCCACCATGAAGTGCTCGGAAGATAAGTTGTCTAGGTAGTATTGCTGCTGTGTTGTCAGCTTTTTCAAGGTTATGGCACTGAAAGGCAATAGCATTAGCAGAAAAGCATGGAGGATGGGGAGGTGTTCTATTCTTTATAGAGAATCCATATTAAATTACAAAATAGTCTCTTAAGGACTGCAAAGTGTTTGGCTGCAGCACAGAGGAGCTTGTAAATATAGTGGAACCAAGCTAGCTCTTGTAAAACATCTTCACAAATGCAGAACAAAACACAGAGAGCAAGTCAAACACACTATACCCATCTCAGCAGGAAGTAAACAGGAAGCATTGATGGGCTTAAATCTAGTCCTAAACAAAAAAAAATAGGACCCCAAATCAGCAATCATGTGTAAGGATCACTTCATGGACACTCATGAAGTTCATAGTCCAGATTATATCCTGCGTCTTCTTGGTAGTATTACTACTATCAACAATCACTGACTGTTTCATGCAAGGACTCTACCAATGAATAAGGAGAAGGAATGTGTCTCTGGAAAATAAAGCATCCTCAGATTCATTTCTGAATGAGACACTAGACAAAGACTGATGCCACAAGAGGAATAAGGATCATGGACAATCAGACAAAATGATGTCACATTCCAGGTACCTGAAGTGGTTGTGGCAGCACAAGGAGCAATTGCAAAAAGAAAATTCAACCCTCGTTGTTCATGGAGACAAATCAAACCCACTGGTTTCTTAATACGGGTAAGGCTTACTGTACACAGATGATTTTGCAAGTTGTTAACTACAACTTTTAAGCAGCCAGGGATCTTATCTCAATCCTCTCACACCACAGCACTGTCTCATGGAGGACATTTTGCTGGGTTTTTTCCAATTCACTGCAGACCACAAAGGTGTGCACTACATTAGGTAAAAATAATTTCTAATAAGTGTGCTAACAGCCTGCATGAGAAAAAGATGGAGACTTTTTAAGGTTATACTGAAAATAAAACAAAACAAAAAAATCTGTCAGAAACCAACTTTCTCCTTTATCGATGGATGAGCTGATGCCCCCCTGCACCCTGGTAAATACATCCATTCATGTGTAACTAGTTTTATGGCAGATTTCAGACTGGAACAGATTTTTATAGCCCAGCCTTGAACTCTAGCAAGCACAGAATCCCAATTGGTGAGGCAATAAGGTAAGTTGCAGCATCAGTCACAGAGCCCTGCTCCAGGACAAAGCACAGGGACTAACATTAGGTGATGCAGTGAGCTAAGAGGGCATCAGGGACAGGGACGGAGCACAGCAGATTGTGCTAGCCAGCTCCTCCATGATCAGAAGGATGCCTGACACATCCCAGCAAGTCCTAGACAGCTCCTCCAGGTCTAGTACTATACAAAGCTCTGCCAGATCCCCTCAGCCCTATTTTATTTCCAGTCTTGATTCCCCATATGCAACTCTTCCAGCTCACTTCAGTCCTGCCTTGCAACCACATATACATGCCATTCTGTCCATCCAGGATGTCTACAGTGAGCACTGATTGAAATTATATTCATGGGCTAGGCAACAAGCCAAGGGACTCTCTTTACTGTCACTCACTTGGCAGTGACTAGAACAATTTATAGCAAATTGAAGCCTAAGGACTTGATAATGAAACTATTTCATTTCCATCTCTGATTCAGCTACCACCTGTAAAACTGCAGCCAGGAACAGGCTCTGGAAATGCATTACAAGACCATTAGAGTTCCACCAGGCACTGCCTTCATCTTTACGCCTTTACTTCTATGCCCACCCACATCAGCTTCATTATTGTAAATGACTCCTCCTCTAGCTGGTCCCTGAACTGATCAAGGACCCCAGACTGATTTATTACCACAAGGACACAGAATAATGCAGCTGTCTGCATCTTTTACAGACAAGTATCATGTGCAGAGTTCAACGCTCCCAGCACTCAAATGTCCTTTCCTGTCCAAGTGGGCTGTCACCCCAGTAAAGGGGAAGCAGTGCCCGCTGGAACACCATTGTCTCTTTGGACAACTGTTTCACATCAAGGACAAAAACTGGGGCACAGACTGTGTTTGGTCACTGACATTTTACAAATGTCTGTGTAGTACTGTGAGCAGCCCTCCTGTCACAGGAGCCAGTTTCTGACATTCACACCTGGATTGGCACCATTTGATGGTGGTCCTCTCCATCAATGTCACCCCTGTCCCCAAGGTCCTTTATGCTACTATTTCAGCCAAACTGTTCAAAGCTACACAAGTTCCAAATGCAGCATTTCTATATGCACCACCATAGCTTGACAATTTGGGTCAATTTTACTGTTAAAGCTCTTGTTTGGCAGAAGAAAATTGAATAGTCTTTTTCCACTATTCCCATTGCAGGATAGACATTTCTACTGCACTACCTTCCTGGGACTCAAACTATTCCCTGTCCCTTCCCCATACACACACACAGGGCTTTGCAGAATTTAAATTTTTCCCCCAAAACTGTTAGTGGGAGAGTGGTGACTAGGATAGTCACATTTTGAGTGTAAGAGAAAGAATCTACATCAAATTCAGTTTTCCCTAGAAAGTACAAAGCCTTGCTGAAGTAAATGCTGAAAACATTTTTTCCCTTTAACTTTTCCTCCATAAGATGCTTTTTACACAAGTCAGAATGCAACACACATTCTCCCACGCTAAAAAAAAAAAAAAAGCATACAGATCTCTAGAAAACAACCAATTTTTTCTCCTGTGAGTTAGCTTGCTAGAGAGATTGATATTCTTCTTTTCATGTCTCAATCCTCAGGAGACATTCAGGGCCCCTAAATTACTTAGATGCATTTCTTCACCATCTGGAGGTGAGCTAACTCTCAATGGGAACGTGCATCACTCTCATGTATGTACATGCATTCAACCTTTCCTGACTCATAGAAAGCAGAAACACCACCTTGGTGCTGCTCCCTTTGGCCCAGTACTCTTCTGTCAATAGGTGTATCTCACGTGTATCTACTGATCAGAGGCGGAAAGGGACGGAGGAATTTAGGACTTGGCTGTTTCTGGCCATGAACATTGTGCAAAACTGAAGATTCCTATACACACACACACAGTGGGAACAGTCCAATTTCCTGTTTAATGTTTTCCCAGGACATAGTTCTGCAGAAGACAAGGAGTAGGCCAGTAGACAAACACATAGGACTTGTAATCTCAGCAGGCACATGCCAAGTTCTCACACCAGGGCAAGTCACATCCCTTCTCCAAATCCCAGGCTCCTCAGTCATTAAGAATCACACCATCATCTTTGTGAAAGTGCTGAACATCTCTGGATGAAGCAGCACTATATAAAAATGCTAAATTTCCCTACATATAAGAGAGATTATTTTTTTTTTCTCCAGGACACCTGAATTTCTGTCTATCTACATCTTATACAGGGATACTGAGAGAAGAACTACAAAATCTGGAATAATTTAGGTTCAGGTCCCCCAGCTCATCCTTTCTCTTGCATTTGAACAAGTTAAAATCCTAGGATCCAATAACCTTGAAAACTAGGTAATTTAGGATATGGATTTTAGAATTCAGGCTATCACTACTGAAAGGAGGGCAGAGGCAGGGAAGCTCTGTGTGTCACGCTGACCTGCTGTTGCTCACAGAACAGAATGTGATTCCTGCCTTGTGAGCTAGTGGGGGAAAAAAAAAAAAAGAAAAGTCTTTTGGCATAAAGACAGGATTTCAGCTTCTAAAGTTCATTCTCCAATTCCCTTCTTGATCTTTCCCCTTAATCCTCATCTCCCCATCCATGTACAAATGTTGTTCCACCTTTTCCTGGAAACCTCAACTGCAAAGGTTTGAAGAAACAGGGATGCTGCAGGGGATTCACGTAGAAAGGAACTTTATAGAAAGCCTACAGCACATCAATGGGGAGGAAGCTTTGTGTTTCTGGGTGGCTAATTAACTTCTACTTAAGAACTAATTTAAGGAAGAAGAAAGACCAGATGAAGAATGGTATGGCATAGCACCAAGTATACTCTTAAGCTGTTATTGAGCTCTAGAACACACACAAAAAGCACGTGAATCTCTAGCATGTTATTCCCAACCTCTCCTTTATTTATATTGACCAGAGCTAAGGCTTATACAGTAGTCAAGCTACCCCCCCCACAGGTTAAAATATGACTCAACTGTGGCATACAGTAGCCTTATGCCATACAGAAAGTAATTTATAATCTATCTGAAGTCATTTCATCCACCCTTGGGAGAATGGCTAACAAGACTGGGAAGATGGTTTATTAGGCCCTCTTTCCGTTAGGTCAGAATCTGAGAAGTTGCTTATTTCCCACAGTGTGATGATGTTTCACAGCCTTATTTACAAACACAGCATGAGATGCAAATTGCTTGAATTTGCCCCTCATAAAGAACAGGCATTCAGTTTATTCCTTTACCACCACCAGCAAGTCAACTGATTCAGGGAGCAGGCCTTCTTTTTTGGCTTACTGGGACACCTATAAAAACATCCATTGTTTTTAATTTTTGTGCTAAATCAGTGACAAGTGACTGCTTCCCACACAAATCAAACCACTGCCTAAAAGAACTTTCCATTCTACCCCAAAAGAAGAGGAGGAAAGAAAACTCTAGCCTTTGCTAAAATTGCTGGCCTATTCAGCATTTCCCAGTTAACAAACTGGCCACTGATCTAGCACTAAAACAAAGAGCAGATGCCAGGATCTCCCATCTCAATTAGCACCTAAAATCACTGCCAGAACAGCAGAGCTGCCCAGTATTAGTCTAGCCTAGTGTTAAAGGAGTAGCTGCTGCCAGAGCATTCACACACCACTCATGGTGTCGCGTGCGCACGCACACACACACACTTACTCTTGGGCACACTTCCTCCTACTTCAGGCTCGACCCTAGGTTTCCCGCAGCAGAATCTCAGGTGTCGGATTCTATAGAATAATTATTTAATTGAAAGGTGCAGCACCAGGATCAGCCCGGGCTGGGTGTTTCCAAAGAGAGGGACCCAGAACAAAGAAATCCCGGGGCAATTATACCCTTGGGTTCCATACACCCACCCCTCACACGCTGTCCACGCATCCTTAAGTCCAATGGTGATTTTTGGTCTGGGGTGTTCTAACATCTAATTGGATTCTTCTTCTATGTCCAGGCAGGCAGGCTTTTATCTTGTTGACCTGCAGTTTTCCCTGAAGGTTGGAGCCTCCTTATCTTCTGGTTTACACTCCTTGTAAACCTGCCCTTGCTGATGGAACATGGGGAACTGAAGAGTCCCAGACTTGGAAAAACACTACTGAGATATTAGTGTGATATCAAAATACTTTCCCCTACTAGAAGACTAAACACAGCACTGTGTTAGCTGTTAGGAATACTACTGGGAAAATGACTGAGAAAAATACCTCTATTGCGGCCTAAAGGCTTCAGCAAATCTAGCTACTCATGCCAAGTAAAGCTAAGCAAACGGCACAAATCACACACTATTACATTCCTAAGTAATTTATTCTAATTGAAACCTACTTATTTACATTAAACAACTAATATCCCTCAACACCTAGGACAAGACATCTGAAAGGTGACTGTAGGAGGCAGACCTTAACCTCCTCTGTTGCAGAGCTCTCATCACTTTCAAGCTCTTAGAGCAACACACCACATCCTGTGTTTTAGCAAGGTTCTCGCTGCTTTCCTTGCTCCTTGACAAACTGCCTATGTGACACGCCTCAGCCAGCACGTTCATCTTGATTTATTATTGACAGAGCCATTTGATTAATGACCAGATTATCCTCCCTGTTGTTTTCATGAGAAAGCAGCACAATGGTGCCATAGATTTTTAATTCTTCAAACCACTCTGGCCTTGGCAGTCTGATGAGAAGTCGGCAGAAGACAGTCAGGGGTTACAGTTCTGTTTGGTTATGTTCTGTTTTTAAAAAAACATTTGGGTCTTCATGTTGCAGAGGTTGTGAACTCCAGTGCATGAACTTCTCTCCCAAGACAGTGTATGCATGAAGTCTGAGACAGATGCCTAAGCATAGGATTCCTTGCAGGGGAATAGACCTGGTCAGTAAACTCACTGTCCCTGCAGATCAGTGAGACCTGAATGTTGAAGCAAGTCACACTCTCTCAGCTGGCCCCAAAGGAATGCTGAACTACATCCTTCAAGTATTTCTCATTCAGATAAATCCATGTGGCCACTGAAAAATTTGGATTAGAACATGGGCTTTCCTGTGATCTAACTATACAGGAAGGCAACTATATAGAAAGGGTAAGCACTGACAGTATTAAGAGTTATCATTGAAGAACGTGTAAAAGAAAACTTGATAAACACGTTCATTTGCGTCTTACTCCGAGTTACACAGAAGAGTAAAAACCTTATTTCACAGCAAAGCGTGGGCATTATTCTATTCAGCGCTCAGCCTGTTTCCTTTACACATACAGCTGCAATAAGCCAGCCATGCTGAGTTTTATTAAAACTTACAAATTTTTAGCAGTTCTGGGAGCTACAGATTTTAACTTGGCTAGATATTTAGCTCGACCTTAAAATGAAAAATAGCTTAAAAAAGCTGGAGCAGCATTTCTTTCCCTAAATAAGTAATTCAACAGGCACAAAACTCCAAGTATAAAGCAACCAAAGGTGATATAAATAAAAGTAATATACCAGTGACCGAAAGGACAAACCAATATGTGAGGGGAAAGGCCTAGTTATTAAGGTACCAGACTGGAAAGGAGAACTCTTACATACTCTCCTCCAAAGAGCATGACCTTGATTAAGCAGCAGTGAGTCAGTCTACTCACCCATGAAATAGGGATAATATAGTCCAAGCTCCTAAAACCACTATAAAAGTATTAAGATTTTCCAACAGTGATTCAAGATGTGTTAAAAGCAATTGACTGAAGTACATTTCATAGAGTGCGCAGACACTGCATACTGCATTTTTTCCCCACGAGTGTGCTACCCATGATGCACAGCTTGTCTACACTTTTTTGAAAGCTCAGCCCTCAGCATCTGACCAGAATAAGCTTATTAAGCCATCAGCAAAGGCTTTAAAAATGTAAGATAGAGCTGACTGGCTTTCTTCAAATGCCATTACCTGCCTGGGCCAGAAGCATTTGTCAAGACATAATCTGCACATTAGAAATTCACCTGTAGCCATTTACCATCCAAGTTTCCTTACATCAGAGGAGACCTAATGAGGTACAACCAGACAAACTCTAAGAAATCTTGCAAACACAGCTAACATGAATTCCTGCAGAGACAAAAAATGAGGTAGCTTTAAGTACATATTTGGAAAGTCTCCTTTCTCCATTGTTCTGAAGATTTTTTGATCCACTGGCTGTAGAGGGGAAAAAAAACCCAAACGCCAAAACCTCATAGCTGCCATGGCTGTAAAAAAATCCTCCCAAATAAGAAATTGCTGACCAATGCAGTGACCCGAGCCTGCGCAACCCCTAAAACCATAAATGCAGGAGGGACACCTCTCCTTCCCCCTCCAATAACAATATAGTCTGCTGCATAAAATGTTTTGCCACTCAATAAAAAGTGGACCTAGGATTCTGGATCGATCTCGTAGTACAGCAAAGGAGCAGCAATAGCAGAATCTGGTCCACCACTTCTCTCATGGGGAATCGTTTTTTTTAGATCGTGGAACAAGGTCGAAGGTATCAGGACAATCCTAGTGCTCTGCAGTAGCCCTTCTCTGCTTGGCAGAGAGATCTCCGCCTCGGGGAGGTACCACAGGGTGCTGCAGCAGAGATGGAAGAGCAATGCTGCCACCTGTGGACAATCAGAATTACAGCCTCCCCCTGGACTAGCACTGGACAAAAAGGTGTTGAATGCTGCACGAATTTCAAATCTCTAAACATTTTTTTATTAGAGGTCCAGTTTGTTTAATATGAGTTTAAGCTGACTAATAGACTCTGCCTGCTACCAGGACAAAGAATTAGAGTGTGTTTTAAAAGCAAGTGCAGAACAATTACAGTAGTTACAAAACAACCAACGTGCTAACTGGTTTCTGCAGATTCAGAAAAAGAGCTTTATCAAATTTCTTTGGGAGGATTCTTGAGTACAGCCCGCATGTATCTAGATGCTATGCTATTCTGCATTTTATCCTCTAAAATTATCTCCAAATGCTATGACCTTGAGGCCCACTCTGCACCTCAGGAAGGCTGAAAAATACTTCCCAGGCCTAGCTGTCTCAGAATCATAGAATGTCCCGCAAATCCAAACAGGAAATCACTTCAAAGCAGACAAGGATAGTAAGGTAATGTTGTGGGTTAAAGCATGAGCTCCACAATGGTTTATAGTCACTAAACTTTGCTGCAGGGACTTTTTTCATTCTCTCCTACTTGTATGGACTTTAAACTAGAAGCAAAAACTGAAACCACCATGTTTCACAAATCCCTCACACATGAAATCTCCTTTGTATCTGTTTTCAGCATCACAGACAATAGAGGTGGCACAGCCAAGAGGTCTCTCTGGACTGTTCAAACCACTTTAACCACATATGAAAAAAAAGAGCCAGAAACCATGTAGACTGTAGCAAATAAGACTAACTGTACATGCATTTGTACAGGAGACTGCACCAGTGGCCAAGACAGGAAAATTTCAAACCATGCTTTAGGCTCATTGATGACACACACGGAGGAGGCGTTATGCTGTCACAGTCCTATGGAGCAAATAAAATCATTACAAGTCAGGAGCAGAGACCATGGCACTGGAAGAATGGCAGACCATACAGGTGAGGATGAAAAAGTCTGTCTTTATTAAAAAGATTAAAAGTTCAGCTGAAACCTCCCTAGAAATGCTGAACAGTACATGGCACAGAAAACTGCATCAAAGAAAATTCTGCTCATTGAGGAAAATACTGAAACTACTCTGAGGTCTGCCATTAGTCTGAGATGATCACTGCTACTGTACTTTTTACCCAATGATATGGAAGGACAGGACTGATTCACAAAAGGACTCTTAAACCAAAAAAAGTATGATCTTTCATGCACTTATACTATACACACAGCAGGCAAAGACCCTCCTCCTTCCAGGAAGATGCTCTAATACATGTGCAAAAATACAATTGGAGCGATAAAAAAATAATCAAACACAGCATAATTAACAGAATAACATTCAGACACTTTATTGGATTAGAAGAAAGGCCAGGAGGTGCTTTAGGACACATTAACAGATGGGCTACAGATCTGTTCATCTACCAATGTAGACTCATCACATTGCAACACAGCTCATTAAGAGAGACCTGAAAGAAGTTTTTAAAAGTTTATATTCAGGGAAAATAGCATGGGACAGGGAGGGAGAGGGGTAGGGAAAGAGACCCAGCATCCTCATCACAAAACAAACCAATAAAGGAACCTCTCTTACCACTCAATGTTTATCTGGAGATTATTTTGGTCTACTTAACAATGTAAGTCACCTGTTAGTTTAGGTCATACCTCAGATGTTTTCTAGTCCTAACGTGCTTTTTAGAAAGCACGGAGATAAAGCACTTTCTACTTTCAAAGCTCTCTGTGACAACGATGTCGGCTCAGCATCCCTGTGAGGTAGGCAACAATTAGTTGTTTTCTGAGACATGGAGAAGTTAAATGACTTCCTCAAAGCCATAGGGAAGAAAGTGTTATTTTATTAGTAATACCTTTAAGAACCTGGAATGATAGTGTTTTTCCACAGACAGGGAATTGGAGGCAACCAGCATCTGCTAGTAAGGAATTACCAAATTTTCATCTCATTCTTACTATTACAATACTTTGAATCCCCTCACACCTTGAAAAGTATTCCACAAACATATACATGTACTAGTGAGCTTTTCCTTCATTTCTGTAACAAAAAGCACTGGTCCTTTCCAGCAGTAAGCAGACATCCTACACAGGGGGCTTTTCCCTGCTAGTAAAGCATAGCCTAGATACAACCAGAGTTACATACACTACTCCACCAATGATCATATCCTAGATCTTTCCACCATTACAATTACGGTTATCAAAGATACGAGTTAAATATTAGTTACTTTAAAGAATTTAGTTTGAGTAGTCTAGTTTATGTAAAAGCAGTAGAAAAAAAGTAACTATCCATTCTTTTAAACTGATAGCTATACAAAAATAAGCTATCATAAAATAAAGTACACAGCTGCTACAACAGGCAGCAACACAGCCATGCTGGGATTAACCTAATAAACCCATATATCCCCAATTGCAAGGTTAACAGATTCACCAGCTTAGTCCATATCCCTAGAAAAGCTTTTGCTTTGCAGAAAAGTGACATGGGTCTCAGAGCCAGGCTCTTCTTTATTCTGTAGGTCCACAAAGTAACAGTAGATACTGTGTTGTATATGTTGGTATTGAAAACAGTTTCCAAAACCTTCCAGATATCTCCCTCCATCCAGCTGAGCTGAACTTTTAGATTAGAAACATGAGGAGAAGATGCAAACAAGTATTTTTGCTGTAGAAAGCAGCACGCAGTTACTGAAGTTCATCTCCTCTTATCTTGTGCCTAGTCAGATTACAGAGATCACTTGCCCAACTTTAATAAAAGATGAAAGTGTGGCTCATAAAATACGCCTGCAAAGAATCCTTCGACTACAGCGCAGCTGTAAAGCAGGAGACCAACAGCTGGGTAACACTGGATAATAAGAAGCCATAAAACAGTCACTTACCTATCTATACCATGTAATCTTGTAGCATCATCTCAGCTTTGCTACTGTCAGTACACTCCACTAATATAACACTCAGCACTTTCAGTCGAACACCACAAGGGCGTAACTTACCTATAAGAGACGCAAGATAACACCATGCTAGTTTATTGCTCATATTTAAAAGCCCTTCACATAGTGGCTAGCACGCTCCCACTTGGCTCAAAAGCAAGGTTGTGCTCCAGGCACCAGCAGCTCTAGTTCAAGACCTGTATCAATTCCTCTGAAGCTTTCCACAACTCTGGTAAACAAACTTTTCACCAAAACCCTGCATACAGGAAACAAATACTTTTTCTTCAACAAAGAGAATTCAGTGCCACTGAATAACGTGGTACAGATCAAATTCATGTTTGCACCGGAATTCACACTTTTTCCCAGTTGTTTGGCATGTTTTTCACTGCTATACAATTGTTGAAACAATGAGTTCTCCAAATGGCCACATGAACATCAAGTGGCAAGATCTGCAGGAGAAAACAAAACACAGTAAGGTGTAGGGAAGGGGGAAAAAAGTGGGGAACTTCAGAGCTAACTTAACAGTTAACTGTGATTCAGTCACACAAACTCAAGGCTCTATTAGGAAAAATCCTGTTAACAGAAATGGTTTCTGCCTGCTTCCAGTCCTAATTTTTATGCAGAGACAATGCAATAATCCTGATTTCTTTTTTCTAACCCTGTATCTTTCTCCTTTGCTCAAGTGGCCTTCTTTTTGGGCTTCTTCTTATTATAAGACATTTGACTATAATACTTGGCCTCTAAATAGAGAATGACAACTGAAAAACATATTTTTTTTTTAGAACTAAGAATTTGTTCTTCCACTCATGAATTCATTAGTCCATAGCCAGGCAGAGAAATCTGGCACTCTGTTGGCTCCCCCTTAACTCCAAGACTTAAATTTCAGAGTAAATTCTAAGCAAATGCAAAAATGGAAACCACTTGTTTTTCTATGTATTGAGGGCTTTTCAGTTGCATGATTTGCATTTACAGCTTCAGCTTTCGTAGCACAATATAAATTTACTGCTTTTGGCTTAAAGTTCGTGCAGTGGGCTACCCATGCTCCATTTTAGCACCAACATCCCACAGAGATAGATAATTTAGAAATTCATTAACTGTTGCTTCTGCTTTGTCCTTATAGTCTAGAAATGTCAATCTAGTGCATTTCAGGGGGCTTGGAAATAAAAGCTCAAAATTTGGCTAGGGGAAAAAAAAAAACCAAACCAAAAATGAAAACATACAACAGATGAAGATGAACTATGCTCACAAAGGAGTGAAATAATAGCACCTACATCATTGTTATGCTAAACATTTGGCAGTGTTTTCCGTTTACCACACAGGGGCCACTGCACCCCTTGACCATGGTAAGAAAAGGAGTCATAAGAGCAATCACTGTGCTTGTGAAGGGAACAGAGAGTTTGTATTTGAGCCGCAATCTTACTTTCACTGGGTTGACAGTGAAAGAATTCAGTGGCAGAAGGATGAGGATCTTTAAACGTTTCTTTGTCCTCACGTCACCTTGCTCCCCTGAAGCAAAGCTGCACAGTTCACCCTTTCCGAAGAACTGACAAATCACTTTTTTACAGTCTGTTGTACAAGCTAACCAAGACCAGAAATTATACAATTCACATACAATCAACAGCTCGAGACGGCCTCTCCATTCTTCCCACTGTCCATCATGGATCATCTACCCACATCATCCACTGTTAATTGGCATTAATACTGAGTTGCAAGGCCTGACTCTACAGCTCTCGTTACAGTTTGGGCAGAGCACCGGCTGGTGCTAGCGTAATACCAAAAACATAGAAAAGCCCCAAGAGGAGATTGAGTTTGGCTGTCCGCTGAGGAATTTTGTTGAAGCTCTGACTCCGAAACTGCCTCTCCAGTGAAAATGCCATCGGGATGGTGAGTAGTGGCAATGCCATGCTGATGGTATAGCGTGTGGCCAGCACGCAGAAAATCAGGTAGGGCAAGAAGAGCAGCACGGTGTAGAGAATATAGGAGAACGCAGGGCCGATGAGGATAGCCAAGGTGACAATACCCGCCTGCCGGTCAGACTCCATGTCTCGTGTGTTGTTGCTGTGCAGGATGGCCTCAGTACTGAGGGCTAGTGGGATAGCGTAGAGCAGTGGTGAGACAGACAGATAACCAACCTGCACAGCATGGGCAAACATGACGGCCAGGGGCCCAAAGGTGATCAGGATCACCACGTCTCCAAGTGCAACATACTTAAATCCAATTCCTGTGGCAAGACACAAGAATAAAATGAAGCATCGTCAAACAACTCAAATGACAGAAGAGAATGGGTAATATAACAGATCAGCCCTTCCCACAGAAATATTGCAGTACATGTAGCTATGGCTGAGTAGCATATTTTCTCTTTTTTTCCAAAGATACCAAAGGAAATGCAGCTTCTGAATTTCTTGAGTCAAACGATGTAACAGAAACTAAGGGCCATGTTCTAATACCCATCTTCACATATAGAAGCGCCTATTTCTGCAGAAATCTACAGAAATAAGGTACTCTTTAGTGTGATCACATATACTAGAACCTGATCCTGAAGAAATACATAAAATGCTCAGAACAAAGAACAAAGCACAAAACCTACTAGGGTCTTTCAAGGAAACTAACATAACTGTTTGAAAGTTTGACGGTTTGAAACTGAGTTTGTTTTTACTTTCCTAATACTTATGTTTGTATTTACCCCACACAGAAAGAAACTAAAAATATGTTTCTCTTATTAAGAACAAACACAAACTGTTCTACATTCACAATGAATTCTATCTAAAGAATAACAAAACATTCCAAAACAAAGAAAGAGGTTCCACCAAAGGAAAAGAACATACACAGTGAGCTATACTGCTGAGGGATATGAGATACACATCACAAAAAATTTCAGCAATAGTTCTGACAAGCACCTAACACCACATACATAAATAACAATGCCTCAACACCACTTTCCAACTGAAGAAGGTAGTGTGCCTCTTCCTACAACATTCAGTAGCAAAGAATACAAGTTCATGTACCAGGAAACCGCACCAAATATTTTTATGGTGTTTAACTAGGTATATGACTTGCATCTTCTAGAAACCCTTGACAAGTCAGATAATTCTGTCACATTTACGCTCAGATTCACAGCAAACGGGATACAGCACTTACCTCCAGTATAAAGGAAGGAGCTAGAAAGTCCTCCAAAGTAAACCAGAGCCAGGTGCTCCAGCTTGAGCGTTGAGACAGCATAGAGCCCAGCGGCACAGATACAGCCCACAGTGTAAAGGAAGACTCCAAACCGGACTACATCCTGAGGCTCCAAAATCTGGTCCACCAAAGTCCTGTCATCACTCTTCTTGTGATCGATGCCTTTGGAGAAGTCGTAGTAGGTATTCACCAAGTTGCCGGCTCCGTGCACCGCCAGGACGGTCACGGCGCTTCCCACCAACAGCCCAGGGTCCAACGCTCCCTCGGCCCGGTACGCCAGAGCGCTGCCGAGGGCCACGGGGGTGAGGGAGGCGCTGAAACTCCAAGGTCTGAGCGCCAGCACGTAGGCCGCGCACTTCTGTCTCCAGGTGCCGGGGGGTACCCTCTCAGCGGCCGCCAGCGCGGCGCCGGCGTCGTTCCTCTCGCTCCCGCGGGGGCTCTCAGCGCTAATGCTGATCTTCTGCACCAGGTCTCCCGGCCCCATGCTCTCCCCGCCGCCCCGTCTCACAGCAGCAGCACCTGGAAGGGGAAGGGCCGCGCGTTAGCCTGCCCGCCTCAGCGGGGCCCGGCGGGGAGGGGGGGGGGGGGGAAGCGCCGCCGCCATGGCCGCGCGGGCAGCGCTGAGGGGAGGCGCGCGCCACCCTTACCCGCCTGACAGGCGCCCGCCCCGCCGCGCGCCCCAACCGCCAGCGCCCCGCGCGCCCCGACCGCCTGCCTGCCTGCTTGCCGCGCGCCTGCGCCCAACGGCCGCTCCCGCCCCTCCTCACCGTCCCCTCCCCGCGCCGCCACAGCCTCGCGCAAGGGAGTTCCGCGGAGGGTCGCGTACCAGAGCGGCGCCCGAGTGACCCGCCAGCACCTCCCGGCACCCGGTGTAAACATTAAACGGCCCGCGTCGTCATGCGCGGCTGTGAGGGGTCACTCTGAAGCACGCATCATCACTGTTATACGCGCCGTGACGGCAACGGAGCGCCTACAGCTGGGCACCGCCCCGGCTGCCCTTAGTCCTGTCATGGGCAGCCGGACACATTTCAGCGACGCACACCAGGCGCGGCACCTAACCGCGTTACGCCCTCCACGCATGCGCACATAGCGCGCAGGCTTTACGAGAGGGCGGAAGCTAGCCGGCGACTGGAAGGTGGGCCTAGTGCGGAGTTTTCACCAATCGAGCACGCTTGGCTTTTTCTATTGGTCAGCTGTACTGCCACTCTCTCCCGGCTGGCTTGTTCATTGGCCAGAAGACGACGGTCTCGTCTTGCGGTTCCTTCGAGAAGGGGCGGAGCTGCGAGCGCTCCTTCCCTTTTGCTCTTTTTCTACTGGTCAGAGGCGCTGCCTATCAAAGTCCTTCTGGGAGGCTATTGGCCAGCAGCGGCTCGCCGGTCCGGCAGGCGCGGGGGAGGGGAGGGCGCGGGGCCCGGAGCGGGGCAGCCGGCGGCGGTCGGGGCGGAGGCGGTGAGTGCGGCTCCGGAGCCTCCCCTCAGCATCGCCTTTCCCTTCCCTCACCTCCCGCCACGGCCCTCCCCGCGCGCTCCCGCCCCAGCGCCCGCTGAGTCCTGTCAGCGGCACCGGCGCTCCCGCTGGCGCCTCGGCCCCGCGCCGCGGCTCCCTCCCCGGACAGCCTGCCCGAGCCCCCCCCCCCCCCCCCCGCGGCGTTGCTGCTAGAGGCCCCGTGCCCGCCCCGGCGGCGGTGCCCGCCCTGCCCTCCCTCACCTTTCCCTCACTCCCGGCCTGTGGAACGACGGCGGTGGGATCCCCCGCGGGCTCGGGCCTGCCGGCTCCTGCCCGCCGGCTGTCGCGTCCCTCTGCGGGCGCGGCTGTGAGGGAGCCCCCGCCCCCGCGCAGGGGCAGCCCGGCCGGCGGTGATGAGGCCGCAGCCATAGCCCTTCGTCCGGGGAGAGCTTCTCCCGGCTCCCAGCCGCGGGGAAGCCGTGTGCCGCCTCACGCTGTAATCTCGGTGGATTTTTGTGACCGCGTGGGGGATGTTTGGGGAAGGAGGAGTTGAAGTTTCGGTGCCTTGTGTTGCTGTGGGCCCTTCTGTCAAGTGCTCGGTTTGGCCTTATGTAATCTGAAAATCAAGGGATTCAAACCTCTCAAATGTTTTCCACCTAAAGAAAGAGTCATGAGGCAGTTTGGTTACGTGTTGTGATAGTAAACATCCTGCTGCAATGAGTGGTGTTGCTAGAAGTAGAATTCCCATCTCTGAACGTCTGCTGGAGACCATAATACTTGCCAGGCCCTGAGTGCTGAATCTTCCTTGTGTTGGCATAACACAAGTATTTTTGTGGAGAAACTTGGATGAAAGTGTTCAAGGAGTAAAATATGATAATGATATAATCATACTAATGATTGTGCTTAATTATTATAAACCCTGATTGACCCTGCTATTTTTCAGCTATTGCATGACTCTTGATTTAGAATTAGATCACCGTGGGGTCCCATACCTGACCTACTGGGACATATATTGGTGTTTGAGGAACTGGAGACTGAATAGGCTGAAGGTCAAGATACTATGTGGTGTTACAGTTTTATCATAGGGTTGTAAGGCCTAAGGAATATGGCCATTACTTGTACTTTTAGGCTCTACTTGCACAGCATCCTTGCATGCAATGGGATGTGTGTTTTGGAAACAGCAGAGGCAGCCTTAAGAAAGAAGCTCAGAGATTTCAATAGCTGAAAGCAAAAAAAAAGTGTCTCTCTGAAGATCTTACAGGACTTCATGCCCCTGAGCCCCAACATACCACCATCATGTCAGGCACTGTGTCCATTCTCCAACAATTTGCCAATGGCTTGAAGAGTCGCAGTGAAGAGACAAGGGCAAAAGCTGCCAAGGACCTGCAGCATTATGTGACCATGGAGCTCCGTGAAGTGAGTGCTGCAAATGAGATAATTTATCCTTGTTTATTATATGAGTGTAGGGCACTGGCTGGGTACTTTGGGGATGGAGATTTTGGGAATATGGAAGCTGGTCTTGGAGAGGAGGTGAGGCGTAGCAGGGAACTTACTTTTGCCCCAGTATGTAGAAGAGGTGAGTTGATGACACAGATGGGTGGTCAAGCACCAGAATAAACAAACTTGACACATCTAGGGCACAAAGAAGAGATACCATAATGTATCATTGCCTTAATTTCTTTCTATTTAAGTGACCTAGGAAGCATTGTCTTTATGGAGGTTTTGGGGGCAGGAAGGAGGGAAAGAATGACAAAAGCTGATTTGAACTTTTTGCTTTTACAGATGAGTCAGGAAGAATCTACCAGGTTTTACGATCAGTTGAACCATCATATATTTGAGCTGGTCTCTAGCTCTGATGCAAATGAAAGGAAGGGTGGCATCCTGGCTATAGGTGAGTGAAAGTGCTTAATGCCTCTGGTGAGTTTTCTCCTCATGTATCTATCTTCAGGGACAGATTTTCAAAAGGAATGAGCTCTTATAATCAGAGCCTTATGTCTGACTGCTCAGTATGCTGGGGGCATGCTAGTTGCTGGGCTCTGAAAATCTGCCTGTAAGTGTCAGCATGGGAGCTGCTGAGTGCTGAGAGCGGCTGAAAACCTGGTGCTTAATGGGCCCTGAGCTCTTCCATGTGTCGAGCATCAAATGTGAGTGCTGAGCATGTGAAAATTCTGTTCTTGAGCTCAGCTGAGAATAGTTTGTGCTCTCCATTTATATGTATCAGGGTGGGCTTTCTCAACTCTCTTCTGTCCGAGGAGATTTATTCTTCTTGTTTAAATTTACCTGGCTCAAATAACAGCAGCTTCCATCCCTGGAAGGGGCTTACATGGCTTCTGCTTTGATTCTGATCAGCTGCTCCATTAGTTGCTCTGGTTGTGCTTTCGCTGTGACATGGCAGAGCTGCCTGTGTTTGGACTCTTAGGGAAATCAGCTTGCATAAATACTTTGCCTTCCAAGCAGGTAGCCTGTATTATAGCAGTTTCTTCTTCAGTAACCAAATAGGAATTGCCTTATGGTTTAGTCTCATAGACATAATCATCCAATCCCAACGTGTCTGAAGACAGTGGAAGTCCCCTAGCTAGAGAAATCTTTGTTGACAACATCTGATTTTAAGCTGACAGTATCACTTTAAAATTGTTTCTGTGAATTTAGTGCTGTTGAAAGGTGCCGGCTTGACAACACTGGACACTGATGGCCTCTTTATCTACAGAGCAGGTACAACCCAGGCACTGGTGGCGAAAGCTTCTGCCACACTGCCGCCTGCCAATGTGCCTCCCCACCCTGGCCAGGAGAGACCATCTCTAGGGCTGAGGGGAAGAGCAATTTCCTTTGTCCATTCAGTCTTTGACTTCTCTACTGAGGTGGACCAGTCATAGTAGTTGCATGTGGATGGATGCGTTTCTTTTGGGAATGGGTCCGTGATCCCAGGGTGGATTTTTTTTTTCTTTTTAAACTAAAAATGGGGAAAAATCTATGGAGCTACTGGATGCATTTTTCTGCCCACTTAAGTTCAGGCTTGAAAGAGTGGTGGCCCTTTTCTATTGCTTGATTATTACTTTTTTTTTCCTGTGGATTTGCAGTTTAGGAGGAGTTAATGGGAATCTTTAAGGAATGGATAGGGGATACTAACTCTCATCCAGGGATTACGTACTGTCTGCCTCGCTGACTCTTAGGAAGAACCTACAGCATTGCTCCCTTTCTCCACAGCAAGCCTTATTGGTGTTGAAGGAGGTAACGCCACCCGTATTGGCAGGTTTGCCAACTACCTGAGGAACCTCTTGCCATCCAATGACCCTGTTGTAATGGAGATGGCCTCCAAGGCTATCGGGCGGCTTGCAATGGCTGGTGACACCTTCACAGCTGAGTATGTGGAGTTTGAGGTGAAACGAGCTCTGGAATGGCTGGGAGCTGACAGGAATGAAGGTCGAAGACATGCAGCTGTAAGTTATCTTTTTTTGTCTTAACCTGTTGTGGAATGAGATGGTTAGGATTAGTTAACAGTGGCAGGAGATGTGCTCAGAAGGCTGTGGGAAAGCTCTGATCAGGATCAGAATGATTGCCAGTCCATGTCTCAGAATCTGTGATGCTCTCATGGCAGATATAGTGCTGCTTCATTGCTTCTACCTTAGCCCAGTGACCAAAGAAGATTGAGACACCATTGTGCTTGGAACTGTAAAAGTATGGAGCTGGAAACAGCTCAGGCTCACAGACATTAACAGTCTAAATAAATGATACTACGATCTAGAAATTACAAGGTTTGTCTATGGGTGCTCATCCTCACAGATTGTTACTGTTTCTTTCCCCACCTCCAGGTCCTTGTCCTGCGTGAGCTGGCAATCAGCGTGCCTACCTTCTTCTTCCAGCAAGTGCAGCCATTCTTTGACAATATATTTGTAGCTGTGTGGGATCCCAAACAGGCCATCCGAGAGGGAGCTGTTTCTGCCTTAAGAGCCTGCCTTATCCTAACCACTCAACGGGAGCCAAAAGAGATGCAGAAGCCCCAGTGGTACAGAGTAAGAAAATAACTGTTTTGAAGCAGCTCCTCAGAATGCAATGCAAATGATCAAGTGTCAGTTTTTAGAAGAGCTGTTTAAGCTAAGAACCTGTGTCACCTTTGTCAGTATGTCTGATTGTCAGTAGAAAACTGCCTCTCCTTGAAAAGGTTGAAAATATAATGGCTTACAAAATGAGTAGTTCCGTTAGCCTACTGTAAAAGTAAGAGACTTAATTCCATCAAGAATTCCATTGCTTTATCTGCAGCTCATTTTCAGCTGTTGAGCCTGACCTAGTTTTACAGCCATGCAATCCATCTATCTATTGTCATCTCTTACTAGTAGATGGTTTTATTAGTGTAGATAAAACATGAGTGACAAAGGTAAGGATTCTTTTGTCTGAACCTTAGCTTTGCTGCCATTGTTGCATGAATTCAAGCTTCATAATATGAAATGATGTTTGGACAGTGCAGTAAAATGTTGTGAACTTGGATTCCTCATAGTCAACTATGTGATGCAGATATTGATGAAGTTTATACCATGTCATGGTTGACTGGCTGTTTGATTAGTGCTGTTGAAAATGCTCTGCAGCAGACTCCACAACTTCTGGGTGAATCTGAATTTTGTGGTGTTAGTTGAGGTTTGCGCTGCTCTTGGAAAATTACAGGACATCGGTAACTCTCAACTGGCATTGCCGCTTTATTTCCACAGACTTTGTTTCCATGTGATCACTGAGATTTTATTTTTTTTTCTTTTCCCCCAAGCATACATATGAAGAGGCTGAGAAGGGCTTTGATGAGACTTTGGCCAAAGAGAAAGGAATGAACCGTGATGACCGAATCCATGGTGCCTTACTGATCCTCAATGAGCTAGTGAGAATCAGCAGTATGGAGGGAGAGGTGAGCAAGTGAACAAGATGGGGATTATGGTTTTTGGTTGCCAGATTGCTTGACAATGCGTAGCAATTGTGCAATCTGTGAAAATATCCTGTTGTGTTTGAAATGGGGTTGTTGGGCTGAACTGTCATCTGAACATGGAGTCAGAGCATTGATTATTACAAACTGAAGTGTGTCAGAGACATAACAGTGACAAGTTTGTGCTAAGTAGGTATTAAGCTCTGATGGAAAGTGCTATTAACTGGATTAATTACAATGAAAAAGAATTTTATATAGAATGAGGATTCTGCTGCATGTTAGATACCCCTATATTTTTGCTGGATTTTGCTTAGTTGATGTTTTACAGCCATTTGGGTATCAATTATACAGGATGTTGCTCAGGAGATTTGGGTAGCACTGTGTTGGGAACCTCTTATTTAGCTACTTTAAAAAAACCAACCA